>NW_024508101.1:1454760-2010466 GCF_017590135.1 Pyrgilauda ruficollis
CCGGGCCGGGCGGGGGCCCAGGCAGCTGAGGGGCCGGACCAGGCAGTGGGGCGGCCCAGGTGGAGCACGGCCTCCTCCGGGATAACGGAGCAGCCGGGGAATTGCTGTGGGGAAAGTGAAATTAAATTACGGGCGGGTGGGCCGATAGAAACTGGGCTTGGGCTTGGGTGCTGCCTGTGGCCCCACCTCGCTCCTGCCTCGCGGAGAGAGCAGGAAAACATGAGGGAGTTAATCTCCAGCTGCCTCTGTTGTGATGCTGGGAAGGTGCACCAGCTTGGAAAAGCCTGTGTGCAACAGGCAGTGTGGGAACTTGCTTCACAAATCGGAGAATAGTTAAAGAGCATGAATTGAATAATCCCCGTGGTGCTCGGGATACATTTTGGGTGACAAACCTGAGCAGTTCACTGTGGGTCTGGAGGATGAAAAAATCCTCTGACCCTTCATGCAGCTGGCAGCTCCAGCAGTGGTAATGAAAGCTAATTACTGCTGCTTTAAGTTATGCTCACAACATAAGCTGATGGTGCTCAGCTAGAAAACATCTTTACCAGCACAGAAGTGAGAGAAGAATTGGCCTCTGCATCACCCACAAGCAGGTTTATTTATTTCCAGCATGGTTTTAGAACTGGGGAGCCAGCAGGAGTTAATTTTGTAAATGGTTTTAGCCCAGTGAGCTCTGAGCCTGGCTTGGAAACCTCTTCAGGGAGTTGTTCCAGCTACAGAGGGTTGAAGGGAGACTGGGAGGGAGGAAGTGGTGCAACTTTCCTCAGTCCTAAAAAATGTAAGCAAATGTATCCTGAAGCCCTTTTATGGAGTCAGTTTCAGACTGCCTGTAAGGGCTCAGATTCTTATTGGAGAAAGGACACAGGCAGCTTCAGATGTGGGCAGTCTGAAGGAGAAGCTGTTTGTAGCATTTTTTATGGGCCACTTGCATGCTGTGTGAATTTTAGGTGTGGCTCTCTCTCACCTGAGTGGGAGAGCTCTACAGTGGAGAAGAAACACAGAAATGGGATGAGTGAGGTGGTGCCAAATACTCATTCCCCTGCCCTGAAGAGGCAGGAGAGGTGCTGGGGAGCTGCTGTGAACTCATTTTCTGCTCCTTTGCTGCCCTGGCAGTGATGCAACTGCAGAAATAACAAAGTGTAACATAGGAGACACAGCATGTTTCTCCTCCTGAGAGCGCAAGCATGACCCAGACTTGATGTGAAAAATGGGGATTTGTCCCCAGTTGCAGTTCTGTTTGCTGTTTCCCCACATGGGCTGGCCAAAATGCTGTTTCAAAACCACCTGCAGAGGTGAGGAGCAGTGTTGGGAACTCCCCGTGTGTGGAGATGCGAGGCTTGACTCCATTTTCAGAGGCTGGTTTATTATCTTATGATATCTATTATATTAAAATACTACATTAAAACTATACTAAAAGAACAGAGGGAAAAGAAAGATCAGAAGGCTTGAAAGAACAGGAATAGAATGCAGAACAAAATGCTGTGACTGCTCACAGCCTCGGCACAGGTGCTGTGGTTGGCCATCAATTGAAAACAACCCACATGGAGCAATGGAAAAGGCTCCTGCTGCATCCCACAGCAGCAGACAGTTATTGTTCACATTCCTTTCCTGGGGCTCCTCAGCTTCCCAGGAGGGGAAAATCCTAGCAAAGGATTTTTAATAAAATACCATAGCTACAGAGCAGGGGAGTGAAGGCAGCAGGGGCTCCTCAGTGGCTCACTGTGCCTCCCTGGGGGGGCTGTGTGCAGATGGTGCTGATCCCAGGAGGGGTGTTCACCATGGGCACCCAGGAGCCTCAGATCCAGCAGGATGGAGAGGGCCCTGCCCGCAGAGTGCACCTTGGCAGCTTCTACATGGACCAGTACGAGGTCAGCAACCTGGACTTCGAGAGCTTTGTCAACTCCACGGGCTACATCACTGAGGTGAGGCACCAGGGCTCCTCTCAGCCTGGGACAATCCCAGCTGGAAACCAGCCTTGGCTTTTTGGGGGGTGTCACAACACTTGTTTGGGAATTGCATGCCCCAGTGTTCCTGGGGAGGTGGTGGGGAGCAGGAGTTGTCTGGCCCTGCTGTCCTGGGCTGGAAGGGCAGTCAGGTGTTTGTTGTTGTGTTTAATAACCAGCTGAGCTCACATCTGTCCTGCAGCCTGGTGAGGCCAGCAGGTCTCTACAGGCGTTTTTGGGGTGATTTACTTGGGGTTTTTTGATATTTGGGTCCTGGAGCTCTTTGTACCAGGATAGATTTTCCTTATTTTAGAAAATCCTGGAGAAGGGATTCCACAGTCTGAGATGGCCAGGGACTCTGCAGGCTGGCTCAGCACAGCTCTGTGCTGCTGACAGAGAGCCTGTGCCTCGGGAGGAGACAGCAGCAGCTGCAGTGATAATTGTGTGCCTGTTCCTGGGAACAATGAATAAGAACATGTTGAGGTTCCTCCCAGAAAGGGCCCCCTGTGCCTGAAGCTCAGATCCCTGCTGACAGTGACTGTTCCTACGCAGCTGTGACAAACCCTGACAGCCCTTGGAGGCAAATGGAACCTGGCTGAGGAGCAGGTCTCAGAGGAGGCACTTTGCTGAATTCACTGCATGAACTGGGTCTCATTTGGAAGGCAGGATCCTCTGGTTGGATGAAGAGCTTCTTTTGTCTACTATTTCTGTTTCTTAGCTCCATAATTATGAAAAAAAGGCAGTTTAACTATGTTGAGTTGGAACAAAGCTTGCTCGCTGCAGCAGCTTCTGGGATGAGCACTTGTGTGCTGGGTTCATTGTGGAATCACAGAATATCCTCAGCTGGAAGAGACCACAAGGATCATCAAGTCCAACCCCTGGCTCTGCACAGACACCCCAGCAGTCCCTCCCTGTGCCTGAGAGTGTTATCCAAGTGTTCCTGGAGCCCTGGCAGGTGGAATCTGTTGCAGACCCCATGGCTCAGCTGGTGTCATTGAGTGCTCCACTTACACCTCCTCCCTTTTCTCTTTGTGTAATGTACTGTGATTGATCAAAACTATTTGTATTTTTTATTCTTTTGGATTGCTAAAATGCTAGATCCAATGATTGAGTTACTTTTAACTCTTTATTGTTGTAGCAGCAATTTAAAACGTGGTACTAGTGATGGTGGAGCAGTAAGTGACAAGGCTCAGTCTTTTATTGTGCTTCCCAAAGGAAAAATAAGAGGAATGAAACATACCCTTTCATATTAGACTGATGAGTGTAGCATTTGAAAGCAGTTGGGACAATCAGAACTGCATTTTTAATTAATAAAAGTAAAAACATGTGCAGAAGCTCAGTGAGCTGCCATCTGCCCAAAACAACATCCAGAGAAAAAAAATCCCTTCTTTTCTGTTGCAAAACAGCTTCCTTGAAAGAGAACTCAAATTCATGGTGAATTTGTTTGGTCAGAGGTTGGACTTGATGGTCTTGGAGGGTTTTTCCACCTTAATGATTCTCTGAATTTTCTTATCTTTGATAAAACAAAGCTGTAAATGTGGAGTGTGGTTCCAAGAATAGCACTCCTTTGGTGACATAATGCTTGAATCCTTTGTTCTTTCCACAGGCAGAGAAGTTTGGTGACTCTTTTGTGTTTGAGGGGATGCTGAGTGAGGCAGTGAAGGCTGACATCCACCAAGCAGTGAGTAGCACAGCAGGGGGAAGCTCCCTGAGCAATCCCTGGGCTCTGTTGGCAATCACAGCAGGAAAACTGAACTCTGTGATGTCCCCAAAGCCAGGTGCAAAAATGGGGGATTGTGGAGAGGTGTTTGGCCAGGAATCATGGACTGAAGTGGGGAGGATTTGCAATCTGTTCTGTCCTTTTTCTTTAAAAAACAATTAAAAACATCAATTCCTGAGCAAAGATTGGTATCAACCCATTGTCTCTTTTTGCCCCCTACCTGAGAAGTTCAGGCTGAGTCTGTGAATTCCTTATGTTGTGAATGGCTGGAGTTTATGATGTTTCTTCCTCTCTAGAGGGTCCTGTGTTTATTTGCTGCTTTTCCAGCTCCCCTCACCCCCTGGGCACCAATGATCCTGGGAGGGGCAGTGCTGACTCCTCTGGAGCTGATCCAGGTTTCCTGTTGAGTGAAAGTGAATATTGGTTTAAAAAGAAAGAAATTTCTCTAATAAATCTTCCCTTTCCTCCCTTTCCTTTTTTTTTTTTTTGTTTTGTTGTGACTATATTCCTGAGCCTTCCTCAGGCTTCATTTACCTCCTCCTTAGCAGGTCAGGTCCCCTTTGCAGCTCTTGGCAGATAAGCAGATTGTGTCCTGTCATTTCCTGGACGAGTTGATCTGCTCTGAGCACAGGTTTGGACAAAATCACCTCCTGAGGTCCCCTCGTGTCAGAATTATCCTCAGCTCTGAAGGGGCACAGTTTGATTTTGGTTTTCAAGGGGCAGCCTGAGAGGTTTCAGGAAGCCCTGTGTGAGTGTGTGCTGTGAGGGACTGGCAGAGAACGTGGGATTTGGGTTCCTGCTGCCAGGGAAGGAAGATTACAAGTGCAGTTTGTAATCTTTTAATTCAGGACTAGCATTTGTGCACTGAGAGAGATAAGGCTAGATTCTAGTTCCCACCACCAGCACAACTGATGCTAAATCCATCCATGGATTTGTTCTGCCTTCATAAAAATAATAAAAAATACAAATAAAAAATGAATGGCTCGTTCTATCTTCCCAACAGTCAGTCCTGGGGAAATTCCTTTTCCTGTGTAGTTCTGTGCTGCAGAAATCCCTAAATGAGTTTGTGTTTTAAAACAAACAAACAAACCCCAAGGATGCTGCTGTAAGCTCAGCCTTGGCAATTTTGTAAACACAGAGTGTTGGGAGCCACTTTCCTGAGTGTGTCAGCCAAATTTCCAAGTGTTGGCTGCAGTGCTCACAGGACAAGTGTTATGCCAGAGGCCTGGGATGGAGCCCAAACTGGTCTTTTTGGCTGCTGCATTGTGAAGGATTTCTGGAGCTATTAAAAGTAAACTTGATGTTAAAAGTAATTTTCTTCAATCATAACTATCAGAAAAAAAGCAGAAATAAAGTATAAATATTGGTGTGTTACTGGCACTGCAAATCCCTCCAGCCAACCAGTGGGAGAGAGGATTGTGGTTTTCCTTTGCCTCAGTGGCTCAGGAGTGTTTTGACAAAGATTTTCTCCAGGTGAAGCCCAGGGATGTGAAATGTAAATATGAATATAGGGGAAGAGCAACAGGAATGTAAATTTTTAAAGCAGTATTTCACATGCTGTGAAATAACTGGGGAAAGGTGAAAGTGGAGGGACCAAACTAAATAATTTAGAAATGATGAGCTGTGTGTGTCTTTTGTGGGTTTTGCTCTGTTTGGCCACTTTGTCTTCTCCAGTTCTTAAAGCAGATTTATCAGAGCCTCAAAGGCACTGGCTGAGAGCAGAGCTGGGGCTGGTGGCAGCTGCTGAGGAGTGACCCAGCTGAGCTCCAGGGTGATTGTTGGAGCTCTGGGTGTGCCTTTCCTGGAGGTGAGGTGGGCTCCCAGATAGCCACTGACAGGAATGTGGGCTGGCCTCAGCCTCTGGAAGGGAAGCAGTAAAAAGGGGTGTAGCAGCCAAGGATCAATTGTTGCAGATTTCTGGGAACTTGGGTTTTAGTTTTGGCCTCCAAGTTTGTGGTGGTCACGTGGCTGAAGGAGCATTTAGTGCTGTGCCAGATGAGGGAATTACTGATGGAACTGGGGAGGGCTCCTTCAAATGGAAAAGGATTTTGTGGGGTGAGGGGAGGGAAGGTCTTTTGAAGCTGAAATTATTTGTGTGGACTTAAAAATTATGAGAGCTTCACATCTTAAATTCTTCATACGCAGCCTGGAGAAGAGGAGGCTCTGGAGAGACCTTGGAGCCCATTCCAGGGCCTAAAGGGGCTCCAGAAAAGGTGGAAGAGGATTTTTGGAAAGGGACAGGACATGGGGAATGGCTTCCCACTGCCAGAGGGCAGGGATGGATGGGATATTGGGAAGGAATTGTTCCCTGGCAGGGTGGGCAGCCCTGGCACAGGTGCCCAGAGCAGCTGGGGCTGCCCCTGGATCCCTGGCAGTGCCCAAGGCCAGGCTGGACACTGGGGCTGGAGCAGCCTGGGGCAGTGGGAGGTGTCCATGGCCATGGGGATGGGACTGGATTTGAGGTCCTTCCAACCCAAACCATTCCATAATTCCATTTTATTCTGAGGGGTTTGAGAGCTCTTGCCAATCCCTGCAGGAGTTTGCTGCCCAGGTACCATGGAAAAGGGAACCAGGATGGCACAGCAGGAGTGCAGCCTCAGTCTTTGCTCACTGGGGAGTAGTGGGGACATTATTATTCTTGGCTTGTGGAAGGCAGAAAAATTAATTTTTGCTTCAACACCAGATAAATTCTGCACTGAAGAGCCTGAGAGCATACAAATGTGTGTGCTGCCTTTGTCTGTGAGGGTATGGAATTTTGGGTCTGCAATGCAATGGAATTGGCTCACTGGCAGCTCAAGCCAGCACTAAATTCTGGCCAACCCAGAGCTGTGGGATGCTACTTTCATCCCTGTTTGTATGGAAATCTCTGCAGTGGCCTGGAGCTGTGCAATTTGCCTGTTTCACAATAACCCCAAATGGAAACATTCTGCATTTCAGCTGAACATCCCAAGGTGCTGCTGAGAGGAGCCCTGGCTGCAGGTGGGACAGCAGTGCCAGTGTGGGCAGGGTGAGCTGTTCCTGCAGCCCCCAGTGCTTCAGCTGCTCCCTGCAAGGAGCTGGAAGATGGAGCTGTTGAAGTGTTCCTCTGTGGGTTTTTGTGCTCTACTCCCACTGCTGGGATAAAGAAGGATGTGCTGGAATTCTCCCTGGGAATTGCCAGGAACATCAGCTTGTGTTATCAGAGCTGCAGTTTAAAGCAGGGCGTGGTTTGTGCCTCAGGATAAATCCGTGCACATCTCCTCTCCTTACAGCTCATGTGCATTTGGTTAGTGGAAAAAATGACCAGTTGGAGTGCAGATTTAGATGTTGGCTGGAAATCAGACTTCCAGAGGTGTCTGCCTTCACCAGGAATATCAGTTCCTCAAAAGAAGCTTCTTCTGAGTCCAAAACTTGCACTTAATGAATCTGACTGGATTTTAGCATCACGTATTTGTGGTTATTTTTCTTGGAGGACTGACAGGGCTGTGAAGTTTTACACTGTCTGAACTGAAGCTCAGTGACCTTTCCTTATGCAAAGAAAAGGGCCCTTCATAAAAGTGCTTGTTTCCAATCAAGTCTGAAATATCTTTTGTAGTTGATGACTTACAAAGTAAAATTAAATATCTTTTAAAGCTGATGCCTTTCCTTAGTGTGCAGTTTCAAACTGCTGTAAAATACTGGATTTTAAGGCAGATAATATTCAATATTAAACAAACCCCCTTGTTGCTTCCCTTTCTGAGCTCATGAGGGAGTCCATTAACATTAGAAATTAAGAGTGAGAACAGATTCCTCTGTAATTAGAGCTTTGGGGGAGCTGGGACTTTTAATTGATAGAATAAATAGCATGGGAATTGCAGGAGCTGGCAAAATCAGGTATTCACAGAATCCTGGAAGGGACCTCTGGAGATGCTCTAGTCCAGCCCCTGCTGCAGGTGTGAGCTGCCTGCTGGACAAATCCTCTGCTCACTGTGTTTGGGTTTGTGTGTGGCAGGATTTCCCATCCTGGCTCATCCCTTGGCCATGACTGCTGCAGGTTTGTTTTCTGTGGGGACAATGAAGTGGATCCATTGCACAGTAATTATTTTTATTTCTTAAACTTCTCACCCTACTAAAAATGTTCCGTTTTCTGTCTGCCTCTTTCCTCAGTACTTCATTAATCAGTGCTCAAGGTTTAGGATCTGGCTTAGAGGAGGAAGAGCTGTCAGAGATTTATGTGCATCTGCCTGACATGAATAAAATAAAACCTCATCCAAAAATTATGTTCTTTACTGAATAACAAATTTTTCCTCACGTCCTACCAATGCTAACAAGATCCTTTTGCATACTAAAGCTCAACACCATCTGATTGAAACAAGTGGTAACCTATTAAGTCAGCTTCTGAACTGGAGTGGTTTTTTAAGAATCCACCACTTAATAAATGATTCTTAAAGTGGTTTCCAGACTTGGGCTGCTTTTCACTCAAAATCTCTTTTCACACAGTTAATTCTGGAGTTCTGCAGTCACTTTTGTTTTTTTCCAGCTGTTTATTCTGTCTGGTGTAAGGCTTTTAAAATACTTTATTAAAATAGCATTGGAATGCTGTAGCACAAAAAAAAAGCTGAAGTTTGGTGCTGTATGACTGGACAGCAGCATGAATTTGTCATCATCTTGTGGGCCTGCCTTAAGGTTCAAATCCACAGCTTTGTTATTTCGGGGACTTGCTACTTGATGGAAATGTCGGAGCCTGAGCCAAGATGAGCTACTCTGTTGAGTTTATTTTTGGGAAATTTTCGGATACATAAATCTGATTTGAATTTGAGATTTGCTCCTCAAGTGGGGGTTGTTTTTCTCTCAAACGTGGCCTGTCACAGGTTAGTGCAAGAATAATAAATGCTTTTATGGCTTTGGGGTGGTTTTTAGGGGTATTCCCCTACTGCAGCAGCAGCAACAGGGTGATGCTGACAATGAAACTCACTTGGTGATGTTCCCCACTCTAATTTTCTTTTCCACATAGATTTAGGAAGGAATTTTCCTCAAGCTAATTGTGAAGTAGTTAAAAAATCTTGACATTGTGAGGTAATGGAGCAATTAAAGTTAGGCTGTCCCAGCCCACTTGGAAAGGAAAATGGAATAGTTGGGAGGAGAGTTTTCTGCGGGCTGTTAGTGGGAGCTCAGGCTCCAGCTCTGCAAATTGCTCCGCCCAGAGCAAAGCTGGTGGGCTGGAATTAATTGTTCCAGCTCTTCCCAGTGTTTGCACACTGGGCTCTCTTTCCACAGTCCTCTGGGTCTGCAAGAAGCAGAACAGGGAGTTCTTAAGGTTTAATCCTGGAGGGGAGAGCAGGATAATCCCTGTTTCCAGCTGGGTCAGACCAAACCAAGCCTTTGTGCCTGTGCTTTGCTCTGGGAATGTTTCCCTGTGCACCAGGGTGCAAGGATTGCAGGGCAGGTGTGGGTAACCTGGCACAGGTGGCATGCTGCAAGAATTAACCAGAAGGAAGGGGAATGTCCTCTGAGTCAAGATCTGTTCAGCAGCATCTGCTGCTATTTGGACAGCAGGAATCTGTTGCCAGTGCACAGAACATGTTTCGGAGGGAAGCAGAACGTGAAGTGTTATGAAAGTAACTAAGCTCATTATTGGCAAGGGAGGACTTGGCTGTATTAACTGTGATGTTGTAATATCTCTAATTAGCTCTTCTGCTAATTAGATCTAGAGCAATTAAAAGCTTTAAAGACTTGGGAGAAGTTGTGGGAGAGAACTGTAGAGTTCAGGTAGGAGATTTCTGGAGGGAGCAGCTCGGGGTGTGTTCACTGGAGCCAGGGGCTGCCTTAGGTGAGTCTCCAGGTAATTCTTGCAGGCTCTCCGTGTTCTCCCCTGTTATCCTTATCCCAGCCCTGCATGTCAGTGCTCTGGGTGCTCTGCAGAGCCTGGCAGCCATTTGGTGCTCAGCTCAGCAGAGCCACAACCGGGAGCTGTGCACACGCAGTGCTTTCCTGTGGAGAGACATTTTTCTTGGGTTAAAATAAACCAGCCTGATTGAAAGCATCTGCTTTTTCTTTTGCATCACAAAAATATTTTCCAAAATTAAAGTTGTCTAAAGTGTAAATCTTTGCAGTCTCCTGCAGAGATGTTTTTATCCAAAACCCAGCAGTTTAATTTACAAAAATATGTTGTGCTTAGAAACTGTCGAAATCTTTCTTGTGATCTTTCAGATTTTAGCTTTAGCAAGTGGTTCTGCTGCTCTTTTATTTTCCTTAAATAGCTGCAAAATGCTAATTTTGGATTTCTGTCCTATTTCCAGTGTAGTTTAAAGGTCAAACCTCAGTATGGAAAAGGAACTGGTTAAATGGGGCTAGCTTTAAACCTCTTGACTGTTCTATCAGTTTAGCAGGCCCATCACTCTGAAGCCTCAGTGCTGAGAGAGTTGAGCAGAGTGTCTGCAGGAAGGGCTCATTTTGGGGTTTGAATGCTCAGCAACAGAGCTGTAATCCCTGTGAGAGATCAGCTGTTTCTCATGCTTTTTGCCAAGGGTGGTGGCTCTGCTTGGGGTGAGGATGTCCTTTGTTAGACACTGAGCCAGAACTGGGGTTGGTGTTGTTCACTGATGTTCTTGTCGTGCTGGGGAGGGCAGGGAGGGTCTGTGAGAGCTGTCCTTGCCTGGGGGTCCCACTTGGGGGGACAGCAGAGGACACAATCATGCTGCTGGGAGCATATTTGTTTCTTTGGTGCTTGACACTCGGGTGTTCCCTTTGGAAGGGAGGGTGTCCACACTGTGAACACCTTCCCAGCCTGGAGGAGCCCTACAGCCTCCTCAGGCATTTCACAGCCCTTCCCCAGGGCTCCCCAAAGCTCTGGGCTCTGCAGCTTTAGTCCAGGATTGCTGTTGATTTCCAGGGAGCTTTTCAATACCCAGATGTGCTGCAGGCAAAATCCGTGTGTGCTGAGAGGGGAGGAGGGAAAGGCTGTCAGGGAGTGTCAGCACAGGCTGATGGGGCTCTAAACCCAGGATAATGTGTGTTCGGGCACTTGCTACTGAAATATCCACCTGAGTGATTTGATGTGTAGCTTGGACCAGAGTTTTCTGGACAATCTCTGTGTGACATAGATAATCTGTCTCACACACATGTAATTACACGTTCTGTTGAAGGATGCAGCTTCCCCCTAGAAGCTGCTGTTAAAATTGTTTGACCAGACTGATTCTAGGTCTCCTCAATACCAGCTTGCAGTGACTTTTTGGACTTTGCTCTGAAGGTTTGGTGAGTTAAAGGGTAACACTGTTGGCACCTTTCCTACCTCTGTGAATAACACTTGACAAAGTCAGTCTAGGACTAACCAGCCTCTGGCTTGTTTACCTCCTAAAGCATTCCAGGCTTATTTTCTCTGATTTTTGTTTTTTATAGACATTATCTCTGTTATAGGAGTATTTTGGAAGCTGTTGGAATAAACCCACTGTTGATGGGTGGCATAAATGTTCCTTTCTTTGCCTCAGTGAAGGCCCCATTATTCAAATAAGTATTTCTAAGTGAATATGAATCAGAACAGTTAAGCATTGCTTTGAAGCAAGCCTTATTATAGAAGAAATCCCTAAAGAATGTCTTCCAGGAAAAATTCCTTGGCGTTGAAGCACCAAATTTGGGATTTCTGGTTTCAGAGAACTACTCAATGCCTGCATTGCTACAGATGATTTTGGCTGGGTGATGTTTCCCAGCAAACCAGCTGGAGGAAAAAAAAAAAAAAAGAGGCTTCATGCTTCTCTTCCCTTGTGTGGTTATTCTGTCTCCACCTTCTGGAAGTTGAGAGCAAATAATTTAAAATCAGCTGAGTGGGTTAATGACCTGGAAAGCAAATGTGTTGCAAGATGAGTGTTTGACCCCCAGCTAAAGGGCATCATTGGGGGGTTATTTCAGTGATGTCAAAACACTGAGGCCAGGGAGCAAATAATAAAGGTGAAAATGCTCTTCAGGCCAAAATCATATTTTTTTTCCCTCTCTGCAGATTGTATCAGACTGAAGTCAGGCAGGAGCTGAAATTTGCACAGGCACAAACTGGTTTGGGTTGGTTGGGATCTGGTGGTTGTTCAGAAAATCCCCTAGCTGGGAACTGAAGTGTCCTTCCCTGCTGCTCTTGTCCTTTTTCAGGTGGCAGCTGCTCCCTGGTGGTTGCCTGTGAAAGGAGCCAGCTGGAGGCACCCTGAGGGCCCTGACTCCAGCATCTCCAGCAGGTGAGCCATGAGCACCCATTCCATCAGAAAACACAGGGAATACCCCTGTGGCTCCCACCAGGAATGGGCTGCAGGAAAGGCCTTTTATTCAGTCACCTGTTGGCTGCTGGTGCTGCTGCTGGGACTGTTTTCCCACCTTCTGATGAGTTGCATGCAGCATTCCATGGCCATGGTGAGTGATGCAGAGCACAAAGGTCTGTCAGGACGAGCTGATTGAGCCTCGGTGTTTGCTGTTCATTTCTGTGTGCCAGCAGGGGAACTCAGCAGATCTCCCCAGGGTCACAAACTCCACACCTGGGTTTGGAGGGGAGGAATCAATCCTCACTGTGTGCACACTCCAGCAGTCTGGGCAGTGTGAACTCTTCCATGTGGGATTTGGAAGCCTCTTTCTCTGGCAACAGAAGACTGAGGAGTTTTGTGCATTTTTCACTGTATTCTGACTGTGTGAAAAATCAGTTGTGACTATGCAGAACCTTTGAATGCTTTGGAATACTCTGCTTTTTCTTACAGTTAGTGCCACCCTTTGCTTGCACAAACCCTGAAACTTGCTGATCCTTGTCTTCATACAATTGCTTTCCATTCTGAAGTGGAATGAATTTTTGTCCTAGAAAATCAAATTACTGTCTTCATTTGGGACCTCTAACATTGCAAGGCAGGTGTCAATGAAGTTGGCACTTCATCAGCTAGTGAAAGTTTCTGACAGCATTTTGAAATCAAATCAGACTCTCTAGCCTAGATCTAGTAGGTTTTTGAGTCCTCTAAGGACAGGACTTTGTTAGTGCACCATCATCTGATGGCTGAAGTGCTCACTAACGAGTTACCTGCTCTCCAAGGGCAAGGAAAGAATTATCTGAGGCAAAAATAGAGATAATAGCTGGAGGCGTTGTTAGGGGGAGCCAGGAATTGAGGTCAGAGCCAGCAGACAGGAGCTGGAAACCTGCCATGAAATTCTGGGCTGGCACAGACCTGGCCTGGCACAGCTGCTGGGAACCTGCCACGTGGAAATGGCCCCAGGGCTTCACAGGGTACACTGGATTCTTAGATGGGGCAGGAAGGTCTCTCCTGGACCCTCAGCTCTGGGAGCTTCTTGCTCTGTTGGAGGCTTGGATGGGGAGGATCCTTCTGCAAGAATGGCTGGGCATTTTTTTCTGTCTTTTTCTGGATAAAGAGACAAGGATTTTAATGTCAGTCCTGGAACCAAACGCCATTAAAGACAGGAGCTCTTGTGTAAACTGTGGACTGCTTAAAGCACCCAAAGAAAATCACTTCCCAGCTAAATTTCTGCAGTTCAGTGTCCTGGACAGGGTGCTGCAAATGCTGAAAGAGTTGGTAAGACTCTTCCTCATGTCACCTCTCCCTCAAAGCCCCACAGCTGACAGCAAGGACAGGACCCAGAGCAGGAGAGGAGCCACAGGGGAGGGAAGAACAGTCACCATTGAATTGCAAAGTGCATTTTGCTGTTGAGAACCCTGCCTTCTGGCTGAGATGGCCCTTGCCAGGCTGGTTTGATGCCAGATGCCCTGTGCCAGGCTGGTTTGGCAGCGGTGATGCTGCAGGTTTTCAGTGCTTTCCTTTGGCTCTGCAAGCACCAAGGCTCCCCCAGAGGGCAGGGTATGGACAGTCCTGGGTGCTGCACTTGAGAAAGCACAAACCATAAATAACTGGAGAGCTGGAGGTGGCAGCAACACCAGACAAACAGAAGTTAATTATTTTCTCCTCCTGTTTCCCTCTGATGGCTGCATTTCCCTTCAAGCATTTCTTTCCTTAAGTAACTTCTTTCCTGTAAAGTCACCTGGTGCAGCTGTAACTCGTCAGTCCTGGGTGTCACACTGTGCTGTGCAGCCCTGAATCTGCCTGGTGCCCTGAGCAGCCTGTCCTGCTCATTTTGTTCCCAGAATGGACCATCCAGTCCTTCATGTTTCCTGGAATGATGCCGTGGCCTTCTGCACGTGGGCAGGGAAGCGGCTGCCAACGGAGGCTGAGTGGGAGTACAGCTGCAGAGGGGGCCTGGAAAACAGGTACTGTCCAGGGGAGCAGGGCTTGGGAGGGGTTTGTTACCCCCAGAACTGCTCTGCAGTCAGGCTGGGAGAGCTGGGGGTGCTCACCTGGAGAGGAGAAGCTCCAGGGAGAGCTCAGAGCCCCTTGCAGCGCTTAAAGGGGCTCCAGGAGAGAGGCTGGGGACAAGGGATGGGGGGACAGGACACAGGGAATGGCTGTAAACTTAAGGAGGGGAGGTTTAGTTGGAGTACGAGGAAAAAAGTATTTATTGCAAGGGTGGGCAGGCCCTGGCACAGAGCAGCTGGATCCCCTGGATCCCTGGCAGTGCCCAGGGCCAGGTTGGACACTGGGTCTTGTCAGCCTGGGACAGTGGGAGGTGTCCCTGCCATGGCAGGGGTGGCACTGGATAGTTTTTAAGGTCTCTCCCAACACAAACCAGATTCTATATAACTGACTTTTAATTAACAGTGTTTGACAGCTGCTCTGTTTGTCTTTTCCCAGGCTTTTCCCATGGGGCAACAAACTGCAGCCCAAAGGGCAGCACTATGCCAATGTCTGGCAGGGAGAGTTCCCCACCAATAACACAGCAGAGGATGGGTACAAGGGGACTGCACCTGTAAGTGTGTCTCAAAGACAATCCAGCATGTGGAAATGATCTTAATCTTCCTAAAATAAGGTCTGTCTTCAGGAGGATGAGCCATGGCTGTTTTCTATCCCTGTGCTCTTTCATTTTAGATTTTAAGTTACATTAAATTTCACTGCAGGCTTGAGCATTATCAAGGGACTCTTTTACAAGCTAATTGAAAAGTAAAGATTACTTTCATTTTAACTTCTAGTTCCTCTCAAACTGACCTCTTTTCCTCCCTCCCAGTCAGTTTGCAGTCAGAAGTTGAAATACTTTCTGCCTACACTTGTGGCCTTGCAGTTTTGTGAACTCAAAAATCACACAATAGTTTAAAAGAAATTAAACTTCCCTTTTGGGGAAAGGTTGAGCTGACTAGTATAACAACCAGAGTGGAATTTTAAAGGCAATCAAGAATGTGAATGAATTATTTAATGGTAGCTAAGTAAATACAAAAGTTTAATCAGAAAGGAATCTGCACAGGCAGGAGCTGGCAGCCACCCTGGCTTTTCCTTGGTGGGAGGGGAATCTGGGAGCTGTGAGTGTGCCAGGTGTGTCTGCTGCTCACACAGTGCCTCTCTGGAGAGGCTCAGTCTCCAAAAGCAGCGAGGGGATGCTGTGTCACACTGCAGCAGGGTGCTGAGGACAGCGAGGTGAGCACAGCCTTCATCCTGCTTGATTTACATGCAGCATGTAGAGGTGTTCCAGGTCTGCACTGCTGCTCTGGTGCCTGCTTTTGGGGCTCCTCAAAGTGCACCTGGAGCAGAGTGCTGTGAGGATTGCAGCCTGTTTGGGCTGTTCCAGAGCTGTGTCCCCTGTCCTGTGCAGGTCTCTGCCTTTCCCCCCAATGGTTACGGCCTCTACAACATGGTGGGCAACGCCTGGGAGTGGACATCGGACTGGTGGGCTGTGCACCACTCCCCCCAGGAGCTCCACAACCCTGTGAGTGTTTGCTTGGCACCACCTCCAGAAGCCCCTCTGGGACCAGGGTCTCTTGCTGTGCTGTGCTGCTGGGGTGGGGGATTGGGAGCATCGCAGCACAGCTCATCCACACCGCAATTGCGGCGCTCTGGTGCAATTTTGGTGTTGTTTGGTTAGTTGTTCACACCTGGTTAGCCATTGGGTACTTCCAAACTGGCCTCCTATTACAGAAATCAAGAATTTGTGGCATGACTTCTTTAAAAAAAGGAAGGGTTTTAGTTCATTTATGTTGCTACAAGCTGTGCTTATTTTCCCCTCCCTCCAAACCATCATGAATTATCTTTCTGGCTTCTGGTAGCTTGTTTTAAACTGAACATGTGATAAAACTGAGGTTTAGGAGAAGTCACCAGGCTCTGAGAGGTGAATCTTTGTTTTCCTTTGTGGCAGGCAGATGGAGGTTCCTGCAGGTTCAGATGTGTGGGGTCACTGATGCTCTGTCTCAGCAGATTCCAGTTCCAGTGTTAGATCTGCTCCTCTCCCAGTTATCCAGGATGAGTAAATCCCATGATTTATGAATATGACAAGTAAGGCCATGTAGAGTTTGTCACTCAAAACCCCACCAAATACAGTGGTTTTTATTTGCTAACAACTTACAAAGCACTTTCAGGTTTATTTTTACTCCTGGTAATTACTTGTGAAGGCAAGACAATCAATTATGGAACCCCCCAACAATCTGTGTGCAGAATTCCATCCATTCCTTGTAGCCAATACTCAGCATAGCTCATATCTTTCCAGTGCTAGAAAGCTGCTTTGAAGATTTTGGGTGTTAAACTAAATATGTTAAAAAACTCTGCCTGAGCTCTGACCCTCTGGAAGAATTCAGAGTCTTTTCAGCCCAGGGAACACATCCTATATTTAGGTTACACTGCCTTGTGCTCTGCAGAGACTGAAGAGCTGGGCTCTGATAGATCTGGTGCTAATCAGTTCTAATGTCTCAGAAGGTAACTGCAGCCTGGCTATTTTGGGACACCTTTTCACAGGAGGAGATGCAGTTTCTTTACCCATTTAACCAGAAAAACCCTTTGGAATTCACTTTGAAGGGCTCTGCCTCAGACACTGGATTCTGACAATCAGTTTGCATATGAAAAACCCCTAAAAGCCTCATTGCTAACATTTAGTTTTTAAATACTTCCTGAAGTGTCTGGGTTTAACACTTGAGCAAACTCTTGGAGTTGAAGAGAGCAAAATTCACAGGATAGTTGTTCCTCACCATCACCTTAATCCAGCAGGGAAGTGCTCCTGCCTTGGCATCATCAACACCAAAGTGTCTCAAATAAATAATTATAATGAAGGTACCTCACTGCAGTCACAGAATCCCAGAAGAGTTGGGGTTGGAAGGACCTCAAAGCCCACCCAGTGCCACCCCTGCCATGGCAGGGACACCTCCCACTATCCCAGGGTGCTCCAGCCTGGCCTTGGGCACTGCCAGGGATCCAGGAGCAGCCCAGCTGCTCTGGGTACCTGTGCCAGGGCCTGCCACCCTCCCTGGGAACAATTTCCTCCCTAAAAATGTAACTGATCCTTTAGCGGAGAGAGCCAAGTGTGTGTGTGAGGTCCAATCAACCACAGTCCCTTCAGGGGTTATTTTGTGGTGACTTCTGGCTCTGATTTTTTTGTATGAGCTGCAGTTCTCTGTTTGAAAATTGATTTCTCTCCAAACAGAGTAACCATTGTATGAGCTGCAGTTCTCTGAAAATTGATTTCTCTCCAAACAGAGTAACCATGTGGCTGTGCATCACCATGCACCATCAGAAATCATTTATTTGATGTAATCAAAGAAATACAACTTTATTTTCATTAACAAAAAAGGGTTCTGGGTTTTTTTAGTAACTTTTAAAAGAACAGTCCTACTTTTATGGGCTTTGGTAATGGAATGCACAAGCACTTATGTAATCAGACTGGAATATGGCTGTTGCAGTATTCTAGTACAGAATAACCTTGTTCATTTACAGTAAACTCTGGGGTTTAAGTCTGGGATCAAAGTCTGGACAGCTCTGGCCCTTTGCACCAATGTCCTTCCCCTTCAGTACCAGCTGGTGCATTTCTCCAGGTCAGGCCATAAAACAATGGTGTTTGATAGAACAGATCTGCTGGTTTTAATCAAATGTGACCTTAATTGCTGGGCTGTGATTAGCTTTTAGTGAGGGGAAGCACAGCCAAGGCAGTTTCCTTCATCTGTCAGTGAGATATGTGCACAAGCAAATATTAACACTGCAAATGCTGCTGATGATGTCTCTTGGTTTTCTGATTTTCTGACATTTTTGCCAGTTGTTTTAGATCAACTCTTTACCTTCAGTGGTTTTAAATAGGAGAATGATGTTTTATAATGGAACAGATTTATGGAGGACACTACAGCAGATTTCTGCAGGTGAGGTGTTTCAGGGCTGTAATCCTCCTTCAGGGGCTGTGGGAGTCAATTTAAGTTGGTTTTTTTGTTACCAGATAATCTTTGATGCTCAATTTTGGCCTGATGGAAGATACTTGCAGTTAATAAACAGATGCACTCCTGAGCCTTTGGTTCACACATTGCTCAGTGCAGGTCAGCCCTTTGTAACTGCTGACACATGATAGATTTAGGCTTTTCTAACCCTAACCAAAAATGTTCCTCTTCATTTATAAAAGCGTCTTTGGAGCCAGTTGCACAGATTGCTGCTCAGCCCTGCAGCATTTAGGGGAAATCCTGCTCCACAGCCCCATTGTTCTGCTTTGTCTTGTTCCCATGGAACTTTTTTTAGGTCAGTTTTCTCCTAGTTTCCCTTGAAATGAGATTACCAGGCTGGGTGATGACTGCTGGTGAGAGGCTTGTCTCGGAGCAGGGACTGTGCATGCCCGTGCAGGTGTTGTGGGGACAGTTTCCAGAGGCTGCACAGTGCTGTGGGGAGCACCCAGGCTTGGAAGGAGCGGATGCTGCCTCAGGGTGTGGTTTTCCTTGAGTATTTGTGTGCCATTAAATGCCAAATTCTTTTTCACACGTATAAATTTTGGCAGTAAACATGAAGCCGCTGCAATTTGTGTGGTGAACTCACACAAAGCAGGCAAACTCAGGGGGTGCAGGCAGGAGCTTCTGGAGTACCAACATCAACTCTCAAGGTTTTCTGAGAGTCCCTGAGATTTATGTTCAGTTACAAATGCTCTTCTGGGGTAGATTATTCTAGAACATCACCCCTGGTAATGCAGACCTGGGTGGGAGACAACTGTAGCCCTTGAGACAGAGTAGGAGAGTGAGATCCATGGCAGGTGTGACCAGAGTGGTCACTGAGGAAAGCTGGAGCTCATTTCCTTCCTGGTAAAACCCTCTTTAGGAACCTCCCTGTTAGCAGGCATTATCAGTGGGCAGCACCTGGAATGAAAAATATTTGCAGCAGTGGGGAAGGGAGCACAGCTACTGTCACCTGCAAACCCTATAGGGCAGAATTATTTCAAGCTGTCTGCTTCAGACGCCACTGACATCTGTGTCTGGAACGTTTATGATTGCTCCTTGCCCATCCCCTTACTCCTGTAACCAGCAGTTATTCCCTGAGCACTGACCAGTGTCCTCCCTCCCCAGCAAGGGCCGTCCTCGGGCACGGACAGAGTGAGGAAGGGTGGATCCTACATGTGCCATAAGGTAACGTGCTCTTCTCGTGTTCCTCTTCCCTCTGAAGCACTTGGCCATGATCCTCTGACAGTTTCCTGCAGCCTGGATGCTTGGGGTTTCATGGGATTTATGAAGAGCAACACCTGATGTTCCTAAGGACCTCTTTTTGCTTAGCTTGGAGTTAAAACAAGTTTTTAAATCAGTATGGGTTTTAGATGAGAAATTAAAATTGATGTAGGCTTCTAATGGTGTTTTATGATAGAACTTGAGTGACACTTGCAGAGTGGAAAGTATGGATGTGACTTTGTTTTTTAAGTTTTAGAATTGCTTTTGATCCAGAGCTCTGGGTAACCTGGTCTAGGGAAAGAATGCTCCTATGCAGGGCAGGGGGTTGGGACTGGATAAGCTTTAAGGGCCCTTCAATCCCCAATCCTTTTACAATTCCATGGTTCAGTGATATCAGGTGTTTGCAGAGCTGGCTGGGGGATGAAGTGTTTGTTGGTGGCAGACCTGAAAATCCTTCAGAACTGCCAGGATGTCACCACAGAGTGATGGCTGTTCATGACACAAAACAGTGTTTTAAACTCTGCTCATGCAGTGCTTAAAAGCCCTCATTGTACATCTCCTGTTTCATTAAAGCTGTCCTGTTCTTCCCTTGCAAAGCCTGTGGCTGGCAAATCACTCTCATAATTAGATTAAATTTTCTACAGTGAGATCCCATTTTCTACACTGATTTCCTTCTTAGGTGAAATCAATGTCAGATGTTAATTAGCAGTTTTGATTAAATTAACACTGGAATAGGCTCTTCAGTGATGAATAACATGACCCATTTTGAAGGTTTGTGAAGATTCTAGTCTGCCCTAGTCTTTTTTTGTAGGTGATAAAACTAGGCTGTGTATCAAGACAAAACCACTGACTGCTGTTAGTACAAGGGCTCTTTATTAGGTGCCTGACATCAGCTCAGACTGATCTTTGTGTGCTGGTGCTCTTCTCCCTCTCAGAGCTGACAGAGCCTGAAGCTGCATCTTTTTACATCCCATCCCAAAAATCTGGCACCTCATTCAGAGAAATGTTCAGTACCTGTCCATTCCAGTGGGGCCTTAGCACATGGATACACAGCTCAGCCTCTGAGGGGAAGCTGAATGGTTGTTTTGGCCTTTTCTCAGAGCAGGGGAGATTCTTGGCTGACACTTTATCAGACACTTTGCCACTCAGTCCAGTTTTGTGTCAGCTGGAGGCTGTGTCGGATTCCCTCATTTCTAACACAGTGATTTCCATCCGTGGCACTTCATCCATCTGTCCCACAGCGATGGCAACGTTTTGCTGTATTAATCTAACTAACCAATCTGTTAATCTAACACACTGTTGCCTGAGGAGCCCCAGCTATGCTAAGAAGTTCCTTTTCTGTGTTGCTGTGCAGTCCTACTGTTACAGGTACCGCTGTGCAGCTCGGAGCCAGAACACCCCCGACAGCTCTGCGTCCAACCTGGGCTTCCGCTGCGCCGCCACCGCCCCGGGGCCACGCTGAGCCACGCTCACAGGGCATGGGCCTGGGCACAGCAAGGGCTGCATCCCACCCAGGGAGAACAAATGTGAGCAGTGTCCCTTGCTGATGGCACACAATGGAAAAACCTTGCTTCAAGTTCCTGCCGAGGGAAGAAAAACCAGCACGTCTCGAGAGCGCGTGGAGAACCTTCGTGTTCATGAGCAATCTGGCCCGGGTGTTTTGGATTCAACTGGAACAAAAGTGAGCAGAAACATGCCAATCATGTTTTCAAAGATTACTTAATCCCAGAATTAGGCTTGAAAAAACCTCCAGAATTCTTGAGTCCAGCCCTTGACTGATCACCACCTTGTCAACTACAACAGCTCCTCTTTAGAGAGGATCTTTATGAATTAGTTTTATTTATGTAGAGCTTCTACACTCAAATGCAATAAACAAAGACTTTATAAACTTCTAGACAGCTTTAAAAGAAATTCTAGGCAATTAGGAAATTCTAGGCAGCTTTGAGAGACAATGAAGGAGTCAAGAATGAGGGCTGGGAGATGACAGCTCTCCCCACAGGCAGCTTGCCCTTTGTTACATTCCACTGCAGTGAAAATCATGTCCAGAAATGGGCTTCTCCTGGGGAGATACTTGCTGCTCTTTAGGAAGTGCCTTCTGCAGCTGAGGGAGATGATCCTCAGGGTGATAATGATTAGAAATCTTGTACATACTTTAATAAAGTATCCAGCATTTGTTTATACCAAAGACTTTTATTGATGGAAAAACACAATTTCCTTTGAATTTCTTGGACACAGTGTAGGCTTATTTTAGGGATTTGGAAAATGCAGTACTGGCCTCATTAGAAACTGAAGCTAATGAATGATTCCACTTGAATAAAAGTCATGGAAGTGATGGCAGATGGAACTGTGAGCCCTAAGACCTAATAGGGCAAATTTCTAAACTGTTCTGTTGAAAATAAAATTCCTCACTGAAAAGAAGAGGAATTTTAGCAAGTGAGAAGGGAAATGGGAGCAATTGAAAGCAACCTTGTTTTGGGATCTGAATGTGATGGTGGATTAACAAAAGCCTTGGCACTGATGCTGGTCCTTGCCAGTGTTGTCTTTCCTGTAGAAAATTTGGTTTGAGTTTAATGCAAATCCATCACCTGGCAGCTCCTTCTGCAGTGGTTTCATGTTGAAAAGGTGACACAGGAGAATGCCTGGGCAATCCTTCACCAAACACCAGCCTCCAGTGGGGTCCAGGTAAGCCCAGCGAGCAGAAAAATCTATCCCAGGACACAGCATGGCATGGCACAATACTGATATATTGATAATCATTATTGCACTCAGAGAAGAAAGGAGGAGGGAGGATGAAAGGAAGCTCAGAGCCTTTGGAGCTGTTTGACTGGATTCATTGTGGAAGAGCACACTGAGCTGTGAAGGGCAGGCTGGGGCTCTGAAGCTGGAAGGAGTCTGAAGGAGAAAGTGAACAGAAATTCAGCAGATACAACAAGGCATCTATTTTTTTCCTAGTTTCTTGACAGGGAATTTTTTTATTAAGATTCTGGTGCACTCCTCCAGGCAGCTGCAGTGCCCAGGCATGGTGGAGTACATGCTGTATGGAAAAAGGCCATTAACAACTGTCAGGATGGTTTAGAATTCAATTAACAATTATTTTGTTTTTGCAAGGCCCTCAGCGTGGCTGTTTTGAGCAGTCCAGCACTGTTCCTGTTCTGAGCTGGGAAGTTTGCTCCAAGCAGATAACTGGGATCAGGTCACTCCCAGGAGCTGCAGCGCTGGCGTGGGCTGAGGGCTCAGATTGCAGGGCCAGAGGGCTCAGCTGTGCTCCTGCTCTGGGGCTGTGATCAAGGACCAGATACTGCTCAAGGTGGCTGGATTTTTTTTAATCTGCACTTCCTTAACTACTCAGAATCATGCCAAGTGCATACTCATAACAGGAAGGTAACAAACCGTGCTGTCATCCTGAAAATGAGGAGTGCAGATGCTGTAACACTCATCTTGAAACTTTTCTCAGGAGGGAAAGAGGAAGTGGATTGGATCATCTGCTCCCAGCCCTGTGGTCTGAAAGTGGCTGGCATGGTGCCTTTTCAGGGAGAAAACCAGATAAAACTCTCTTCTGCCCAAGAGACCTTGCAGTCCAGGCTGCCCTGGAATCCTGTGCATTCCAAGGGATGGGGTCTAGGGAGTTTCCCTCCTATAACAGCAGGAACCCTAAGAGGCAAGGACTGAAGTTAATGTCCATTCAGCCTGTGAACTACCTCTGACAGCAGCTGAAATCCTTTGGAAGGTTCTGCACCGTCAGAAATGACACTTAATGATTAACCCTAAGAGAAATCACCTGGTGATGTTTGTCTTAACATAAACCCACAGCTGTGTCTAAACCCCAGCAGCAGCAGGAAGGCACTTAAAGGGGAGAGGTTAACACTGCATCTTATCAAGGAAGCAAACATAAACACCAAGTAGGATTTTGTTTAGTAAATAGTGAAATGTTCTTTATCCCTGGTCAGTATCAGGTTAATCAGATGGTTTGGGTTGGAAGGGACCTTAAAGCTCATCTTGTTCCAACCCCCCTCCCCAGAGCAGGGGACCTTCAATTCATTCAGAGCTGCAGCCTTGGATTATTCTGATTGTATTTCAATAGGAAAGTGAATCTCCCAAATACTGAATATCATTACTGCTCTTGGAGAGCAGACAGGATTACAGAGAGCTCCCAGTTTTTAGCTGTTTGCCTGGATTCCTTGTGAAGGAGCATACTGAGCTGGGAGTGACAGCTCAGTCCTTCAGTGGCACCAGTCTTCCAGGTCCAAATCAAAGCTGGCTGTAATTTAAAAATGAAGTTACTGATCACCTGCAGAACAGCTGATCCCCATGAGATGTACTCCCTTGTCTGTGTTATGTCAAAGGGTATGGAAACAGATGAAGATCCAACTGTCCAGAGTGAATAATTGAGGGTTTGTGCTGCTGATGGCACAGTGTGACACGAATAAAAAACTGCATTGCAGTTTGTCCGTCTTAAATATCAAAACCAGCCTATGTGAAGGTACCTTAACTTGATCTTTGCAGAAAGGAAGTGGAGGAACATGCAGTTACAGAATGTGCCCAGGTGGCAGTGCATCCCTGGGGGAAGGAGCTGCTCAGAAAAGCCCTGCACAGCTGTTAGAGCCACACAGGGATGATGCAAAGAAGATGGAATGACCTTCTCCCTGTGCTGGGAAAGGCCAGGCCTTGCTTAATGCTGCCTGGAGTAGTGAAAACATGGATCAGTTAGCAGCTGAAAGAATCCTCGTGCATCTGTCAGCTGTTCAACACAAAACACAAACCTGTTGCTGTTCAGATGCACTTCTGTATTTCTCCTTTCAGTCAGCTTGTCAGCACCATCCTGCTGCATGCTGCATTTGCCTCCTGAGCAGGTACTGAGTGCTGGGGATCATCCTGCTGCATGCTGCAGGGGCTGCATTTGCCTCCTGAGCAGGTACTGAGTGCTGGGGAGTAACAGATGTGCTGCTTGTTGTGATTGCAGAGGTCTGATGGGAGCAGCCTCGAGGCTGAGGTGCTTAGAAAAGATGGGATGTGGTGCTCCTCAGAGACTGCTGTCCTGCACCACTTCAGCAAAGCTGAATGGGAGTGAAGCAGCCAGTCAGTCAGAGCTGCTTTGGGCATGGCACTGCAGCTGGAGAAGGGACACACCAAGTACTAAAGCTATGCTTTCCTTTTTACATCAATAATTAGTAGTTAGTACGCTTTGTGGAACAAAAAAAAATTACAGCAAATAATTAAAAAAAATAATTTAATGGATTTTAAGAACCTAATACCTTTCTTGCAACAGTCATGGTTCATGGTATTATTTTCTTGTGCCACTGTCAGTGACTTTCCTTGCTTTTATCACATCCTGTCCATGTACAAGTGCCAAAGGTACAAATTCTTTCTGAAGGGTACAAACTGAGAGAGCCGCTTTAACATACAGCAAGCTGTCAGAGGAAAACCAGACAAAAACACCAGGCCTGGCTTAGTCACTGATTTTGGAACATCTTAAAGCTCCAATAATCCTTTGTACTCTCCACCTTGAAAAGGTTTTTCCATAAAATTAGTTCTCAAAACCATGTCTCTTTGCTGCTCTTCAAACCCCACGTGCTTCCTTGTTGGAACAGAATGGGTTTGATTTAACTGCTGGAGAAAACAGTATTTTCAGGTGTGTTGAAGGCTGAAAGGCTACGGAGAACTCGCTGGTGTGGAGAAGAGGGAGCTGTCCCAAGGTAAGAAGGAAGCACACGTGCGGGAACCACAGTAGCAAGGTTTCCTCAGGCTGTTCTCTTCCTCCAGAGGTTTGTCTTCTCTGCTGGCTTCTGGGAAATTATGGCATCTTCCAGAGTAATCATATGAAAGTTCCTCTCCAGCAGAAATATCAACAGCTGCAAAAAGCGCCAGTTTGGGCACCATGGAGTCCACTCTGACGGGCACCATGAAGAGGTTGGGTTCGCACGAGTGGTTCAGGAACCTGCCCACGTTCCCGACACGCGTGGGATCCACGAAGGTCTCCATCACCCTCCCGTCGTGCAGGTGCTCCCTCACTGCTATGATGTAGTTTGGCTCCTGCGGGCTCTGGGCCTGGATTCTCCTCCGAGCCTCGGCAAAGCCCAGCACCTCCCCGGCATACTCGCAGACGAAGCTGCCCCTGGGGATGGGCTGCAGCGCGCGCACGCCCCAGCCCTTGCTGCGCGTGCGGAACACCTGCAGCCGCAGCCGCAGCCCCCGCTGCACCAGCCTGTTGTGGCAGCCCTCCCCGCAGCAGCACAGGCTGTTGCACTCAAACACGGGCCTGGAGAAGGGCTGCTCCTGCAGCTCGGCCAGCCTGAGGCCCGGGCTGCTGTAGTTGTGGCCGCGGCTCAGGCAGGGGCAGCCGGGAGGCGCGCAGGAGCTGCTGCGGCAGGAGCAGCCCGGGAAGGTGACTTCAGTGGGGTCGAGCTCTCCGTCCGCTCCGGCCACGCTCTCGGGGCTGTACTGCAGAGAGAACAGCAGTCAGGCAGAGCCCTGCCACCAGCAGTGCTCGAAACCAGAATGGTAAACAAGTTTATGTCTGTAAACGGCTGATCCCCAAACAAAAATCATGAACGCTTTGCTTTTCTGTAAATTTCCAACTCAAACTTGTCTGAAATGTCTAAGAATACAAATCAGATATTCCATATAGACCAATAACCAACTGATAGTCTCATTAGTGCCTGAATTTCTGAAAATAGCCACAAAAAGTGCTTAGCAGAAAAAAAAAATAATCTCGTGAGTCTCTACTATGTACCATTTTCATTTATAGTGAAACTAAAGATATTTATTGATGGATGTATTTATTTGCAGAATTATCAAGGTATTCTTAAAGTAATTCTCCCTACACTTCAAAATACTCAATAAGTTATTTCTAAGGTTAATCTATAGCTCTTCATGCCACAAAATTTCAAATCACACAATTACGTTAAAAATTAATATATTTTCAATTTATCTCTCCAACTTGTTGTATTCATGCTCGCTCCTAATTCCGGTAGAAAATCAGGTCCTCAAAATTACACTGATGCCCCCAGCAGGTGAATGGTTATAGAACCACGGAGCGCTGGAAAACAAAACCCGATGGAAACTGCTGCATTTGGAAAGCAAGGTACAAGGCCAGCCACGGGGGTATTTCCACTCCCTCCTCAGCATTCAGCTTTATTTAGAAGCCTGGAGGATGTGCTATCACTAAATATTACATTTCACAGGAGCTTGTACCTGGCAGTTCTGGGTGTTGTGAAAGATGACAGTGCATTTGCAAGTTTCTTTTTTTAACAAGCATCAGCTTCTCAGTCACTGGGCTTTAATCAAAACCAAGTTTAATGTTCCTCAACCACCTTTTCGGTAAAATATGAGCACACTACGCAATTCAGGGAGATTCGGCTCTACCGGGATCACACCTTAATTTTTCCTCAAGGCTTATTAGAAGCTTCTCCAATCTGGTCTGTATAGACTCTCTAACACCACTGAAGCAAATTCCTAGGCATCCTGGGGTGGCAGGGCGACCAGGAACATATACAGACTAAAAGACAGCAGATTTAGATTAGATATTAGGGACAAATCCTTCCCTGTGAGGATGGGGAGGCCCTGGCACGGGTTGCCCGGAGAAGCAGCGGCTGCCGCACCGCGGGCGGCGTCCAAGGCCCGGCCGGAGGGGCCTGCAGAGGAAGGTGTCCCTGCAGAGGAAGGTGTCCCTGCAGAGGGAGGTGTCCCTGCCCCGCTCTCCTCCCCGGTGTCCCAGCCCCGGTACCTGGAAGGCCGGCGGGGCCTCCCCGGGCGGCCACAGCGCCACGGCCACGGCCTCGCTGCCGCCGCTCAGATCCGCCATGCCCGCGCACCGCCCCCGCCGCCAAAGCCGCGCGCCCATTGGCTGCGCGGGGGCGATGCCGCTCGCTGATTGGGTAGAAACTGATTGACAGCACCGCGAGGGGGCGGGGCCGGCACTGTGAGGGAGCCCTGAGGCGGCCCGGCCTCGCTCCCGTTCCACACGGGGCCGGTCCCGCTCCTGTTCCACCCCAGCCCGGCCCCGCTCCCGCTCCGGTCCCGTTCCACCCCGCTCCGGTCCCGGCCCGGCCCGGCCCAGGGGTGCAGCTTTCCTCGGCAGGGTACGGGGAAATGCCGTGGCACCGCCTCCGGTGCCTTTCTCCGTACCCGCGGCTGCGCCTCCAAATCGCGCTGCGCTCGGTGCGATGCGTGTGCAGTGCTCGCATCAATGGGCAATATTAATCGTAAAGCACTGAGCTGTTTTAATTCCTCACGGGGCTGTCAATCCTTCCTTCTTTTGAAGGTGTTCAGGGTTTTTTTTTTTTTTGGTTTTTTTTTTGGTTTTTTTTTTTTTTTGTTTTTTTTTTGTTTTTGGTTTTGTTTTTGGTTTTGTTTTTTTTTTTTTTGTTTTTTGTTTTTTGTTTCTTTTTTTTTTAATTTGTTTTTTTGTTTATTTGTTTTTGTTTTTAACAAGCTAATGTGTTTGATGAGCGGATGAGATTCCGAGCCCCCGTGCAGGGGAGGCAGTGCCCCATGCTGCTGTCCTGGGCATGGGAACAGCCATGGCCTTTGTCAAAAGTAGGTTAGAAACTGTTGTAAAATGGTTAATAATTGTTGAGCGTGCACTGTTAAAAAGTTTGGTTGTTATATTGCAAAAGGGGTTTAAAAGGGTAGTTATAAGAAATACGGTACTCATTGTACCATATTACACGTAAGTAAAGTGCATCACCCTCAACCCAAGCGAAACGAGCCAGCCTGGACAGAGCTGTAAGGGCCAATCAAGCGCCTTAAACCTTCATACAAGTGAAGGATCCCAACAGAAACCAACCCAAAGGGACAAAAAACAGTATAAAAGGGGCATCTGAGCCATTGAACGTGTGCTGCTCCACCGGGACATCGCTGCTCAAGAAAGGAAGATCCAGCGCCGGCTCTGCAGCATCCTCGATGGGAATGCTTCTGCTCAGCCCTTGGGCCCCCTGAGCTTTAGGCCTTATTATAATAAATGCTGAATTCACTTTAGCTCCAGGAGTGTGTTCCTGTTTTTAGCAGCTGGGGGCTATGGCTTTCGGCAGGACATGATCCGGCCAAATCAGTGTTCTGCGTGATGGGAGACACAAATCCATGGAAACAAGTTGTGGCTTGGGATCACGCGCTGGTTTGGGTTGGAAGGGACCTTAAAGCCCATGCAGTGCCAGCCCTGCCATGGCAGGGACACCTTCCACTGTCCCAGGCTGCTCCAAGCCCTGTCCAACCTGGCCTTGGGCACTGCCAGGGATCCAGGGGCAGCCCCAGCTGCTCTGGGCACCTGTGCCAGGGCCTCCTTTCCTCACAACCAAGAATTTATTCCCAATCTCTCACCTAAACCCGGCTCAGGGAAGTCCTGCCTGTGCAATGTACAACATTCTTCTAAAGCATCTCCCACAATCTCTTTCAGAGCTGGAACCTGCCCCGTGTCTTGGGAGAACCAAGCCAGGTGTGCTCCCCTGCTGTGCTGGGGGTCCCATTAGCTTTTGTCTTTACCCAGCTCAGGTGTTTTGTGTTTGAGGTTGATGAAGCTGAAGCTGTTAAATCATTTCACCTGCTTTTTCCCTTTGCATGGCCAGGTGTTTCCAATTGGAGCCAGCTGTTTCCAATTGGAGCCAGCTGCTTCCAATTGGAGCCAGCTGTTTCCAATTGGAGCCAGCTGTTTCCAATTGGAACTCAATTAGCACACCCACAAATAAGCCCTCCCTCAGAGCTAAGAGTCAGAAGTTTTTGGAGCGTGTTCTGTGCTCCTCTTGGGGGATGTTACTTGTGGCTGCTTTTCCTTAGAGTGGTTATGGACCGCACCTTAGAGTGGTTATGGGCATTTCTGATCCCTCTTTCTGCAACATTCAAGAAGTGGACAGTTGCTGCCTCTTTTGTTTGCTTTGTCCTGTCTGGAAGAAGGAGTTGAGCAGCAGCAGGAGAGTTGCTGGTGAGTTTGGACAGTGAAAACTGTGTTTATGGGGGGTAGAGAGTTGATGTGAAGGTAATGAAAGCTTTGTTTGTGGGGTAATTGAAAGGATTGTTTTTGCACTGGGGCTGTGAGAGGAGAGGAGGTACAAAAGAGGCCCTTCTAGAGGTCTGTGCTTCTCAGCGTCTGGCCTATCTAATTTTGGGGAAGAATTTCATCAGTTTAATCAGTTGATGAGAATGTACTTGGTGGAAGGGTCTAAACACAGCCTGTAGTCCTGGGTTTGTCCCCCCACAGCTGCTCATGGTGCTGCTCTCACCCAGGGAGTCCTTCACAGCATGGGGAAGGCAGAGCAGCTTCAGGAGAGATGCTGAAATGCTGATTGGTGATGCTGAAATGTGCCTCAGTTTAGGCTTTCTGTTATTACCAAGCTGACCTTTAGATCAAGACACTAATTTGGCTGCTGATCCATAGTGCCAGATGGAATTCCCTACCACTTTGGAATGATTGAAGTAACGAGTCATTACTCTGTTGTAGAGGAAACAGGTTGCTTGTATGTGCAGGGGAGGGGTTTGGGAATCTGCAAAAGGTCATGGAAAATCCAGTGTTTTCCTTCTCCTTATCTCACCCAGAGCTCTGTCGTGTTCAACTATGACTGGGTTCAAGTGTTGGGCAGTCCAGAGTGGGTGAAAGCTCATTTTCATTTGTTATGTGAAATTGTTGTGGAAGGACAGCTTAAAACAGAGCTGGAAGAGTAAATTGGAGGTGAACTTTGTCATGCTGGTCTGAGACACCTGGGAATTTCTCTTGCAGTTTTTGGGATGAGACTGCAAAACCCTTTTGTTACATTATCTGTATTAAGCTGTTGAGTTTCCCCCTATATAAATAATAATTTTTTCTCATAACTAATTTTTATGATCCCTCTCTACACTCTTTTGTATTCCTTCACATTCTTCTGAAAATTGGAATTTGGATGGTTTGCCCTGCCTGAGCTGTGTCTTCACCTCACTCAGAATTTTGGTGGCTGAGGCTGTGTTGTACCAAGGTGGTGGAGCTCAGGGGTGTGAGCCTGTGGCTCATCACCTGCAGTTCAGGGAGGTGTGCTCAGAAACCTCGGTACAATCCTAGCCAGAGGAAACTGGATGTAAAACTTATCCTGTCTTTCTGGTAGGCAAAAGGCCCAGGAATGAAAGGCTCCAAATTGGTGTGGTGGAAGCTAAACCATCCTGAGTGATGCACACAGAATTCCGTGTGTTTCTGGTGCCACCATCAGCGCTCCTGGGGATCTGGTGCAGCCCTTTCTCCAGCTGGGAGTGTTGCCAGTTCTCAGTCAGCTCAGCTGTGTCTTCCTTGTGCTGATTTTGGCCCCAAAGGGTCCCAGGGCTCTCCCAGGGACAGTGACCAGGAGCCTTTTGCTCAGGAGCCTGTTTGGAGGCTCCCTTTGGCTTTCCTGTGGGACCAATCCCTGAAAGAATAGGGTAATCCCTTTTAAGTGTTTCATTTTACACTGCACATAATTTCTCTCTGACTTTGTTCTGAATAGCCTATTCAGATATTGAAAGTTGCTATTTTACATTAAAAGGCAGCACATTTCCTGTGTGGCGTACTGGAGATGCCTCCTGAAGGGTTTCCTAAATCCTGGCATTGAGCACAGACATTCCAAAGGGACCTTAGTCTGTCGTTCCCTAGCTGTGAGTTTTAACTGCCTTATCTGTCTGCTTTAGGCTGTGTCTCCTTCCTCCTGTAGTTAATTTAGGTACTTTAAAAACATTCCCTTATTTTAAGGACTCTTCTCTCTGTGCTGTTCTTCTTTTCCTGTCAGGCTGAACTTTTCCTTTGGTTTGACCTTTATTTATGGATCATCATTTCCATCAGGTTGGTGGGCAGGAACTCTGCATCCTTCTGCCAGTCTCTTTGGTGTCTATTAGAATATTGATTTGCAGAGAGTGAAGTATAAAAAGTCAATATCCCATTAAATGGAGTAAAGTGACAATGTTCTAAGGCTGGACAAGTCCAGATTGGTGTCTGCACACTGAGGTGGAGTTGGCTGGGCAGGTGAGATAAAACTTGTCCTGGCAGTGTTTTGTTCAGGTATGTTCATGGCAAACAGCCACACTTAAAGTGCTTATAGTGCAAGAAGGTGCTTGGATTTATTAGAGCACTTGCACTTTATTTTTGACTAGTGAAACAGTAAAATATTAGTGTTCTGCAGAGCATTTAGACCAGATGTATGGACTGGAGAAATCTGCTGTGGCACAGCAGTGCCTGCTCTGAAGTGCTCAGGGAATTGTGGAGACACCAGGTATGAAGATTTTGGTTTTTGTTAGTGTGAGATGCCTGCCACACAGAGGTGATAACTGCAGCTCACCCACCTGCCTCAGTCTGCCACTCAAAATGGGGAGCTCAAACACGTATTTTTGTGTTTCCCACTTTCGAACCGTTGTCAGAGCAGCCTGCAGTTATTTTATTATGTGCTCCTTGTGCATCAGAGCCAGCCACAAACACCTGACTGACCACAGGTGCAAATCCTCTCTGAGTGAAGTGTAATAAACACATTAACACCTGCTGCTAATTGCTCAGCTGGGAAACTGAGGTTTGTGCTTTCCAGGCTGTGAGTGCCTGGCAGTGCCCTCTGGCTGGGGTTTGGCGTGAGTGGCTGCTTGGCCAGTGATGCTGGGGAGGGGGCTCATTCCTCAGCCCCTGGAAAGGGCTCATTCCTCAGCCCGGGCTCCTGCTCTGTGCTAGTGAGCTGCCAAAATCCTCCCAGGGAAATGCACACTGTGTTTGCAGGGACCCTCGTGGCAGGAAGGAGGAATGATGAATCTGACGTTGTGTTCTCAGAAGGCTAAGTTATTACTTTATGGTACTATAGTATATTAAAGAATACTATACTAAAGAATACAGGAAGGATACTTACAGAAGGCTAAAAAGATAATCAGGAGAACTTGTGACTCTCTCCAGAGTCCTGACTCAGCTTGGCCCTGATTGGGCAATGAGTCAAAACAACTCACAGCAGAATCCAATGAAAAAATCTCCAACCACGTTCCAAGGGAGCACAACACAGGAGAAACAAATCAGAATGTTGTTTTCCTTCTTCTCTGAGGCTTCTCAGCTTCCCAGGAGAAAACTCCTGGGTGAAGGGATTTTTCCAGAAAATGTGAATGCCACAAATGCAGGCTGCAGTGAGAGCTCTGGTGATGGTGTGGGTAAATCCTCGGAAGGAAAAACTGAAGATGAGTTCATTTAAGAGTGCCTGAGCTGTGCAGAGAGGGCTGACCTTGGAAAATACTGTGTTTGAATAATGCAGTTTATATCAAAATATCTCCGAGTGCTTTTGTGAAGAGAGATGAACTTATTGTTTCCTTTCTTGTACAGATAAGAAAACTGACGCAGGGGCACATGGAAGAAGTTAAGCAGTAGTTGAGCTCTTGGTTATCACAGGGCTCTGCATTTCATCCCTTCCCATGTGCTCTTGCAGCATCGATTGGGTAATAGGACCATAAATCTCTTTGCCAATACATGGGCACTCAGGAAGTCTTGACTTTGAGATGAGTAACAAAGTTTTATCGCTCAGCATTTTGTCACATCCTTGGATGTAAGCAAAACAAGTTAGAGCAATGAGGACAATTCAGCTCTCACCGTGCAAATGGGTTCCTCATTAATAGTAATGTATTTTTGTGAAAATTAGTCTTGATGTACTTCAGGTGATTAAATTCACCCCGTTTTGGCCTGGCAGCAGCAGGTGAGCCACTTACAAAGACTAGATGCACCCCTCACCTCCTGGCTAAAACTCAGCTGGTGCTTTGCAGGCAATCTCTCCTGATATTTTTGTTAATAGAGAAAGCCACAGAACAACCTTTTAGTTAAACAGACTTCTGTGTAACAGCATTTCTTCAAAAGAAACTCATTACCAAGTGAGACACAGAACTGCCTGCCAGACTGGACAAATTCCTTCCCTTTGAAGTGCACATCAAATTCCTCCTGTGCTCCCCGTCTGCCTTGTACGAACAAACTTCATCTGACACCAGTGACCTCTGGCATTTCCCTCTGGCTGAGGGAGATGTATTTGCACACCATTTGAGTCTGTCACGGACTGCATGTGTAATGGGCAGTTCCAGGGGACTGCAGGCAGTGTTTAAGTGGATGTCTCAGTGATACAGCAAACTTCTGCCAGCCCTGCTTGGTGGCTTCACTCAAGGGAGAGCTGCACGTTGTGCCGGGGTAAATGGAGCTGAGAGAGGGTCCCCGTGGCTTTGCTGTCCTGCTGGAGCTCTGCTGTGTCCCAGGCAGGCTGTCCTGTGTCTGTGACCCCTGTGGGGTTCTTTACATTGTCAGTAAAAAAGACCAAGTTGTGTAGGGAGGAGAAGTGTTCTAACGAGTTTGCTTTAATTCTTGTTACTTTATTTTCCTTCTAGTCGCTTTTAATGAAATTTTGTTTAATTACCTCTTCAAGTTTTAAACCTACTTTCTCCTAATCCTATCTCCCAACAAAAAGTGAGTGTATTAGTGATTAGCCAGCACCCAGCCCACCACATTCTTTAGTACATTCACCAAAAAAATCTCAAAATTAAAAAAAAAAAATTCTTAAATTAGCGAACCAAAACGACTAGAGACCCCCAGCTGAGGGAGGTGACACTTCAGTGCCCTGTTAGAGCTGGCTGTGAGGTGCCAGGGTGGCAGTGCTGCTGCTCCCAGCCTCGCTGCCAGCTCTCAGGGCAGGTTTGGGGGTGTCAGTGTTCATTTCAGGGGTTTCCTCAGCCTTCACCCTGCACGTTCCCTGTGGATTGTTCGCAGTGTCACAACTGCAGTTGTGTCTGTGGAGGTGTGTTCTCCCTTATTCAGGGTGTTCCCCAGAGCACACCTTGGTTTCCTTTGAGACACAGCTTTGGCAGCCCTGCTGAAGGTAGCTGGGTCACAGAAAAGGCCAGGTGGGCACCTGGGGTACCTCTGTGCATCAGTGCACCTTGGGTGTGGATGTACACATTCCATTCTGGCTTTTCATCTCAACTGGCCCCGAAGGACTGTATTGAAGTTCTCCTCTCAGAGAATCTAGATGTCACTGTCCTATTTTCTGGAAAAATCTCCTTGCCCAGGATTCTTCTGCTGGGAAGCTGAGAAGCCTCAGAGAAAAAGGAAAACAATTTTATCTCATTTGCTTCTCCTGTGTTTTGCTGCTTTGGAATGTGGTTGGAGATTGTTTCATTGGCTTCATGTGAATTGTTTTTACTAATTGGCCAACCAGGGCCAGGCTGTGTCAAGGCTCTGGAAAGAGTCATGAGTTTTCATTAGTATCTTTCTAGCTTTCTGTCTGCATCCTTTCTGTAGTCTTTAGTATAGTTTTAGTGTAGCATTTGTTAATATAATATCATAAAATAATAAATTAGCCTTCTAAGAACATGGAGTCAGAGTCATCATTTCCTCACCTTTGTCAGGGGTCTCTGAAAATACCAGATCTAGATGCTTCCTTTTCTCAAGTCTCATCTCTGTACCTCATAAAGCAGGGTGTAATGAAAGTTTCATATACTTTTAAAGCTTCCATTTTAAAGTAAGTAATTTAGTTTTCTGCTCTTGATTTCTCATCACTGGTGTGGCCTGGTGCCTGGCAATACTCTGGCTGGAGTGGTTCTTTTTGGTGGTTTGCTGTGAGTTGAGTGCTTCATCTTGCTGGTTCAAGTCTCTCAAAAGAGCTGCTGGAATGCAAGACATCTGCAAATGCACAGGAGCAAAGGCTGATGGAAAGTTTTAATGCTTTGGGAATAAATAGAATTGAGTTGAGTGAGGAATAATCACATTTATCTCGTGTGAGTTGGGTCAGATATAGTAGATTATGGAAGAAGTCCTCCTAGTTCTCATCACAGGTAGCATCTTCGTCTGAGCCTTTCCTTTATTAAATGATTTAACAGTAGTAAAAATGAGTTAGGGTTTGGTTTTTTTCCCCACAAGCAACATTTGCTTAGTATATTACAAATTTTTCACTGTGATGATTCTGTGCTGTTTATGCTTTCAAAAAGATTTCATGTTGCATTATTTTTCCATTTGCATTGTTGAAAGAGATGTTTTGAGAATAAAAATGTTGCTGATCTTGTCTTGCTGCTCCATAACTGTACCCTGGCTTATATGAAATCCATAATTTTTCCTTATTGGTAGGACAGCAGAAAACATAAAGGTGAAACTAGAATAGGAATACAGATTAATGTTAACTGTGTGTGCTGTGGTTAAATAAATCACTTAATGATTACAGAACAATAATTCAGTGTGGCCTGCAGTCAGACAGGATGCTTTTAAGGGGGGAGGAGCTGTATAAAGAATGAATTATGTGTGTTCAATGTAGTATTTCACTGTGATGGTAAATCAATTCCCCTCATCAAATTACCCAAACAAATTTATGAGTGTGCATCCAGGGCAATTAATAAACCATCTTGCATAGGGCTGGGAGATGTAGTTTTGTGCTGTAACCTTTAAATACAATTTATCTCAAAGGCATAATGCTTAAATGCTAAATGTTCCTTCTCAAAGAAAATTTAGGAAGGAAAAAAAAATAGCTTCTGTAGGATTTCAGTTTCTTCATAATTAATTACCCTTCAGAGCTATTAATTTTGATGTAATCCCTCAATTTTTGTCTTAATGTTCTACACAGCACTAGTTTTGGGTGGCTTTAAACTGACAGAGAGTAGGTTTAGATGAGGTATTAGGTAGGAATTTGTGCTGGTGAGGCCCTGGCACAGCTGGGGCTGCCCCTGGATCCCTGGCAGTGCCCAAGGCCAGGCTGGACACTGGGGCTGGAGCACCTGGGGCAGTGGGAGGTGTCCCTGCCATGGCAGGGGGATGGATGGAACCACTCTGGGGTTCTGTGGAAACCTCTCAGTGCTGGCAGGGGAACTGGGAGGCTCCCAGTGCCACGCAGAGGGGAGCTGGGAGCCAGGGGAAGGGGCTCTCTGTGCCCCCAGGCATGGGCAGGGCTCAGTCAGTGCCAGCACTCCAGCAGCTGCTCCTGAATGTACAAATCAAAGCTAAAACCAGCACTGGGAGGGTCCCAGGGGTGTTTCTGGGCAGCCTCCAGGTGGGAAGTTAAGCTTTTATTAACTTTTTAGGCATATATCCCTGGGATCATTAGTCCTCCAGGAGTGTGTCCTTTGCATCCAGCCCCCACCACCAAGTGCTGAGCAGGCAGAGATGGAGTGAAGGCTGTTCCTGTTTGGAAAACATCTGGAGCTCTGGTTTCAGTGCAGCATTAGCTGGGTTTGAGGAGTGTTGTATAGCAAGGCCTTAATTTCCTCTGTGTTACCAGAGTGAGAATGGTGATAGAACTCCTGTAACACAGACCAGCAAATTAATCCTTTGTGCCAGCACTCCTACTGATGGTTCTGATGGGATTTTGGTGTGTCCAGGGAGGTGATGAACCCTGGAGGGAGGGCTGAGCTGCCTGCTTCTGGGCTGGTCAGCTCTGACCATGTCACATGAAACGTGGACACAGTGAAAAGCAATATTGCTATCAAAGGATTGTTGGTGACCTTTAAATTAGGGCTGGGAGTCTCATCATGATCTGCCAGGGCAGGAGACATGACTTACTCCCCTTTCCCTGGGAACTGAAAGGTTATTTTCACAAAATTACCACTTTTTACAGAAAGGTCAGATCCATATAGCTGTGTCTAGAGGAGGTAGGCAGTGACCTTGTTTATCTCCCAGTGTTTGCAACTTCATAATTCTGGGTGTTTTTTACAGATTTTGCTCTTGTCATTCTTTTATAACATTGCAAAGAGCCCTGTTTGATGGGCTCAGTGTTGAACTGCTGCAAATTGTTTCTGTTCACTCAGCTGGAATAATGGTCAGTGTCCCTGGTGCTGGGCTTGGTGCTCTGTAGGAAATGTTGTTTAACTTCTTCTGGCTGCTGTCCCCTAAAAACCACTGCCTGAGCCTCTGCTGTGCCTGCCAGGACTTTCTGCTGTGTATTTCAGTTGCTGACTTGCACATAGTTACAGAAATCACAAATAAAATTTAAGAGTCCCCCAAGTGCCACTGGATTTCACCAGGACTAAATCCCCAAATTGTTTTAGGGGCTTGCTCTTAAACTAGATTTTACAGCTCTGTGCTGAATAAAGCATCTCTTTTCCAAAGGCTTGACAAAGGTTTTTAGAAAATAAAGAAACCCAACTCCCTGCTGTTTAGGTTATTTGTCACTTTATGTACTTGAAAGCACCAAGAACTTTGAGCCATGTTTTTGCCCATAAGTCTGAGGCTAATTTGATACTCTTAATCAAGTGGGTAAAATCTTGAATTCAGAGTAGTGGTTATGTGCTGCTTGTATAAGCTGGCTTTAAAAATTAGTTACCCTTTTGTACAAAAATTAAAAAGGGGAGTAATGGGCTAGACTGTATTTAATTTTTCAGGTTTTTTTTTAAGTGTGCCTAACATTAAGTACAGGTATTGAGAGTCAGGAATGTAAAGTGGATGTTGACTCCTCGACTAGACTTTGAATCAGTATTTGTTTGGCTTGTAGGAGCAACATGTCTCTGTTTATAGCTGCAGTGTTGTGTTCCTGTTCATTTCGTGTACAGAAGTTTGGGTTGCTCTCTGACCAAGAGATGGCAGTGCGATGCTGCTCCATGTGCTGGGCTTGCTGCAGAGCTCTGAGCTGGGCACACCTGAGCCTTCCTGCCGAGGCTCTGGGTGCCCTCCCCTGGAGCACAGCGACGTTTATCTGTTCACATCGTACAAGCTGTGGGTTGAGAGAATAAGCAAAATCAAAGAGATTGTCTAAAATCTGCTTAAAACTGCTTTGCAGTGCTCTGTCAGCTCTGGGAAGCTTCACTTCCATCCTGCACGCTGAGTACATTTCTTAACGTGTGCTTTGGCTGGGATGGGGTTAATTTTGGGCTTGGTGGCTGGTTCTGGGCTGTGTTTCACCCGAGGAAATCCAAATTCTGAGGCTGGCATCATTTCCATCCCCTGGCAGCAGTGGTGTAATACCGATTTCTGCTGCAGGGAATGTTCAAAAGGATAACTCTTACCCCCCAAACCAAATCCTGCTAGGTGCTGCATGGGCTCAGGCCAGGCTGGCAGGGACAGGTAACCCCCTCACTTGTCAGGCAGCTGCTGTGAAAGCTGTCCCGTGTTCCACAGAGCTGTTAATGCTGGAAAACTTCCTTTGGTCTGCTGAATAGCAGAGCGTTCCTTGGGGAAGGTGGGTGGGAGGTCAGAGGGGTCCAGCTGTGCTTTCCCTGTTCCTCTGGCACGGCTGGGCGTCTGCAGGAGGCTTTGCTCCCTCCTGGGGCTGTGCCTGGCTCACTCTGGCAGTGCTGGTGCCTTCCTGACCCCCTGAGTGCAGTCTGGCTCCTGCTGCAGGCAGAGGGTTAGAAATGTTGGGTGTGAGTGGGGAGAGAAGCCCCTCAGCAATGAGAGCAGCCCCCCTGCCCTGCCCTGGGCTGAGCCTCCCTCTCCCGGTGTCCTTGGGATTGTCCTGGGCTGTGACAATGGGACACTGCTGCTGTGCTGCACTGGGAAGGGATGCAGTTCAGGCTGGAAGTGTTCTTAGTGTCCCTTTTCAAACAAGGGAAAACTCCTCAGCTGGTGTGAAACTTCCCATTTGTTGCTGAAGTCTGAGGCTGCTCCCATGGCACTGGCACTAGGCTGTGCTCCCTCTGTTCACGTGGGATGTTTATCACAGCACTGTATCAGGACAATTTTGTAATATTCAGCCTAAATTTTCTATGTCTTAATACAACCTATTAGTGTTTGCTAATGTCTCCATTATGAGAATAAATATTTCATGCTCTTATTCCAATTTTATAGCTTTTTCTGGTTTTTGTTGAGTGAATGTGAGGCTCCTCACCTATGCACGTATTTCTATTTTTTCATTTAATCTTGAATTTAATTGGTCTGAAAGTTTTAATATACACTCCAGTCATTCTAAAGACATTCTTCACTTGAGGATAATGAAGGAATAACTTGTGTAATAAGTGAACAAAATTCATAATCATTTGAAAATTAAACCTAAACTCATGTGTCCTTCCTGGTGTCTGCTCCAAAGCTGTGAGTGGAATCCTGCTCTCAGTGGGTTTGTCTCTGTTCAGCTCCAGCGCAGATGGCTGGCAGGAGCCCAAAGGCTGGTTCTTGGCCAACAGGACATGAAAGTGGAAAGCTAAACTCTGAGCAGGAGTCCGGAGAGGCCTGGCCTTGATCTGTGTCACAGAGGCCAGCACAGCTTCAGCGTGCTGTGCTTTCCACTTCAGAGCCACATCAGGAGGATTTCAGCCAGGAGATGAGTGAAGGACGGCAGGAGAGAGGGCCAGGGGACAAATGACTCATCCAAGATTCCCCAGCAGGACGTGGCAGAGCATTCAGGTCCTCTGAGTGCATCCTGATCTCCTTGCCAAAGAGGCACAGAGCACCCAGAGCTGCTGCTGTGGCTCTGCTCAGCCCTGCTCCCTCCAGCTCCTCTCCTTTCCCTCTGTGCCAAACTCCAGCAGAGGCACTGGGGCTCCTTCCCCTGCCAGCAGCAGCCTTTTGGTCACTCCTGGTTTTACAGAGCATCATCTTCAGCATTGAACACCTCTGTCATTTCTGTTCTGGGGGTGTCAGATGGAATATCCCCTGAATTCCTGTTCCCTGGGAATGGTGGGCTGTGCCATGGAGCCTGGGGCACAATGGCCAGTCTGTGCTCCCAGTCTGTGCTCCCAGTCTGTGCTCCCTCTCAGCCCACATCCAATGTGCTCAGCATTTGGAATCTGCCCTGCTCGGATTATCTGCACATATGCCAGGGTGGCAGGGCCTGAATGATCTCAGTGCAGGGAGGGCAGAGGGAGGAAAGCTTTTGTTGGGGTGTCTGGGCAGTGTTTGCTGCCAGGGATGGATTATTTAGTAGTGACTGAGTTTTGTGCACGTGCCTGGACAACCCCTGGGGTTGCTCCTGAGTTTCTAGTTGATCCCTTCATAAACCTGTGGTCCTGGAATTCTAATAAATGAAGTGTATTTTTGTTACCATCACAAATTTAGTTTGAGTATTGAGAAACTCTTAAGGGGGGAAAAATAATTCCTGATTATAAGAAAATTGAATGCAGTTACTGAGGTTTTTTTCCTATCTGTCAGCATTGTGAATACATATATATATTCACCCCCAACCTCTCCAGTCATTTTGAAAATCGCTGTGTTTTATCCCCTTCCAATTATTTTCATGGAGTGCTCTGTTCTGCACCCAGTTAAATCTTATGCTAAAATCTGATTTGTTTACATTACATATTGTACATTCATCTATTGCTTTATTTTCCATACATGCTCAGAATATTTTTGGGATTTCTTAGGATCCGTTCTCACTTCAGAACCTTTTACTTCAGGCAGCAGTTAAGGGGTAAAGAAAAAAAAAAATCCCTTGACCTAGTTATGGACCAAAGCCCGCATAATGTCCACTGGTGGGGAACTGTGCATTTTGATTCCTGATTGGCTTTGTCTTTCCATCTGTTCATCTCATCTGCAGCTCCTGCTCTGTGTCTCACCGAAGCTGTGATTGCTGGTGTGTTTTATTGTGTGCCAGACTGCTGGGGACTGGCTGCTGACTCCTTTCTACTCTGCTGCTCTGCCTTTGTTCCCTCGACTCAGATCTCAGCTCCTCTCGCCTGCTCTGGCAGACGCTTTCCTTCCAGGGAAAGGGCTCTGACAAGATTCTTAGAGAAAGTAACAGAGACAGAATACTTTTTTGCATAGGATGTTTTTTTTTTCTGTGGCCTTTTATCCGAGTTTGCTCTTGTCTTCCACATTCTCAATGTAATTTCAAAACTTTGTGTTTCCTGTAGTTCCCGTGCACAATCTTAGTGTGATGTAGGATGTTTTCTGTTGGGGTTGGAATACCTTTTCTTTGCCGGCTGTGATAATGGGCAGTGCTTTGAGCTGTTTGTTGGATGTATTCTCCCCACCCTCGCCCTCCGTGGGGTTTGTTCCCTCCTCTTTGCTGTGGCAGTGTGGATGCAGAGCAGCCCTGCTGGTTTGTGCTGGGTGTCACTGGGTCACCAGCCCGAGTCGAGACCTGGCTCTGGGCTTCTCCCACGAGCACATCACAGACCAAGTGAGAGGCTTTGTGACTCTGTGCTCTCAGGGAGGATGCTGCTGCTCAGACCTGGGCTGTGCTGAGGGGACGTTCCCAAAGTGACTCCAGGATCCAGGCACAGACACAAGCCTGGCATCACAAAATGCTCTTGTGCTTGTTTTTCATTCCAGTCACCTGAGGGGGACGTACACGTGGTAGGGGAGTTTGACTAAGTAATTCATGTCCAAGAATCACATTTTTTTTCAAGAAAAGGAGCTTAGAGCTTTCCCCTCTGACACTGCTTCCTTCCCTCTTCCCACACTCCCACTTTCCACTGTTTTCCCAGGGGCTTCTGAAACATAATTAAAATCTAAGTAAATTTTTCTTTCCCAATTGGCACACAGTGCTATTGACAATATAAACAAAGCACACAAATTGTTTAATGCAGGAGAGAGATAACAAGAGGGAGGAATGAGACCTGCCTTGCTCACAGGAGCTGCAGCCAGAAGTTTTTGCATTTCCAGCCTCCTTTAGTGCAAACCCAGCAGTTTTGGGCAGGTTCAGCTCCAATATCCCTCACCTCAGTCACAAGTGCAGCCCTTCCTCAGGGAGTGATTGTAGGATGGAGTGAGCTCTGGCTCTTGGGAGGCCAGAATCCAGGAACTGTGGCATCTCTTGGCCTTAAAGCTGCAAATTGGATTTGAGGCTATTTAATAAAACCCAGCTATGTTTTTAGAAGAGAAAAGTGATTCCTTTATCCCTGGGGTGCCAGGCTCTCCCCAAGGGAAGCAGTGGGAGCTGTCCCACTGCAGTCAGGCTCTGGGAGCAGCTTTGCTGTGCTGGCAGTGTCTGTGTGTTTGTTGCAGGATGGGGAAAAGAGCTTTATTTCATAATAGATACAAGTTTCCTATTTTCTGTCAAGCACTCGGACTCTTTACAAATGACAGAACAGTTGTTGGACCAGTTTACTTGGTTAATTACCACTGATTGTGATTTGCCTCTATGAAAAGAAATGGATCTCAGGTGATCCAAATATTCCTCAATGAGATCAAGAGAATTGTGGCAGTTGACATCAGCAGACTCTGCCACTGAAGGACATCAGGCTGTTTAATTACAGGACATAAAATATGTTCCTATAAACTTGTTTGTGGATGATTTGCCATGATTCACTGGTTTTGTCTCACTAAATTTTGAGGGAAATAATAAACTAATATTTTACTCTGTTCAAGTAAGATTTGTAGCCTAGTGCTCAGTACTGTAATGTGCAAAAAATTCTTAAGCTTTTAAATAAAATAGGAATTGAATTAGTGAGACACTGAGCTTTAAAAAAGGAATTCTATGTGTGAGGTATTTCTCCTTCTGTGAAGACATCTGGAATTTCAGCTTACTCTGCATATTTGGTGGTGTGGAACAATTTAAAGCATGTTATTTTTGAGATATGTCAGCTTGCAGGGGCACAGGAGAACATAATGGCATTGCCTGTGACATGATTTGCAGGCTGAAATTCTGTTAGCCAGCATTGCCCTGCTGCTGAAGAAGCACCTGCACTTCAGGATGTTTTTAATCCCTTATAATTAGGGCTGCTCTGTGCATGGAGTTGTTTCCCTGAGGGGAGGTGAGGTGGGGATGGTGCAGTGCTGAGTGCTGGACGTTTCCTGCCATTTCTAAGGAAAAAGTGATTTTTTCCCCTGCTGGATCTGAGTTCAGCTTGCTCACACTTGGGGTGTTTGGTGGAACTTGAAGCCAAATCAACTTCCATCAGCTCCTCTGCTGAGAGAATGAGAAATGCAAGATCTGCCGTGACTCTGAGCGTTGCCAGCTCTGCCAGGCTGTTCTGCCCCTGCAGGGAGGGCAGCTGCTGCAGTGCTGCTGTCATTCCAGCTTCTGGGACAGGCTGGGAAGTGGCACCAGAAGTTCCCATCTGCCATTCCCTGGTGGCTGGGGAGTTCCATGGATCCTGCTCTCAGCTGCAGTGTCCTGGAGGTGACACAGACGCTGCAATGGGGGTTCTGCAGGTGGCTGCAGGATGCTTTATTCCCCTTTTCCTCTTGGAAAGGAGATGACCTCAAGCTTGGCTGTTCCTCCAGCCCAGATGAAGTGTTGCTTCCAAGCCCTCCTGGGATATTTTGCCTCCCTTATGCCTTTAAGAGGTGAGGGAAAAGCAGCAGCTGAAAAGCTGCTGAGCAGAACATTCCCTAAATTGCTGTTCCAGAGGCTATAAGGGAAAAAAGACCCTGAGGTGACCTCCCTGTGTTTGGTTCCTGCTTGTACAACTTGCTGTGTGTTGTGTGGTGTTGGTGTAGCAGGAACAGCAGCGTCCTGTGCTTTTCCTGGAAAAGCAGAGTAAGAACAAGGGAGGGAGTATTTACAGTGAAGTCAAAACATGACCTGGGCTGATTGTAGGAAAAATTCCAGTGGACTTCAAATCTGGAGATGTTTCCTGACAAATTGTACTGGTGTGTTCTAGGGTAGGAGTGTTTTCGGAAGTGTAAGTTACTAAAAGGTCTGGAAATTGTGAAAAGCCAACTTGAAAGTTTGGGGGTTATATTTAAAAGAAACCTAGACCTGAAGGGAAAAAAAAAATATAACCGTGGCATTGCCCGTCTGTGATAAGGTCTCTGAGATTTTTCTCAAATAATTAGCAGGATATAAATATATCAGTTCAAAGAAATGTGCAAATCTCTTCTGACAAACATTATTATCTAGAGGCTTTCTTTTTATCTGCAGGCATTGTTTCTTGTGCATTCATGGTTACTTACTCTCCCAGAAGAGGAGAGAAAAAAAAAAAAAAAAGACTTATCTGTTCCTAGGTATCGTGTTTTACCTCTGGCTAGAGCTGTGCTATGGGTGAAAGAGTTTTTCTGCATAATCTATCCTGGGAAACGGTCAATAACTAAACCAGAGTAAAAGTTAATTACCAGCTACTTGGTAAGGCCATTAAAACATGCCCGGGGGAAGAAGAGGCTCTGGAGATAAAAAGGAGGTAAGAAGTGAACACTTCTCAGTGTGTGAAAGGGAAGAGAGTAGTTCATGTACATGAAATAAAACAAGGCACAAGTTTGTAACTCAGTGGTTAAATATCGTCTGCTAGAGACCTTTTAGTTGGAAAAAACCAAACTAAGGTTTGTTTTCAGATAATCATAGTGTGGTTTGGGTTGGAAGGGACGTTGAAGGTCCCCTCATTCCCCACCCTGCCATGGCAGGGACACCTCCCACAGCCCAGGGGCTCCCAGCCCTGTCCAGGCTGCCCTTGGTGCCACACTTGGGGTGTTTGATGGAACAGGAGGAGCACTCTTGGTATTTTTTGCTGAGCAGCTGCTGGTTCTGTATGAGAAAATCCCAATTCCAGCTTTTCCTGGTGTCTGACAGGAATCCCTGTAGCACACAGAGCAGCAAATGTTGCTTTTCTCCCAGGGGGGCTCCTGTGTCCCCTTGGTTTTGGGATGTCCCTGGGCTGGCCCTGGGGACAGGAGCAGCCCAGGTCTTGTATTTGTGGGGCTCCCAGATGAGGGAAGGAATGATGTCTGTATTTTAATAAGCCTCGTGCAAGGATCTGTGTGCTCCACAGCAGAGCAGGGGTGACTTAAGAGACTTGTGGGTAATAATTCATATTCTGTGATAATGAGTTTTCTCTAACTCTCCTTCCTGCTTCCTATCTGCCTTAGATTTTTCACTGAGTAGAAATTAAAGATTTGATAGATCAGAATTCAGATTCTGTTTGGTGTCATAAATGACAAACATTTGCTGTGGGATGAGACACTTGACCTGCTGCTGCACTGAAGGTGTGCAGGGACCTCCAGGGAACTGAGGCCTTCCTGAACAGGAACAAAAATACTGAATTTCATCCTGAATGTTTAGATGGGTCCTTGTCAGTGCACAGGCTGATTGCAGCCTCAGCCTGGGGTATGTGGGCAGCCTTTTCCTGCAAAGGGAGATGTCTCATCCTGCAGCTGCAGTGGGATGAGACACATGGAAATAACAGCCACAGTGAACTCTGGCTGCTGGTGGTGTGCTGGAGTTGTTCAGGGGGGAACACAAAGCTCTGGGGGCTTGGCATGGGCTGTCACTGTGGGCAGCTTTTCCAGACCCTTCCTGTAAAGGCTGAGTGCTGCCAGAGCCTGAAGGGTGAGGAGGAGACAGAACCCTGGGAAAACTGGGATTTGCTCAGGCAGGAGTTTGTAGGAGACCTGGAAAGCAAATTCAGGCTGGGAAAGGCTGCAGAGCCAGAGCTGGGCTGCTGTGGGACTGCAGGGGACAAAGGGCAGAACTCAGTCCAACAGCTGAGAAATGCTGTGGGTGTTTTTTCACAATGCTTTATTCCAAAACCAAATTCAACATGGCCCTTGGTGATGTGCTTTGGTGTGCCTGGAGGGATTCAGTCAAACACTGGGCTTGATCTTAGAGGCTTTTCCCAACATCAACGAGTCTGTGATGTAAATTATTTGTAAAGAATCTGTCAGCTGGATGATAATTTGGACCTGAGCTTTCTGGATGTGACAAAGAGATGTGGAGCCTGAAAAGCAAAAGAGTTTTGCAATGAAGATTTCCCTAAAACAGCTGATACAAAGCAAGGGACAAGTGTAGCTGAGATATGGCATTAGGGAACAGACATAAACTTTTTTTAATACATTCTGTAATACAAATGGGTCCCATGAAGTAATTTTAGTTGCAAGAGCCTAATTAAGCCGTGTGATGTGAACAGAAACAGCCAACACAGGGCAGTAAATGAGGCCATTCTGGTCCTGAGAAGGACACTTGGCAGAGGGCAGAGCAGTGGGGTGCAGAGCCCTGGCACAGGGGGCTCTCACCTGGGATCTGTCACTGCCTTGGGCTTCCCTTCCCTTCCCTCTGCCTTCCCTTCCCTTCCCTCTGGGCTGCAGGCAGGGCCTCCAGTCCTGGCCATGAGCTAAGAAAAGGCAGAGTTTGAGTTGATGAGGACTGTGCTGTAACTGCTTTGAAGTAATGCTGCCAGCAAGGATGAGAGTAACCAAGCAGCTTTTGGGTGTACAGGCACAGCAACAGGTGCTTCTTCAGGGTTTGGACATTGATTTCTACCCCACCACAGTTTTATCAGATCATTTTATTAAAGGATAGTTCAGAGACTACAGCAGAAGTGAGATTTGTGGGAAAAGGTTATGTGGAATTTTTTCTAACTGTTTTCCTCTGCTTGCCCTTGATGCAGTGTGGGCTTAGAGCTGGGTGAGTTTGACCCAGAATTTGGGATTGAAGGGTTTGTTCCTCCTTGTGATCCATTGCTGTTATGGCGGTGTGTGGGTTGAAAGGACTCTTCTATTAAAAACAGACTTGGTGGTTGAAGGTGGCAGCAGTTTGTGCTGGGGAGCCCTGGGAGCTGCCCAGGGGCTGTGCAGGAGGGTGGGCTCCTGTGGCCCAGGACGTTCTGATCTGACTTCAGCTGCCTGTTCCACGTTTTCATGGCCAGCACAGAAGCAGATGTAAGCATTTCAAAGGCTGTTGGGCTCTTTGTGGGTGTCAGTGTCTGCTAGGGTGGGAGTCAGCAAATTCTTTATGGAGAGAATAATTTTTTATGCTGTGACAACGAGCAGGTTCTGTTGTTATTCTTCAGACACATAATCTGAGTCCTTTTCATGTTCTTTTTGGGGTCCCTTTCTGTGCTGGGTTATTTTGCACAGCTAAGCCTGACCCTGAGCTTTGGCCCATGTTTAGTGCTGTCCCCTCTGAGGGAGCAAAGCACAAAGCAGGACATTCCCAGCCTTTGTCTCCTAGCCTTTAGTTTTTCTGTCTTCCATGGGAGCTCCCATTCTAGAATATACAACAAAAATGGATTTCATTTATGATGACACATGCCCAGCACTCCAGATCCCAAGGGAGGGATTATTAAGCTTGCATTTCTTGGTTGTTAATGATTCTCCAAAGGTGATGAGATTAGTTATCTTAGGAGCACGAGGTAACTGTTGTTTTTATTAGTTCCTGGCAGATGGCAGCTGGGTAATGAATGTGGAGGGAGTGACAATTCACAATCCCAGGAGTTCAAAAGAGAATTTTCGGTCTCCAGAGAGTGGAAATGGGCCTGTTCAGCATCTGTGAGATGAGTTTCTGCTATCCATTGGAAAATCTTTTAGCTTAGCTAGGAAACCACCGAGTGATGAAAATGACTACTTTATTCTGCATTTCTCTGACTTCTCTGGGCTTCACAGAAAATGTTTCTTAAAAAGGGAAAATTGTATTTATCAACTATAAAGTTCAGTGTGAGTTCCTTTTAGCTTTATGCCAGTAGAGCTTCTCTGGACAATGTCTGGAGTGATCAGCAATAATGGGTTTTTTTCCCAGTCAAGTACTGAATTGGAGAAACTTCCACACATATGGGAGGGAAAATCTCTATTTGTTCTATATAAAAAGGAAAAAATAGTTTACTTTTCCCCTTCCTCAGACTGTGTGACTTCCACATATGGGAGGAAAATCTCTCTATTTGTTCTATATAAAAAGGAAAAAATAAGTTTACTTTTCCCCTTCCTCAGACTGTGTTATTAATGAATATTAATTTGTTAATGTGTTTTCTATATGGAGCCACACAAAACCTCTCCATGCTCCAAAGGAGCTCCACTGCTTTGGGGCTCTCCTCCTCACCCATGGAGTCCTTCTGCCCCCTCCCTCCATCCCAGTGTCACTGTGGATTTCTCCCTGGGCTGGGGACACTCTCCATACTTCACAGCAATTCCAGACACAGCTTTTTTTCCCAACCACTTGCTGTAATTAAGGTGGAACACTCTATTTTCCTGGTGAATGGGAAGCTCAAACCCAATTAAAAACATATTTCTGTATCTCTGTGTTGTTTTTGAGGCAGCATTATGGTTTGGGAGAGTTTGTGGTCACTGAATGCCAGTTCCATTTCTTCCAGGGATTTTCTGTGTTATAGTCAGTAGATAGTCTGAGTCTGTAAAAGGATGATGAAGATTTGCATTTCTAAAGTGCAATAAGGTCCTTTCAGAAGAGCATTGTGTGTTGCAAAGCAGCATTATGATGATTAAAAAAGAAAGATGATAATCTTGAAAATGCCCATCTAGAAATAAAATTGCAAAGACACTTTGTGTGTGGGTTTAGGGAAGAGGATTTTTTGCTTAGTCTGGTGACTCCATTAGTTTAAAGACCACTTCCATGTAGCCAGCAAAGATTATGCCCCCAGAGCAGATGTAGAGTTTGGAGTCCTGCTGAGGTGAATCATCTCTTCAGAGCTTGGGTTTGCTGGCAACAAAGAGAAGGAAACAGCTGGAGAGAGCTGTGAGAGGCTTTTGGGGGTAGGCTTCCTATAGATTATTCTCTTAATTGCTCTAGCTGAGCACACAAGAAGAAAGGCAGAGCCAGGGGAGGGGTCTTGGTGAAAAACAGGTCCTTTCTGGTGGCTGATTATTGCCCTCCTGACTAGTGTGCTGTTAAGGGTGAGCTTGGCCTCTGCATTGCATCATTTAACAAATGAAAAATCACAGCATCTCCCCTTGCCACCTTTCACTCTCTCCTGGAATACGGTGTTCTGGTTGCTGCTGGGTAAGGAGAATATTCATCCAGACTCTAGGTGTGAGAGACTCGTTGCAGGTTTATATTTCCTCTCTCTTTCAGTGGGACTGGGCAGCAGTTTTTTGTCAGGCCAGAGAGCTGAACCTGGCCTGGTTTGTGCTCGGTGTCCATAACCCCCAGAGGCAGGAGGATTAATCAGATGTGGCTCATTATCACTGAACACTTGGGAGATAATGAAGGGCAGGGACTCTCTGGCTGTAGTTGTTGAGGGAGCTTGTTGAAAATAACAATTATTCTCTGGGATGAAACCCCTGTGATTTATTACAGTTGCATTTCTGTCTGACACCAAGCTTTCTCCTCCAGGCTCAGCTCCATTTTGTGCTTGCTGCTTCCTGAGTTTTTAAGTCCTCTAGATAATTAACTAATAAACTAATTGCTTTCCAGCCAGGGTTCCTAGGGGAGGTGTACTGTTAGATACAGGCAGATAGGTGCCAGTGCAGTCATGAGATGTGGGCAGCTGCCTTGTGCCAGCCCTTCTCAGCCTGCCATGGGATGGTTTGGGGTGGGAGCTGTGGGGCTGCCCAGCCCTTCCTGACCTGCTGAGCCTTTCCAGCTTTTCTCCTGGCTGCTGCCATCTCTCCTGGGTGCTGTGTGTACCTGGCAGCCCTGCCACGAGGTGCTGCCAGCTGGAAAGCAGAAAAGAGACACCAAACAAAGTACTTGCACAGAACCACTGTTTTCATGGCCTTTGCGTTTTACTGTAGGAAATGGGTCCAATTTGGAGCAAACACCAGGGGCTGTTGGTTCTTTGACACAGCTGAACCAAGTCCATGTGTTCTCAGCAGTCTGTTTTCAGTAATAAATCAGCCCCTCAAGAGGCACTTCAGTGAAAATCCAATAGAGAGCTCTGGAAGCTGCTACTGCCCTCAGATGCAGGGCAAGTTTAGGGCTATGGCAAGAGAAGCAGCTACAAATCTGAGCACATCTGGGGTTTTTCCTTTCTCTCTGCTTTTAACTCATGGACTCATGTAAATGTGTTTATGCTTTTTCAGCATGAGAGGCTATTGCAGGAAATCAGTGATGTTTTGGGAACTGCTGAGTATTTGCTGCTCCTCTTTTTACCACTCACTGAAGTTACAGTGCCAGAAAGGACAGACCAAAGGTGGCCCTTGCCAGGTGAGAAGCACAATATCCCAAGGAAGATTTGGAAGTGTTTTAGCTGGATGGAAAGAGGAAGTCCAAGATGGCAGCAGAGAATTGCAGGTTTATCTGTGTACTGAGTTTTCCTGAGAAAATGGTAGGAAGGAAAAAAAAATTCTCCATCGACTAAGGTACTGAAACAAAAAAGGAGGGAATACATAAGTCTCCCAGCACACTTCATCAGGGACAGGGGCAGTGCTCTGGGAAGCTCCTGGTGGCTCTGGAGGCAGGGGACGTTCAGTGATGTACTGCTTGCCTGGAAGCTCCTTTGGAGACTATTATTAGCTCTTAGTAATTCCTTTTTACATGATTAAAATATGTAGCTGGTAGTTTTGACAGCAGCTTTAATTGCCTCCACTGAAGGAGAAAAGCTCCTAGGAAAGTGTGTGGGGCTGGATCTCTGAGCTCCTTCCCTGCAGCTGAGATCCCCTTGCTGGGGGGCAGTGGTGACCATTCCCAGGGCCAGCCAGATCCTTTGGCTGGGGGCTGGGAAGGTGCTGGGCTCTCTCCATCTCTCAGCAGTGCCTCCCTGCCTGGATTTGGGAATTTGGGATGGGGTTCAGCCTCCCGTGCTGCTCTGTCTCACGGGGATGGTCAGGAATCTGGGAAGAGCTGTTTTTGGGAGCAGGACATCAGTGATAGATTTCTGTCTGTAAAAATCCCTCTTCTCCTCCTCTCTGCGTGGTGCCTTTGCTGTGGATCTTTGGGACTGCTTTGTACAAATAGTTTACTCAGTGCTGAGAGTCCTGTACACACATCATTAATTTCTTCTAGTATGGGATTTGTGCTCAATTCTGTATTTTCCTATAATAGCCAATAAATATTCTAAGCACCGTGCTAAGGAGTATTCTACTCAGTGAATTCTCAACCTTTTCTACTGAAGTTATTCTACTTATTAGGGAAAACCTTGGTCTTTGAGAGAGCAGTGATGGAAAAGAGTGATTGTAGCCAGTGGGGTAGAGCACTCCTGGGATGGACCAAGTGAGATGGAGAGAGCCTGCATTCTAATTGTGTGCCTCCTGAATATTTATTTATGCAAAAAAGAGCAGGTTCAGTAGGAGAACCAGAACAAGGTCTTCCTCTCAGGTATTCTAGAGATCATCTTTGATGTTGAGCAGTTCCAAGTGAGAAGGAACCAGGGGGGGCTGTGGGTGACCCAGGGGGGCTGCAGGAGGGGACCATCCCCTGGGATGGGCCTGGGGGCTTCCAGCTGCTGCTCATGGGGGGAAAAGAGGGTGAGGGAGCTGAGAGCTGCTGTGCTCTCACAGACCTGATTACTGGTATTAGGATGGGTGGGGAGAATCATGTGCAGAACTCTGACATCAGAAGGTTAATTGATAATTTTATTATACTATAATTGTGTTACAGAACATTACACTAACAGCAACAGTCACGAACTTGAAAACCTGTGATTCTCTGCCACGAGTCAGGACACAGCTTTTTTATTGATTAGCTAAGGGAACAAAATAATTCTCAACAATCTAATTATTAAATTCCTTCAGGTAAATAATCTCCTAACACATTCTACATGTGCAAAATAACAGGAGCAGCAGGCAGAGATAAGAATTGTTTCCCTTCTCCTCTGCTTCTCTCACAGCTTCTCTCTGTGCAGAGTGCATGTGAGCACCACACCTGATGATGTCCCAGGTGGGGTTTGTGTCCCAGCTGGGGTTTGTCCCCCCAGAGCTGTGTCCCAGCTGGGGTTTGTGTCCCAGGTGGGGTTTGTCCCCCTAGATCCGTGTCCCAGCTGGGGTTTGTGTCCCAGGTGGGTTTTCTCCCCCCAGAGCTGTGTCCCAGGTGGGTTTTTGCCCCCAGAGCTGTGTCCCAGCTGGGGTTTGTTCCCCAGAGCCATGTCCCAGGTGGGTTGTTGCCCCCAGAGCTGTGTCCCAGCTGGGGTTTGTCCCCCCAGAGCTGTGTCCCAGCTGGGGTTTGTCCCCCCAGAGCTGTGTCCCAGCTGGGGTTTGTGTCCCAGGTGGGTTGTTGCCCCCAGAGCCGTGTCCCAGGTGGGGTTTGTTCCCCAGAGCCGTGTCCCAGGTGGGTTGTTGCTCCCAGAGCTGTGTCCCAGGTGGGTTGTTGCCCCCAGAGCTGTGTCCCAGCTGTCCCAGGTGAAGGGCTCTCCTGTCACAGCTGTGCTGAGGAGCTCCAAGAGAAGGAGCTGCCCTGGGCATTGTCTTTGGTGAGGCTTTTACCTGGCAGATCAGAGAGTCACAGGATCATTAGGAAAAGACGTGCAGGATCACCAAGTGCAGCCTTTGACCCAACACCATGTTCAGTATCGTGAAGTTCCACATGTACTTGATTCCTGACCACTTCCAGGAGTGGGGACTCCAGAGCCAGCTTTCCTGGATTTTGTAGGAGCGTGGTCAAAAGGTGCCTCTGGACAAAATGGCTTTTTGACATACGAGTCCTTGTTTCATCCAAACAAGAATTCCAGTGGAACGTGACTTGCCTTTTTGTAATCTGCAGTCATTCAATTTAGGCTTCAAAACATTTGGCAAACCAAAATAACCTTGTTCTCCACCTGACCTGAGCTCAGAGGTCACGTCCTGTAAGGAAGAAGATGCCCTGGGTGTTTCTCCTGATGCCTTGTCCCCTTGGGGAGCTGTCTGTGCGTGGGAAGCCCAGCGGGCAGAGCTGTAAATCCTGGAGCTGCTGTGCAGGTGTGAGGGGTGTTTGCAGGAGCAGGGCTGAGTATTTCTGTGCTGAGACAGAAATATGGCAGCCTGAGGGAAAGCAACAACAGTTTTTTAAATCCCAGGCTTTATTTAGAAGAGCCTGTAAGTATTCTCAGTTTGTCTGAAACCCTAAATCTGTGCCTCACTTAGCCCCAGCCCCCAGTGGGGGAATGGAGATCAGTTTACATAAGCTTTTGTCACTGAAACCTTAGATTTATGCACTGTAGTTAAATCAGATTTACGGGATGCCATTAACTCTGAGAGAATGACCCAGAGGATATAAAGAAACTTCAGCTGAGGAAATATTTTATTTTAGTGTCTGGAGGAGTTTTACACCTGACAGACACTTGCACCCTCGTGCTGTGAGAGTTACAGCAGTGCATTTCTGGCTGTGGAGTTAATGAGGTTGCTGGAGTGCATTTGAAATTCCGTGGCTGGAATTGGCTGGAATTTGGCTGCAGACAGCCAGGTTAACACCTCCCCACTGGAGGACTTGCTCCCTGGGCTGGGAGCACCAGTGTGCCTGGTGTCCTGCTCCTGGGGCAGGTGGCACCTTCACCGCCGGAGTTTCAGAGCAGCAGGCTGGTTTTAACAGCAGTTTTTATCACCAGCAGATACCAAATAGTCTCAGAGTATCCCTGCTCCTCGTGTTGATGTGTGCAATCAAGGGAACCTGGTGTGATTTAACAATGGAGTACTTGTAAGCTGCAAGGGAGAAGAAGATCCTTCCCCAGTTTTCTGTCTGGATGTGTCTCTGTAAACCAGGAGCTTGATAGATCCCATCATCTTTCCTTCTCCTGACATCTCAAGCTGTGGGGGTTGATGAAAACTGTGATTATTTAAAAATAAGTCAGGAAAGGGCCTTTCTTCTTGCTCTCTCTTCTTGCAGGCCAGAGAGATGCTGGTTGCTCCCCTGTGCCAGGCAGGGCTGGAGGCTGTGCAAGGGGAATATTCAAGGGAATATCCTGATCCCTGTGGGTTTGCAGGGCTGAGCTGTTGTGTGCATGATAACTGTCAATTAATTAGTGCATAGCATGCAACTCCCTGTTTAGGTGAATTTCTTATCCTCCTATTTATTCTCCAAATTACAAAGGAAGTTACTTAGAGGGATGTTCTTCTTCTAGAGTAAAAAATAGAGAGAATTAGTAGAGCAGAACAGACTATAGAGGAACTGTGATATATATATTCAAGGCAGTTCTAAGACAAATAGGGTAAATTATTAAATTGCATTAAAAGAAGCTGTGAAATTTTATGAATAAAAAAAATCAGTGTAGAATGATTATAATCATGAGACAATGACAGCAGCTTTTGATATCCTGATAGTGTCCAGGAAAGGCTAAGAGGTTAGAAAAGTTGCCAAAGCAGAAATTAGACAGCAGTTATGGGTATATTGGCTGGGCTTGGGGCTGAAGATAAGATTTTAAATCTTAGAAACCTCTGGTATTTGCAGCAAAATAAATAGCCTCGTCTGAGAAGGCAAAGCAAATCTTGATTAATCCTGCATAGTGAACAGGACATGACTCAGGATGCTGCCATGAGGTTTGTCATCCTTTTATTCAAATGTGACCTCCTGGGAGAAGCAATAAATCCAGCAGAGCATTTAACTTCAAAAAACACCTAGGAGGCTGTTTAGACATAATTTTAAAGGAACAACTGAGAGTGTAACACGTTCAAGCACAATGATTTGGAAAGTAGACCAACAGCATCATTAGAAAAGGAATGGGGAGAGAATAGAAGGGAAATGTCAAGAAAAGACTTTAATTTTTGATTAATTTCAATTTAAAACCACAAGAAAAGCTGAAAAAATATGGGGAATTGACAATCTTAATGAGAAAAGGCAAAGAACACACTCTGAAAAGGAGGTTTTACCAGTCTGGCACTCCTGATTTGAGTTAGCAGGTAATGGATGGTAAAGTACCAAACAATCATCCAAGTGCCACCCAAGGGAAGGAATGTGCCAGCAGGAAAGTGAGTGCAGGATCTGCCTTGGCACACGTGCAGGGAAGCCTGGGGAGGCTCCCTCTCAGCTCCTTTTCCTGTGGGAATAGTCTCAGGAACTGTCACAAATTGATGTGTCAGGAGGAGATGGTCAAAGCAGTCAATAAAGGAAGCAAATGACAGGAACAGATGGCAGCATCCTTGGTGAAAAAGGAACTTAAAAGTGGGCTATTAACTGTGGAGTAACCTGTCACTTAAATCAGCCTCAGTGCTCTGAGACAAAAAGGACATTCTTCATGGGAGGGAGGAGGAGAGGTGATGTGGGAACCACAGGTGTGGCTTCTGCACAGCTCACTGAGAGAGAATCGAGATTATCAGACACACATATAAGCACAAAATAGCAGAAAAATTAAACTTTCTAAGGGATTCATGCCTGGCAAATCAGATTTGTCTGAAGGAGCTAATGCACGTGTGCATAAGAGTGGTTTAATCATTATGTATACATTAATTTTTTCACAGCATTTTTAATAAGGTCCCTTCAAAGAAGAAAAAAAAAGCCTTTTATTTCTAGTGTAAAATGGATTAGTAACTTGCTAGTAGATGGGGAAAGAGAAGATAAGAATAAAAGTCTGAATTTGAATTGAGGAGGGTTTCCAGGAGTCAGATCAGATTTTGGGTTTGTGTTGATCAGCTTCTTCCCTTACCTGCTGTCAGTTCCCAGGTGTTCATTTTAAGACCTGGTGATGATACTTGGAAAGCATCTATGGGTGAGATGATGTGAATTGTGAAGTGTATTTTTGTCACAATGAGTTGCCAACTTGAAACTGTTTTTAAATTCTGTTTGTGGGCAGAGGGTGAACTGCTTCCCACCACTTCAGGGCATGAGCAGCTCTGGATTTCTGGTGTGGCTTGTCCTGCACTCGTCAAGTGTGTGTTTATTTGTGCTGCAGACAGACATGCTCACGCCTGCTGCAGTGGCACTGACCTGTGGAGACAGCTCCAGAAAGCTTTTCTCATTTGAGCACCAAGTATTTGAAGCAGCCAAAGCAGTCCAAGTATTTTCAGCTGTGCTGCAAGAACACAAATGAGAAATTTGCTTCTATTAAAGGAAAGCGTGCACTTTGCAGGAGCAAAGCATGTCCCAGCTGCTCCTGCCAGCGTTCTCCTTCACCTCAGAGCAACACACAGGGTGCAGGGCTCAGGGCCAGCTCCACACTCCCAGGGGATGAATTCCCTGGCTGTGCCCTTTCCTGTGGCATTGACATTTTCTGGAAAAATCCCCGTGCCCAGGGGTCTTCTCCTGGGAAACTGAAAAGCCTCAGAGAAAAAGGAAAACAATATTATCTCATTTGCTTCTCCTGTGTTTTGCTGCTTTGGAATGTCTTTGGAAATTTTCATTGGTTTAATGTGAATTGTTTTGACTCCATGGCAAATTGGGGCCAAGCTGTGTTGACGCTCTGGAAAGAGTCACAAGTTTTTCATTATTATCTTTTTAGCCTTCTGTAAGTATCCTTTCTGCATTCTTTAACATAATATAGTATCATAAAATAATAAATGAGCCTTCTGAGAACACGGGGTCAGATCCATCATTCCTGCCTGCCACAGGAGCCCTGCAAACACTTTCCCAGCCCCTGGGCAGGGAGGGGTGGCAGTGCCACGCTGACAGTGGTGGGTGTCACTCTGAGCTGGGCACTGCTGTCCCTTTATGGTTGTGCTCGAGGGTCCCAGCATCAGGGAGGAGATGAGACTCTTGACTCCATGTTTCAGAAGGCTGATTTATTATATTATGATATTATATTATATTAAAATGCTACACTAAAACTATACTAAAAAGAATCAAGGATCCATCAGAAATCTGGAAAGGAATGGAAAGAATGATAACAAAAGCTTGTGACTCTCAGACAGTCCAAGGCAACTGATTGTGGTTGGCCATTAATTAGAAACAACCAACATGCACCAATCCAAGATGCACCTGTTGCATTCCACAGCAGCAGATAATTCTTTTTCTTTTCCTCTGAGGCTTCTCAGGAGAAAAACTCCTGGCAAGGTGATTTTTCAGAAAATATCATGGTGACATCCCTGCTTCCAGCCAGGGGTTCAGGGCTGGCATCTGAGCAGTGAGCTGCTTCTCCCCAGGTTCTGCTCAGAAAGAGGCATTTCCATGTGCACACCCAACACGGGGGGTGTCAGAGCAGCAGAACTGAGCAGTCAAACATGGAACACGCAGCTCCTTCCCTGGGTCACTGCACTGTGCAGCCATCACCAGCCCAGCTGCTGTCACCTCCTGGCCCTGGAAATGGGAATGTTGTGACAAACTCTGCGTTGAGGCGTGAGAAGTTATTTTTAGCTTTTCCACCTGGAATAAAACACCTCGTTTGAGTGTGGAGGGCTGAATATTTTCTGACACTGTAATGAACAGCCTGGTTGACAGAAGGGTTGTGGTGCTATTAATAGACCTGAGACAGAGGTACAGGAAGTTTTGGGCACCTTTGTTTGGAGCTGTGGGAGTTCATAACTGAGAGGCAGAAGGTTCAGATGAGATATTGGGAATTAGGAATTGCTCCTGGCAGGGTGGGCAGCCCTGGCACAGGTGCCCAGAGCAGCTGTGGCTGCCCCTGGATCCCTGGCAGTGCCCAAGGCCAGGCTGGATGGGGCTTGGTGACACCTGGGACAATGGAAGGTGTCCCTGCCATGGCAGGGCTGGCACTGGGTGGGATTTAGGGTCCTTTCCACCCCGAGCCACCCTGGGATTGTGTGATTCATTTAAGGGATGCCGCATCTGACAGCTCTGAAGAGAGCTCTGTGTGCTCATTCCCCTGGGATTGTTGGCACGGAGCTCCCCAGGGCAGGCAGGGATGGGCAGGCAGGGATGCTCCAGGTGCTGCACAGGAGCAGCAGGAGGAGGAGGAGGAACTCACTGCTGCACCGTGGGGCTGGCAGGCAAAGCGTGCACAGAGCCCCAAAATCACCAGCTCTGGGCCAGCTCATGAGATCTGTCCAAGGTTTGTCCTTGAACATTGGAATCTCCTCAGAGAGGAAGGCTTTGTTGTGTTTTCTGGCTTTTGGGGTTTGTCCTTGGGTTTTCAGCAGCGTGTTGAGCAGGAATGTGGAAACTCTCGATTACCAGTGATGTCCCTTGGTCCTGCTGCTGTCTTTATATAGCTTTCTTTTCCTAATGTTTGTTACTAAAATATGCTTTGGTTTAATTAAAAAAAAAATCTGTTATTTTTTACTCTTGACCACCTCAGCCACAAAATCCTACCTTCCAGTTCTAGTTTATTGCTCTAAGTTATCTCCATGCCAGTTCTTTTTCACTTTTAAAATAATTAGGAAATGGAAAATAGATGTATTTTTTAGCTGTAGTAATGTGTCAATTCTTTTTTTCTAGAATAAAAAGTTGATAGTTAATCCTGTAGTATTTCCAGCTTTCCTGGGCCCCTGCTCTGAAGCAGTGTATCTCTGTACATGCATAGAATTAAATTTGCAGTTGGGAAACTCGGTGTTAAGTGAAGGAGACTCAAGCAGTGTGAAAGCAAAGGCATTGTTCTCTGGAGTGATGGATTTTGTGTACAATCACTGCAAGCTGTCTCATTTGGTATTCCTGTTCTTTATTAAAATCATTTTCCATGCTTGCTTAGGGCTAAATTTGACTGCCCCCACTTCATGGGGACACGCTTCCAGTGCAGGCTAAGCAGGGAAAAAAGCCTGATGGTACATGCTAGAAATTGGATATTAAGCCATATGACTAATTCTAGTCCTGAAATATTCTTCTTTTTTTTATTGCTTTTGTGGCATAAGAGGCTTATTTTACCTGACTTCAGGCTTCCCACACAAAGCTAAGTGAGCACAGTGTGGAACAGCTTATTTTAAGGTGGAAAAAGTCATTAGCTGTCTCCTGCTGGGACCTTGTATTGAGAAAGCCAAATTATAACTCACTGAAGTTTAGCATGAAGGAGAGGTAAATGATTGTTTATGGTTTTACTGTTTCCTGCTCAGAGCTCTCAGCCTTGTTAGCTGAGCATGGTCTGTGACCTTCTGGGGCGGTCAGGGATGGGGCAGGAGCTGAGCTCACAGAAAGAACTTGTTACAGCACAAATTAAACACTGGCTCCTCGCTGCCTTGCACCAACTGAGCATCCTCTGCAGAAATACCTTGCAGGCAGCTTTGGAGTGAGAGCACAAAATGCCAGGGATTTCAGGGTGTCTGGAAGGGTCTGTGCCTGCCTGAGCAAAGGAGGGGTTCCTTGGGGCCTGGGGAAACAGCTCAGCATGCAGTTTCAGGGATAATATCCCATTACAATTAATGGCTCTTTGGTTTTTTTACCATCTCTGTCTAGTTATAAATGTTTCAGGGCTTTGGGGAATATTTCATAGGAGTAGTTTCCATAGATTTTATTAGGTTAAATGTATGTTTGTCCAGCACAGCAGAAGTAGTTAGAAAAGGATCTTCAAAAAATGACTTGTGACTCTGGAAGTTTTCATGCAAGAAGGAAGATTTTATTCATAATTTCAATTGCAGCCATGAATTTTTTCCATTGTCACTTGTTATGCTAATAGTCTGTCACTGAGTAAGGGTTCCTCACTGCCCTGATAGCAGAATTCAAAATCCAGCTATTTATCCTCAGAGCCTGTGTTTGTTTCAGGGGGTGTGCAGGTCCTGTGCTGCTTTTCCAGGCATCCCCTCCTGCCCTGATGCAGAGGGAGGGGACATCCCTCTTCTGTGGGGCAGGAAAGAGGAGCTCTAGGGTGTAAAGAAAACTCTAGAATCACAGAACTCATCGTGGAATGTGAAGTGTTGGAAGAAATCTCAAAGCCCATCCAATCCCACCCCATGCCAGGGACACCTTCTGCTCTTGAGGCCTCATCCAGCCTGGCCTGGAGCACCCTGAGAGGGAATTTGGGAACCTGTTCCCTTTGACAGCTGGTGGAAACCAAACTACAAATGCAGGCAGAGCTGTAGCTAAGCCCCAGCTTTGAAATTATATTGAATTCAGCTCTCCCTGCTTGGAGATCAGGCAGGAGTGCTGCTGGTGCTTCATCTGTGCAGGACAGACAGATGCCTCTCAAGTTGGAAGAGCTTGGTATTTAAATGGGAAACAGAATAAATTTTGTTCACAAGGGGCTCTGTGCCTTGTACAGCACTCAGACTGTAACCAGCACACTGTAATGCACAATAAGTATTGAGGATATTTTCATAAAATAAATTCTTGGCTTCTTGAACTGTAACCTGAATAGGAACAATATATGATTATGCCTTTTAAGCATTTCTTAACAAGACTTTTTTTGAGCAGTCACTGGAGCAGCAATTGGAGATACAAACGAGGGCATTAGCACTCAGACCACAGTAACAGCATCATTAAAATGCAGCTTCTGAGGTGCACTACTTTAAATTTGCCTCATTATATGTGCAATTAGGGAACAAACAATAAAATGGCCATAATTTTTCTGCAATTTCTTATCCTAACTGCCTTTTTTAAAGCTTAATTAATGTTAAAGCAAAAAAAGGAGGAAGTGGTGGGCTGAGCCCAGGATTAACAAGCAGAGCCATGCTTTGGAGTGATGGATGAGCACTGCCTGCACACAGCCCTCAGTTCCTGTTTGCTGTGGCAGGGAGAAATGGGCTCCTGCTTTTAGACGTGCCTGTGCTTTCTGCCCCTCACTGGAGAAGGAGCAGGCTGGTGGAGTGAGGAGGGAGAGCTCCTGCCCTCTCCAAAGCAGCATTCCCTCTCCTCCAGGGAAAGGGAGCAGAGCTCTGGAGTTAGGCTGCACGCTTGGCTCTGCTCAGATAAGGTGTTAATTAAGATAGCAATCAGACTGAGGGGCTGATTGTAATGTATATACACTGCTGTTGGTGTGTGAATGTGGCATCCATCATTTGGGGTTCAGCTGGACACATCCATGAGCTGTGGGCTGGCACACAGGAAAACCAGCAGGAGGGTGGGGTCTGGAGCCAGAGCTGCTCCAGCAGGGATAGATGGGGAAAGTGGCTTTCTTTGCATCCAGATCTGCTAATCCTCTTCAATATTCACTTGGAATGCCATTGCAGATGCTCCATTGTCGATATTTTGATGTTATTTGTTGCTGCTAACTGTAATTTCAATAGTTACTGGATTTGTGTTGGTGGAGGAGCCATCTGGGAAGAGCAGGACAAGGAGACCTGTGGCACCTAACAAGGAGAAATCCATGTGGGAAGTGGGATGGAACTTAAAAGTGGCTCTGGAAATTGTGTGGGATGATGCTGTGGTTTGGGACAGGAAGCAAATGATACTGGGATAATTGGAACTGCAGAAAGGAATTTAAAGCAGAGCACAAACAATTGCCAAAGGTAAAACCAGGCCACAGGATGGTTAATGCTGCTGATGGAAAAGGCCTGGGGAAGATTGGATAGTTGCAAATACATGAGAAATGTTCTCTGTGTAATTAAAAAGATGACCCAGGTACGTTCTTTTGAAGTGATGGAGAAACTTGGGTGATTTCTTTGCAGATAGCAAGGTAAATTTATTTTTCCAGCTAGTCATGTTTCCGGGAGATTTTTATCTGGTAATTGTGTTTGTCTGCAGTGTGCAGATTGATGGGGAACTGATCCTGCTTTTCCTGTGAGCTCTGGCAGGGTGACAGTGCTGGAAGGTGTGAGTGACACCCTGATTTTTCAGGTGTTGCCTTCAGGAACTGCCCCACCCCAAACCAAAGAAGTGAGAGAGATGGAACAGGTGAGTTCACAAATATTGATGGGGATGTGGTGAGGTATTTTCTGTGCTTGGTTAAATATCCAGACATCTCCAAATCTTCAGGAATGAATGTACCAAGCTCCCTTGGTAACCCTTCAAGTACAGGATGAGGACTGTGGAGAAGGAGCCATTAAAATTGCACAGACAAAAACACCTCCCTGCCATGGAGAGAGTTCGATAATTTTGTTTCTTTGCTGAAGGGGAAAGAAATCAACCAGCGGGCGTAGGCTCAGGTACCAACTTTAAATTAGCTTAACTTGCTGATGCCTTAAGACTGGGGATTAGTGAATTTAATTATGGGAGCCAGGAAGCACATTAAGATAACATTGGGCCCTAAACTAAAACCCACAAAGCAATGAAATTAAAGTTGGTTTGTGTTCCATCTTTATGATGTCCTTTTCTTGCTGTGCTGTGTCACAGGAGGCCCCACCTGCCCCTAGGTGAGAGCTTTTGGGGGTGTTTTTTAATCAACAGGTGACCTTTATGAGCTTTTCCTGTTGGTCTCTTTGTCACAATGTACATGGAATAAAATCTGGTTTGCCCAGTGGTGGTCATGGTCAGGTCATCTTCTCCTTCTGCTCCTTGCTGCTACAGCCCAAATCAAACTGGAGTTGTTTTGTGAGGGCTTCAGCAGGGGATATTTGACTTTCTGGTGGGGACAGGTTCTTGGTGTGATGCTGACAGTGACTGTGAGGAAAATCAGATTTCATTCCTGCTTTGCTTCTACCCTCCTGCTTGTCCTGCTCTGCTGTTCATGACTGGGGCTTGTATCTGGGCTTTGTATTGACTTTATATTTTTTAAGAGGGGCTCAAGATTAAACCTCTTCAAGCCACTTTTACAGGAGGTTCTGATCCTGAGTCTATTTGCTGCTGAATTATGCAGTATTGACCTTCCTCTCTCCAGCACAGGGTGATGGTTTTTCTTCACTTGTCTGCATTGAAGTCACACACCCCTAAGTCACACTTAGACATCTTTTAAGTCCCACAAGGTTTCTGGTTGGGTTGTGACATTAGAAATTAGAGGCTTAATTTGACACTTGGGACTGTCCTACCTTCTGGTAACATGGGAAATATGACATTACCTGGACATTATCTGACTTCTGAGCTGTTACAGGACCCCACAGAGCTTCAGAACCAGTGTTGGTCTCCTTTGTCTTCCAACAAGAAAAAAAAACTTCCTTTCCCCATGTTGTTTGCTCAAGTTGTCTTTTTATTCTCTGCTTAACATCCATCTCTTTTTAAAAAAATGTGTTTAAAAGAACTTCTTATTCTAATAAACATCTTATTCCATTTCTGGCTAGTGGCTTTTCAAGGACCTCATGGAAACTACAAAATAAGCAACTTTATTTTCTTGGTATGCAAATTTATTCTGTTTTCACTGTGTATTTCAGAGTAATTCACTTGATTTTTGTTTCATTTTGTTCCAGATAATTAAAATTGTAGAACAGTTTAGGTGGATGGGACAAAAACACTTGGGTCATTCAAAAAACTAATTAGTCAGCCTGGCAGGGAGTGCAGGAGAGCAAAGGGATCATCCCCTGCTGGACCACATGGCTTTGATCTTTCTAGAAGCACTCCTGATCCTCCCTGTGTGTTGGACAGTGCAGCTCCAGACTGAGCTTTGAGTTTCAGGCTGGGTTTGGGATGCTCCTGCTTCTGGGACAGTGGGATTTTGAATTAAAACATCTCACTTTCTAATGAACAAGTAATAATAACAATTAAAAAATAGAAATTAACATTCGAAACATAATTTCCTGTATTTCACGTCCTGAATTTTACCCTTTGAGTGCTGGCTGCCAAAGCAGGTTTGGTGCTCAGGCTCTTACCTGGTCCATTCACCTCCTGGTGGCCCATTTGTGTCAGGATCTCTTTGTGTCTTGGGTCTGGAGATGTTTGTCAGTGTTTGGCTGAGGGGATCTCATTCTGAACACTGCACACATTCCCTTGCACTGTGCTGGTGGCTGGTTTGGGATTTGGTTTTTAGCTGTGGAAATTTTTTTAGCCCTTGGAATTCTGCTGGTTAAAAGCTTTGAAATGAGTCCCAGAACCCCAGAGTGGTTTGGATTGGAAGGGATATTAAGGAGAATCTTGTTCCAGCTCCCTGCTGCGGGCAGGGACACCTTCCTCTAGTCCAGGTTGCTCAAAGCCTGTTTCCCTGCTGCTGTGGGATCTGAGGGATCATCCTGTGCATCAGAAATCCTTCAAAACTGCTTCCTTAAATCAGAATTGCCGTGCATGTCTCTTGTAGGGTGGCCTATTCTAGAGCAGATCCTCCAGGTTTCTTTTTCCCTTTGTCAATTCTGTGCTCTCAGGCACAGGATGCTCTTTTTGCCTCATTGGTGAGGGTTGAGGTTGGCTTTGAGCAGTCTGCTCCCAGCTGTGTTTATCCCTTCCATGCTTCCCTGCCTTTGCAGAGCTGCATCAGGTGGGATTTCCCTGCCAGGGGTCCCTCCCTGGGCTGCCCCATCCTGCCGTGGTTCCTGAGCAGCTCAGGCCAGGCTGGCACTCCAGCTGTGTCCTCAAACCCCCTGCCTGGGATGGCCACACCTGGAGGCAAGGTGGGACGTGCCTGTCACCTGCAGGGACAGCCAAGGAACCCGACTGTCCTTGTAGGGACCCCCTCCTCTTGGCAGTGCATCCCCAGCTCCCCCTGTGCCTGTGCTGTCCCTCCCTGGCTGCCAGGCTCCTGAGCACTCACCACTCAGCCTTTTTGCTCCACTTCAAGGTGGTTATTTATTGATCTGCTGCTGGCACTTGGTAAAATGCCAGTTTTTAGTGTTAGCTGCTGGCCTCCTTTTATTGCAGCCTTATAAAATGTTATTGTTCCTCTTCAATGCTGAGAATGTGTAAATGTTTTGCCTAGAATGGCTTGGATATTTGGATGTTTTCTGCTTTAACCTGTAAAAGTCTCCTTGTGAAAGATTCCCTCTTGCATCTTTCTTGCAGCATTGGAAGTGTTTTAAAAACCTGTGGCCTGTTTGGAACAGTGCATGGCATTCAGAATTCCTGCAGGTAAAAGTTTAATAAAAAAAAAAGCATCAGTCCCAAAAGCTCTTACCCAACTCTTCCTTTCTCAAATATTGCAACAAAACATAATATTTTAGAATTAGTATTTTTCTCACTAAAATCTTGCTCCTAATTTGCCTTGCAGTGAGGAAAAAGTTGCAGGAGAACATCTGGCCTGGGAATTGTTTGGCTGCCACAGAAGTGTTGGAGAGCACTGCAGGGTTTTTGTACCACCTGGAGAAATGGAGCCAGGTGTGAGGAGAAGTGCAGAACCCACTAATAATCAATATTGATGTGCCATTGCCACGTGCAGGTGGCTGGCTGTTGATAAAGGCAATCTGCACAGAATGTTTTAGTGATTTTGCAGACCCTCATTGCTATGGAGAAGGTTTGTTCTTAAGGAATCTCTTGGAAGAATTCCAGCAGGATCACCTTCAGAGCTGGTACATGACTCAACAGTTCTTACAGATGAGAGCTCTGAGAATATTTTGTGATTAGTTAAATATCATGTAATTTTAATTAGCCCAGCTATTCTCTATCTGTTTTCTTGGTATTTAGTTTTCATTATCTTTAGCGTGGAATTGTCATTTACGTTTTTGTTGTCTCCTTGTTACCCAGTGATGTTGATTAATCCCTGTTCTGGTGAGAACACTCCAGCAGAACTGTGTAGAATTTTTCCTGTTGCAGCTTAGTCCTACTGCTGCCAACTTCCCCCTCTTTAGCCTGACCTGTTCCTTGATGAAACGAAATATTTATGCTTTTAAGACCATAGAAAGCAGTGGTGGTAATGGTGTGTGACCTCTGTGTCACAAAAGCTGTTACCTTTTACTGGGTGGAATAATTGCTCTGCTTATGTCCTGCTGGAAAACTGCCACACTGTATGGATCAAAAATTACTAAAGAAATCGAAAAATAAAGGGCTTGAAAACAGCTATTTAGATAATGTAAGCTGTTATTCAGTATTTAAACCTTGGGTTTGAGTTTTCTGCCATTGTACATGGAATAGTTGACTTTCCTAATGCCAAATTGGGTAATAGAAGATTAATCAGTTGGCAAGAGCATAAACTCTAGGAGACACAAGTGGGTTGTGACAATGTTGAGAGGAAATGGTGTACTTGAATTTAGTTCTGATTGTACTGACAACTTTTTCTACTCAGTTCCAAGGTTTTGGTGCCAGCTTAACTTAGAGCTGGGTTTTATTTAGCTCCATGTGGTAACAGGGAGACCTGGCTGCAATATCCAGAAATTCTCCAGAGCGTGGGTCATCCCAAAGGGTTAGAGAAACTAATAGCACAACCTCATCCATATCCTTTCTGCCCTTGAAGAAGAGATAATGTGGAGGACTTTCCCTTTAACAAACGATGCAATTATTATTTGTGGTGAGTTGCAGCTGCTATTAAAATTCCAGACTAATTCAGCTTCCATATATCAGCGAGCAGAGAGAGTCAGCAGCCTCTGTGCCCATTCCTGTCTTGTGATGCTCCATTTTTCTGCTGCTGAAGTTCATTGTGAATTTCACGTGGGTTTTCCTGCTGAAGGCTGGCACTGCTCCCCTTGCACTGAGCAGCCTCAGCGGCACATTGGGAGAACAGAGGTTTCTGCTTCAGTTTTGTTTTAGGCATTTCCCTTATCTCCAGCCCCTGCAGTCCTGCCACAATGGCTCGGGGATTGTTTGTGTAGAAAATCCTGGCAGCAGATCTGACATCAGCCTTTCCACTGCTCACCTTCTGTGGCACAGGGGGTGTCTGGGGCACTGCAGCAGCTTTCAGCTGGCTCTGGGCAGATGGGAGCAGGAAATGAGGAGCAGTGACAGAGATTGCACGTGTTGGGTTCTTTGTCATAAATTCATCTGAATGCCGAGTTGCCGTGTGGATGCACACAATCAGCCCTCATCTCATTTTAGGAGCACAATTTGTTTTATGTTTGGCATCTCTATAGCCTTTGGCTTGTCCCCTGGGGCAGGAGGAATAGAATGTAATTTTTTCTAGAGCTTAGTTTGCTTTTGTGTATTTCTTTGCAGCAATTAGGCGCTTTAATTTCTTATCTCCTAAGAAGTTGTTCCTGTTCTTAGCTCTCTCTTGTTTAATCCATGCTGCTCTGCTGCAAATGTTATCACTGCTGTTCAGAGGCAAGAAAGGAGTTTCACTGGCACTGTGATATGAGGGGTCAGAGATCAAACTGCTTAATTCACTTTTGCATTGTGTTGCACCAGGATCAGGTAAAACATGAGTCTCAGGACAGTGCTGCTGGGCGTCCAGGCATCACTGCCCTGGAGTTTGGGTGGTTCCCAAGGCTAAAACACAGGGCCATTCCAAGTTCTTGTGGCTTCCACAGGTGCTTGTTGGAGATGGAACAACTGGAATTGTGCTAATCAAGGTCGGGAGAAAAGAGCCCTCAGATGGAATAACTGGAATTGTGCTAATCAAGGTCAGGAGAAAAGAGCCCTCACTCTGTATTGCAAGCAGTGAAATATTAGAGTTGGAAAGCAAAGTTGTGACCACAGGAGAAAAGAAGAGAATATGAATTAGGGGTGATGTCTGTTGGCAGCTTTGGATTGAGAGGGCAGGCACTGGAACAAGGTGCCTGGGGGCTGGAGTACCTGCAAGTGTTTGAGGTGGATGTGGCACTTGGGGACCTGCTTTAGGGGTGGTGATGGTGAGCCTGGATGATCCTGGGGGTCTCCTCCAAAGCTGCTGATTCTGATAATTGCATAAAACAGTATTTGCCCAGATTGATCAAATTCAAAGCAGCTCCTCTGTGTTGTGCTCTACTGGAGTTGGCACTGGGGGTTGTCCTGGTGGGGCACCTCTCAAATGTCCCTTCTGTGACTTCTGGCAAAGCCCTTGGGGGGTTGGAAAGCCAGGAATTGACACCTGAGGCCCTTCAGGGCTCTGGGTCCCCCTTGTCCTGGGGTGACCATCTGGCCAAGGCTCTGTGGCTGCCTCAGGAAAGCCAGCTGCTAAACAAGCACAGTTTGTTCAGAGCCTGTTAATTCTCCATTTGCCCGGTACAAAGTGAAGAATATTACACAATGTGACCAAATATTCATACAAATAAGATCTCAAATTGTTTTTCTCCTTATGCCACCTGTTCTAGCAGCCAAGCTAACGCAGAATTTGATCTTGTATTATTAGTTGCAAATGGAAACAAATGAGATGGAGCTGTGAGGCAGTGTTTTCATTCCACACCAGCCATCCCACAGCAGGGGCACTGCAGGCAGGGCTGCTGCTTCTTGTGCTTGTGGGCAAACGTGTGCCTTGGAGCTCATTGATCCTGGGAAATGGCAGTGGAACTGAGGCTGTGCCTACTCCTGTGACTATTTACTTACTTTAAGTTTGCAGAGGCTGATTGAACCTGAAGATAAACAGCATCATATTTCCAGTAGAACTATTGGATTCATAAATCCTTGGTTATTTTCTCTCTTAAATTTTCATGTTCTGTAAAGAAAAGATGGGGTAACCAAAATGTGGAACAACTTGTTCAATCATCAGCAGCTTGTTCAATCAGTTTCCACTGATTTTCCTGGGATGGAATAATCCTTTCTCCCATAATTTACATGTCTCTATTGTGTGTGATTCCCACGTACCAGCCTAGGGATATTACTTCAAGGTGCTGAATTACTGTCAGAATAACCTCACATACAAACAAGACATTTCCAATACAAAAATCGAGACAGTTCCTTGCACCGAGGGGTTACTGGAGGTTTCATTGTGGATTTAATTACCAAGATGACAATTTTCCTGTCACTTGTTGGCTTGCTGTTACATTCCTGACTCAGCACACTGGCAGCTGCTGCCTGGACTGACTGCAAAGTTATTTAAAGGTGTATTAAACAGACACCTGTGTGTCACTGCTGAGTACTGAAGCACATTTCACAAACCCCTGTCACTGGGGGTTTGTCTGTTAACAGGGGTTTGATACTCAACTCGTACAAATTGGGGAACTGGGTATGAACTCAGTGAGCAGCTGGGAGTGATGAATGTAAAATTTAGCAATTAATTCCTTAGAACCACGAGGAGAGAGACCAGAGCAGTTCTGTGTGAGGAGCTGAAGCTGGGTCACATTTCCAGGCCAATGTTTTGTAGGGGAACTTGTAAGCACAGCCAGGTTGGTTTAGAAATCCCCAGCCTGGTGTGGAGTGAGGTTTGAATTGCTGTGCTGGCTTTTATATATAGGAAGAACCATAAATGTGAAATATTTAGAGAAGAATGTGACAAGCAGCTTCATCATCCTGCCTGCTGAAAGGGAGCTGGACTAACAGTTCAATAATACATCCAGTTTTGTAGTTATTAATGCTGTAATTACTCATGGTGTGAACTGTTTTCTTCTCTGTGGGTACAAGGAGAAGGACTGATGGTGTTCAGATGTTTTTGTTAAAAATGCAGTGTGCTGAGCATCATTTTGTATCTTCTTAAATCACTGCACTATCCTGGCAGTGTTTGTACTGGGATTTGTGTAAAACTGGAGATTTATCAGTGCTCTGTGAATACTTAATAATAATAATGCTCCTGCCTGTACCTGTTTGGTGTCTTGGTCTGAAAAGTTCCTTGCAAAAGAAGACAAGTCCAAGACCAATATTTCTTGGAAATGTTCACACATATCCCTTTAGGCTGTGTTTTTATTGCCCCTTGTTAATACACTGAAATGGAAATGTTCTCCTGTCTGTTGCAGAGATCCTGCTCAGAAGAGCTGTAGCTGAGAAGTTTTGTGGGTGATTAATAAAGGAACAGACTTGACTCATGTTTCACTCAAAGGCTCTACAAGAGAGGAGAGTGTGGAAGGATAAAAATCAGAATGCTTAATTATCAGAAATTTCTAAAGAAATTGTAGATTTGAAGGCAGAGTCTGAGCTGTGATTTACCAGCAGCAGATGTGTTTCTGCAGCTCCTGGGAGCCCTGACCTGCAGGTGTTGGGGGGCACACCAGGGTACCCAGCCAGGAGCCCTCAGCCTCCCTGGGAGGGACAGAGCTCTGGGGAGGCTGTCAATGGTGGCACTTTTCCATCTCACCCCTGTGTGTCACATCTCACACCCTCTGGGGCTTTGCAAAGCTGTCAGCACTGTGCTCACCTTTTGTCCTGCAAGGCACAAACTTGCTTTGTACCAGGTGCAGGGATCTCCTCAGGTGTTTGTTCCTCTAAGGAAAACACAGCCCAAAAATCTCCCTGGCATGGCTTTGAAAACCTGGAGCTCTTTCTGTGTTAAGCAGCACGAAGAGGAGGGCATTTCTTTAAAATGCAATCCTTCAGCTCCCTGAGAAGACTGTCACCACTGCAGCCTTGCTTCATCTCTCACCAGGTGACATCAAATGTTCTGGCTCTGTTTTTGGTGTGCTGGGCACACAGAGAGAACATCCCTGAGTCTGCAGGGGAGGGGATAGGATTGTCCACTTGGGATGTGGAGTTTGTCAGAAGGAAGAGCAATTTCTCTTGAAAATATTCTACCTAGGAGTAAACATTTTTCTTTTTCTGTTTCCCCTGTTGAAGCAATTGCTCATCAAACCCCATTGTGTCCCATGAAAATATCTGGCTAACTTATGGAACTCAGTCAAAGGTGCCTATAAAGATTGTAAAATCTTGTATTTTCACTTTGTTTTGACTTTTCCAACCTGAAAGGGGACCCTTAAGGTTTAAACCAACTATAATGCAGATGGTTTGGAATGCTTTCATGGGAATATGAACTGTTTTGACTCATCTCCATACCTTTGGTTTTAATATTTTTTTTCCCCTGGCAGTTTGGTAAAAATGAGAAAGTTTTTGTCATTTTTTTTTTTTTTTTTTTTTTTTTTTGTCAGGGGTTCTTTTTAATATTCCTGCTGTAAATGATTTAGTGGAGAAAGTCATCTCACTGTAGAGAAGGAAGATTTTCTCATAACTTCACTGAATAAAGGTCAGGGATTGGTGCTGTTAATGGAAAAGAAAAAGGAATTGTGAAATCTCTTCTAATATTTGTGCTTGGTCTCCAAAAAGAAAGGTTCAAGCTACATATAATTACCATTTCCAGGTTTTTGAATCTGCTTCTTTCTCCACTTTTCTGCCTTGTGTTCTTTCCCTATTTATTTATCTGCATTTGAGCATCCACCAGAAGTTTTTGAGCCTGGTGTGCGGGTGGGATGGTTATCTCCTTAAAGCCCAGGACTAGGGGATGGCAAAGGAAATAAAGTGACTTTCTGAGAGGAAGTAGCACACAAAAATCACCATTTTTTAGTTCAGGACAGTTAGGCTGTGTCAGAATGGGTGAGGCTCGTGGGAGGTGTGACAGCACCAAAAATGAGAGCAGGGCTTTGTGTGGGGCTTTGGGATTCACTCGGGAGGGGAACGGTGCCACTGCCCTCCTGCCAGGCCACCAGCCTCACATGGGACACTTGTCCCCAGGAGCAGGGCTGTGTCACTCACCCATTGTGGATTTTACTACTTTACGTATTATTTACATATATTAAACTTCCCCACCCTTGTGATGGGAGCAGAGTGTGTCCTGGGAAAACTCAGAGCTCTCTCCGTCTGGAAGGCTCACAGGCCTTGTTGGCGTGTGTCTGATTTTTATCTGTGACAGAAAGCTACAGGAGCAGGGTTTTTAAGGGATAACTGGAATAATTTGTGTTCCAGCCATGGGATGCTCTGAGGTGTGGGAGCTCTGGGCTGAGGTTCAGGTGCCTCTGCAAGAGAGGCCTTGGACGAGGACAGCAGCTGACAAAGTGTCTTTAATCTCCTTTTCATCTCCCTGAAATTGGGAATTCCTTGTTTTGCTGCCCCTCCTGTGTTCCTCAGAGCTGTCCTTGGCAGGAAGGGAGCAGTGTGGGCTCCAGCCCCTCGGGCTGCCCCTGCCCCATGCTGGGCACAGCTCCTGCACCTTTGGCTTCTGTTCCACCCCATCCCTCAATCCAAATCCTGGGAGTGATCAGCATTTCCCACACGAGTGCTAACGTGTTAACAGCAGTTATAGCTTAATGTGAAAAATAATTTCCTCAAACAATTTCTTAATTATCTTTAGGACAAGATGCTGGTTACAGGTGGTAATTTTTATTGAGCAGTAGCTGCAAAGTATGAAATTACAGAAATACTGATAATGTTTGATCTGTTCACATTCTGTGCACCTCGTTGTGGACCAAGTTCAATGAGTAGGGAAAAATTTAGAGTATGTTTAAGACATCTTGGGCACTGTATGTTTAATGAGGAAGAATATGCCGAAGGAAAAACCTTTCTTCAATTATTAATTTGAATTTAGAATCTAACTAGAAATCCAGCAGAACAGTAAATACTGGATTTGGAAATTTGGTGTACTTGATTAATATTCTTGATAGACCTTTTTCTTTGAAAATAATCTAATTTTAAGAACAAAATTACTTTAAATTTCACTGCCAGTTCTCTTTTGCTGCCTCACTCACAGTCTGCTGTTGCTTTCAAACAGAAAATTGTTTTGACAGTGTCAAATACCAGGGTTGGTGCTGAAGTTAAATCGGATTTTAATTCCTCACTCTGCTGAAAGTGAGCAGATTTGTTTGTTCACCAGCCACTTAGCACATGACCTTGAGCAAGGCCGTGCAAGGGCTGCACTTTTGGAATCGCCGTCTCTAATTGGAAGAATTTTATTCTGCGCCGTGTGCCTTGCAGGGGCTGGAATCAGGACTCTGGAAAAACACATTGCTTGGGCCCTGTGTCTGAGAGGAATAAAGGAACTCTGGCTGACCTTGGCCCCTCGCTTGGCAAGAAGCACAAATACAAATTCCAGCAGATGAACTTTAGCTTGTAGGCTCCATCCCAGAGATCCCACAGGGCTGGCAGGGCAGTGGGAACATCTTCAGGAGCTTCAGGGCTGCTGGAAATGCCTCTCAGGAATGGTTTGTGGTGTGTTCTTTCCCAAGGTCTGTGGTGTTCCAGAGCTCCTGGTTTCCTTTCCTCACCCTCACGCCTTGCCAGCAGTGATCCTGCTCCCAGAGGAGCTCCATGGGGAGAGCTGAATTCCCAGAGGAACCCAAGAGGAAAGCCATAGTGACCACACATTTTGGGGGAAAATATTCAGCTGAAACCTTGCCAGCAGTGACCCTGCTCCCAGAGGAGCTCCGTGGGGAGAGCTGAATCCCAGAGGAACCCAAGAGGAAAGCCATAGTGACCACACATTTTGGGGGAAAATATTCAGCTGAACAAGGGCTCGAGCTGAGTTTTCCAGTGTTTGGTTCCTTGGGAAGGGAAGCCAGAGCACAGCATGGTCTCACCTGGTTTAAACCACGTGGCCACAGCAGAGATGCAGGATTTGGCTGTGGGTACCTGGCAGATCTGTCCAGCAAATCTGCACAGGAATTCTGCTTTATTTTGGCAAGGTAAATAAACTTCTTGGAGCTTGAGAGGGCATGGTGAGGTGTGGCTTTGTTAATGCCAGGAGTGTCTGGGGCTCTTGCAGAGGTGGGCACTCCAGGAGCAGGTCACTGCCTTCCTGCAGCTGCAGCTGAGGCACAGCCTGCTCATCTGTCCTTGCTGCAGGGAGCTTGTCTGGGTTTATGACATCCATGCTGGACTGAGGCCAGCGTGCCCTCCTTTGTTAAATGAACCCCCAGGTTTGTATTCCATGGAAATATCCGTTCCCAGTAAGGACAAATGGGGTTTTGCCATCACTGGCTACTACATCTCCATCTTCCGTGAGACTAGATGTGAAAATACAGGTAAAAAGTACTGGTTTGTCTGGCTTTAATGCACATTAACTTGTGTCTCAGTTTCTGTGTTGTATAAACAAAGATTTTCCAGTAACTCGTTGGATCCCCTGCAGGTACTAAACTGAAAGGGAGTTGTATGCAGATTTTTCATGTTTTGTGAAAATTAAAGCATAAATATGGCAAATCTGATGGGGAAAGGAAAACATCAGCAGAATAAAACTAAGAGAATACCCCAAACATTTTTTACTGCTTCCTTGGCTATTTAAAATATTCTAAACCAAGCATTTCCTGCATGTTTCAAGGATAACCTGTTACTACTGTTTAAAACTTGCAACCAGTGTTTTTGGTGAACAGTGAAAAGGGTTATAGTTTTTGGGGTTTTTTTGCTTGCATCTTTCTCAAACACAGCAATTCATTCTGGCTCTTAATTGCTCAAATAATCTCACCTCACTGGTTTCCAACAAAGCCACCAGACTGACACTTCAACAAATTGGAAGCTCAGTGTGGACTAAAAGCTGGTGACAAGACCTGACTCCTTGTTTGGAGGCGTGAGATTTGTGGTGAACATCATTTAGCAGCTGTGCTTTGCCTCTGTGAGAACCAGAGCACAGAGCAGGACCTGTCAGAGCTGATTTTTGGGCAGGAATTGTTCCCTGTGAGGGTGGGCAGCCCTGGCACAGGTGCCCAGAGCAGCTGGGGCTGCCCCTGGATCCCTGGCAGTGCCCAGGCCAGGCTGGACACTGGGGCTGGAGCACCTGGGACAGTGGGAGGTGTCCCTGCCATGGCAGGGGGGCACTGGGTGGGATTTAGGGTCCCTTCCAACCCCAAAGCATCCCCTGACTTGCACACACAGATCAGGTCACTGTGCTGAACCTGCTGGCTCCTGGTGTCCCTGTTCTCATGGCCACGGCAGCAGCTGGTTGTGAATAACCTTTTGAAAAGGTCTGGGAGACGTAACCGGGGCTGACAAATCAATAGCAGAGCATTGTAGGGACACAATAGAATATGGCACAAAAGAGAGCCCTTCCTCCAGGGCTCCCCAACCTAATTATGGAGCAAATATGTAACTGTATCAGAGATTGCTCTTGAGCTTCTCAAATTCTATAGAAAAGCTGCTATTTTTTGTTCAATTAATTAATCCAGATTTGGGGCTCTGTGTGGTTGCCACTTTTATTGGCAGGTTTATTAACTTCCTTGCTACCATAGTCATGGCTTTAATAGATCTTTTTTAGATTTTTTTTTTTCCTCTTCAATGTAATTTTTGTTGGGGACTTTTATTTTAATCAGTTTAACTTAATTATAACTGTAGCACCTCAGAATTGTGATGGAGGCCAGCACCATGTTACACTCTATTTGTGCTGTGCCTTAAAGGAACAGTGTGTTATATAATTAATAAACTTGCTTTAGGTATTTGTAGAACTGGAACTTTAGGATTCAGGATCAGTCTGTTGAATTTATGTTTTGCTGTCTGTTCAGTGAGGAATCTTCTGATTCAGTCAGGCAGTTACAGACTAAGTAGGTGACAAATTCCACTGATGTTTGAGGTAGGTGCTGATACAGAATCCCTGGTTTTCCAGGTAAATCTCACTTAGGATACACCATCTGAGCTGTGTTCCTCGCTACCAGGGAAATCCTGAGTACTGGGGCTGCCAGGGATGTGGTTTGGGGTTTTTGGTGTGGCTTTAGGAGTGGCAGCTGTACAGTGCTCTGCTCACTGCAGCAGGAGCAGTGGGTGCCTGACCCATCTGAAAGCTCCAGATGTTCCCAGTGGGGCCAGAGTGTTCTGAGGAATTATCTGTGGTTTCACCTAAGAAAAGTTTAGCCATTTTTAGGAGGTACAAACAGTTTCAGTACCCTTGAAACAAGAGCAGAAAACAGCAGGAGCTGCCTGCCAGGCTTCCAGGAGGCTGCTGGATTGTTTGCAAATGTGCTGTGCAGAGCAGGGGTTCCAGGATGGACACCCTGAGTTCCCCACCTTCACTCCCCATGAACCACCTGTGCTTCTCTCACCTGGTATCTGTGCACAGGCTGCGCCAATTACACAATAAAATCAATTTTTCCTTACATAAGGTACTGCCTTCCACAGGAGTGAGGGTGGATTTTCTTTTCCCCCTTTTTTTAGCTTCTCTAGAACCTTTGTTTTCTGTGGGGAGAGGAGAAAGGGAGCAGCATCTTAGCAGGAAAAGAGGTTTCTGCCTGCAGATGAGCAGGAGGGAGGGTCTGTGGTTCAAGCAGCTGGAATTCTGGCTGTCTGCTTCCCAACATGTGGAAGCTGGGCTTGCAGCAGTGTTAGAGGGACTGTATGCAAATATTCTTCAAGTTAATAAGGATTTCTGGGATCAGTAACCACTGCAGTCAGTGGTAGCTCGTTCTTTGCTTCTGAGAAGGATGTACAATCTTTTGTTACTGGCATTATGTGATTGGGAGGTGGCAATTCATCTCCTGACAAACATGGCAGTGCTTGGAAATATTGCTTGTGTGAGTGTTTGTACGTGTATTTGTTTTGCATTATTAATACATAAGCTTTTTTCAGCAGCTTTTAGTGAATTACTGAGTCTTGACAGCAATAATCATATTTACTTGGCAATTTTTTTTTTTGAATGCTGCAATGTCCTTCAGAGTTTTTGAGCTCTCATCTCTTTCAGTGCTGTTATATTTGTAGCTGCTCTTTAAAAATGCTGAGGTCTGAACTTCATTCTCTAAATGTGGAGAACACCACCAAAGGCTTGGTTGTTTTCTTTGTGAACTCTGGACAGAGTAGCAGTAGTGAGATGATTGATGTGCCCTCCTCCTGGAGTGCTTACAGGTGTTCATCTGCACCACTGCTCTGTAACCCAGCTGCTGGCAAGCCAGGGGTTGTGGGAGGGATGGAGTCAGACCCTTGTGCTTTTCCCATTCCACTGCTCTGGTTCTGCTGGCTCCTGTTTCCCTCTCCAAGAAAAAGGATGCAATTTCCAAGTGGTTGATGATAATCTCTTTTTTTCCTTGCATTAACTACTAATGAGTGGGTTTGCTGCTGAAACTCTCTGGGCATCCGTGGTCAGGTGGAATAAAATAGATCAGGAGAGCTGGAGCCCGTCAAACATTTCTGCACTAGATTGGGAGAGGAACAAATTGGGTGCTTCAAAAAACAATTCTGGGCAGTCAGAGTGGTGGTTTGGGTTATTTAGTAATTGATCAGCCACTGGCCTGAACTCTTGTTTGAGGATACTGGATTGTTAGTAAGGATCTGTCTGAGGCTCCTTGACACTCTCATCAGGATTCCCATAAAATACACCAATTAATGTGCAAAGCACTAAGTGTGCAGGTATTGACTGCCTGCTTGTACATCCAGTCAAGAAGGTGTCACCAATTTAGGGCTGGCAGGGGCTCCTGCCCCTCTCCAGCGTGGAGAACTTGTCACCACACTGCCAGAGACAGCCCAGGCAGGAAAATGGGGAAAATCCCCCTTTGCATCACTGACAGGCACGTCCTGCAGCTTAGCTGAAGTGCTGCTTTGGGGTTCTGTTCTGATGCATTTCAGGGTTTTTTCCTTTTAAGTTGGCAGAAACTGTTGCTTTCCAATATCTTGCAGTTCAGAGCCTTCCTTTTGGCTGGTTTTGGGAAGTTGGGATAACTTGGTTCCTGCTGACACGTGGGATCCTCTCATCTTCACAGGTCTGGGAGGTGCAAAGGCACTTGGCAGATTCCTCCTCTCCCAGCTGGGAGAACTGAAACCCCAGAAACAAATCAATTGCATTCAGGCCCTCTCCCCAGGGAGCTGCTCAATCATTTTATCACACAACTCAGGTAAAATCCTCAAGGAAAGCTCTTGCCTTGCCCAGCCACCAGCACCTTGTTCTCTGCCTCACCTTCCCCAGCTTTGCCTGTGGAGACTTGGATCCTTCCATTTAAAATGCATCTTAGAGTGATTTGCTTTGAAATCTCAGGCTCTCATCCTCACCACTGAGATGTGTTGTTCACTGTGTTTGTGGAGAAGTTTTTAGGTCAGGTAAGGTAAAAGATTCACAGGGAATTCACTGGGAATTCCTTGGAAAACTTTGATGCTTGGGGAGGGGATGGATTCATACTCTTCTGTGTAGAACAAGGTCACAATACATAGATGATAATGTAGAACATGGTCATAAACTCATTGCAGATGAGGTTTTTTTTTTTGAACTCTCATCATTATTTATCAGGCCCTTTTGCAAATTTCATTTTCCAAGTGCTTCTAGAAGTTTTGTTCCTATGTTTTTGTTTTTGTTCAGTTCTGGCAGTTGGCAAACACCACAGAAGAAGATCCAGTAAAGAGACAGATGCTGACTTAGTGGGTTACACAGTTTGAATGACAAACCAAGATCAACAGATCATTATTTTTCACAGCAAGCAGAGAGAAATGGCTGATTTTAGTGCCAACCTGTGCTGATAGGAACTCTTGTGCTCCAGAATGCAGCACAACAGGAGCAGCTTTCTTGCACTATTCCAGGCTTTGCTCTGTTTGATTGCAATTGCATTTTTGGTATTCAGGCCACTTCCAGTTTGCCACTGCAAAAAGGAGGCTGATGACCTCATCTGCTCTCCTTCGAATGAGAATAAGTTGTTCCATGTTGTCAAATAATTATTTTAATTTTCTCCATTTCTACTGATTTCTGGCTTTATTCCCAGCTTATTTAGTTGTTCAGGGCAGGTGAAGTAACTGTAGCCAAGGCTGTCTTTTGCTCTCTCTTGTTATGTCTTATTGTTAACTCCACGCTGAATCTTGATATAATTTAGAGCATTCTGCTGCAGTTGCACATCATTTGATGTCTTCAGAAATCCCACTGTGTCCTCAGCTTCTTAAGGGGAAAAAAGTATTTATTCCTTAAGAATATGTAATTCAGAACAAATCCAGGGCTTGTGGAGAGCAGCTTTGGAGACTTTTCCCAACATTCCAGTGGCTCAAGGATGTATCAGATGCTTCCCATTCCCCATCTTGTTGTACATATGAACGCAGTGATGGTGCAGTTCAAAATTCCTTGTGATTATGAGATGGATTAAAGAACCATGTGGAAACACCAGATAATATTTATTTAACATTTTTGTTTGACTTGTGAGGATTGGGTGGTAATTGGCTGAAGGAAATACTTATTTCTGTTTCGTTCATCCTATGTTATCATCATCAAATCTGTTCCTGTGTTTTTCACATCTCCCAGCCTGGTTTTCTCTTTGCCTTTGCTGGCCAGCTGATGAAATGCACACACTGGCTCAATTTTAAACCCAGTTTTTGACTTAATTCTTGCGGACAGGAGCTGAGGATTTTGCTCTGAGCAGCTGCTCCGGTGAAAGCTCTTGGAAAGCACAGCCACAACCTGCCAGTAGCTCACAGCTCCAGGAGCTGCCTGTAAATCTGAGCTCTCCAGGAGCTGCTTTACTGCTGTCCTGGAGAGCAGGCACTGCCCTGTAAATTCTGTCACCCAGGAAGGGCTGGTTGACCTGTTCTGCTCACAAATGCTCAGCCCCTCGGGGCTCTGGCAAAACCAGGCTGTGCTGTGGGACTGTGTAAATTCAGCAGGTTTTTTCTGGGACTGCCTGGAGGCTTCCCAACACCTTCCTGGCGTTGGCCTTGGATGTTTGCTCTGTAAATGATGTACCAGAACATCAATGTGGCTGTGTCAGGACACTGGGAGTGCCCCAAGTGCTGTGAACACAGGAATTGCCCTGACAGTGACACCAGAGTTATTTACTTATGGTAACAGAGAGGATGGGAGCCCTGTCATTTCAGCACAGGTGCACCTGGTTTTCAGGCACAGGCAATAAATTGTGTTGGCAGGTGAGGGATTTGGGAACACGTGTTGCCATGTTGTGCCAGCAGATGATCCTTGGCAAAATAAACTTGGATGTGGGGGTGTCAGAGCTCTGGCTGGGGAACAGAGCTCCTGACACCTGAGGAATCTCCCTCAAATCAGTGCCCTGTGCCAGTGGAGGCTGCATCCATGTGAATCCAGTTTTTCCTCAATCTCCTCTTGCTTTTATTCCTTGTAAGTAAATGGCATTTAATTGAAACATCCTTAATTCTTGGAATTAACCACTAATTGGGTGAGCTAGTTAGGTGTGTTTAGCAGCAATCCCCCCTAAAGTGAATGAGCAGTCACTCACCTTCTGTCTGCTGACCTCATGTCATTGCCCTCAGAAGAAAATTCTTTCTAATAAATGGCTTTCAGGCAGAAAAATGTGTTTATTGTGGTCTTGATAGTGTAAGTGGGCAGGAGATGCAGGAGGATGGCCAGCCAAGCTGATCCACCCTCACTGCTGAATCACTGCAGCCCTCTTCAGAATGCTTAATTAAACCCCAGGAAAATGATGGAAACAATTAATTCCCTATTGTAGTTTGGATGACAGCTTATTGAAGATGTCTTGAAGAAGCCATAAATCTGGTGCTGACAATGAAACCTTTGAACCAGAGGGTTGGGTTACATCAGTATTGATCAATGGCCAGCTGGATAAACCATAAACATCAAAGCCTGGGGACTGGGAGGTGAAACTTCTGAGCAGCTCCTGAGCTGTGTGCTCACATCAAATGATGCCAAAGTCTGAGGCAGGAGGTCACAGCCCAGCATGGCAGGTGCATCATTCCCTTTGTGGATCAAATATTGTCCTCCTGCTGCTGCTCTTCCTCCTCCCTGGCATCAGCCTTTCCCAGGAGCCTCCTCGCTTGACTTCCAAATCTGCTCTGTGCTGCTGGAGCAGCTCTGAGCAGAGTTCTGTTTGCTGAGGGAGAAAGGAGAAACCAGTGTGTTTATTGATGGCTCAGATATTGTGACTTCAGGCAAAGACAGAGTGTGAGAAGGGCTCCTTTCCTGGTGCTTGTGAGAGGAGAACTTGTCTGCTTGTACCTGTTTGTGAAACTCCCCAGGGAATTTTCCTGATAGATTTGACATTCTGTGGATCCATGACATTGGTGCCAAATCATCCTGGTGACCTTCTGCACCTTCCCAGGTCCTTTCCAGATTTCAGGGGGGTATGACCAGCAGTGCTTCTACAGGCTGTGAGGGCTGGAAATGGCTTCCTGCCAGTAACCATCTCCACAATTGCATGTTCTTTTGAGAGAGCACAGAGGTCTTTAATAAGAAATAGTTGTAAGATACTGCAGTATTTCAAAAGAGAAGTTGTTTTGTCACATCTGAAATAATGTGACAAGTGGCCCAGGGACCTTTCAGTGGAAGGTGTTGGGAAGGGAGTTGGAACAACATGAGCTTCAAGGTCCCTCCCAACCCATACCATTTATGATTCTCTGAAATACTCTAAAGGTGATGAAGAAACCAGGCTCTGGCTTTTGATAGAAATCTTATTCATTATTGTGGGTTTCAAGATCAGGAGAGCTGTAATGCAAAATGAAGAGATGACTTCAAATGGTGTAGTGGGAAGGAGGTGTTTTCTAGTCTTTTGATTATGGTGCTGATCTGAATAGAAACACCCAAATCTATTTTGACATGATGATTGGAAACAAAGCTAACTCAGTTTCCACAAGTGACAATCATACCCGAGGCAAATTTATTTCCCTCTGTCATAAAACTGTACCACCCACTGGAATTAAGCCTTTTCCTTTGGTTTGTCAGGTAGGAGCATTCTTGAGCTGAATTTCAAGCGCTCTCTGTCCCTTTCAGCATTCAGGCTGAATTTTGGTGGTATTAAGATGCACTGGGAGTTTGGCAGTGACTCCTCATTATGAATCTGAGCTCGGGAGCCCCGGCGTGCACAGCGAGGGTCGCTGCTTGCAGAGCATATTTGTTTTCTATTTTTTAACCTGCTCAGATTCAAATGTAGCTCTGTTCTTCTTGCTGTTTAACTTGATTTCTAACAGTTGGAACAATCAAGCCGAAGGCGAATTTTGTAACAGAGACTGCAAACCGTGGCTGGGATTTGCTGGAAGAAAACCCCACCTGATGCTTGTCCTTTAAAAGCAAAACTACCAAAAAGTTTCCAAAAGTTGGCTTTGATCTCAGGTGACCGAATCCCAGGGTCACTGAGGTTGGAAAAGCCCTCCCCAGAGCAGGGAGTCCAAGCTGGATCCCCACCTTGTCCCCAGCCCAGAGCACTCAGTGCCACATCCTTGGGCACCTCCAGGGATGGGAACTCCAAGCCTCCCTTTCCAGTGCCTGAGCACCCTTTCCATGGAGAAATTCCTCCTGATGTCCAACCTGAGCCTCCCCTGACACAGCCTGAGGCCATTTCCTCTTGTCCTGTCCCTTGTTCTCTGGGACATCTGAGTTTTCCCCCCAAATCCCAGAATGGTTTGGGTTGGAAGGGACCTTAACGATCAGCTCATTCCCACGTCCTGCCATGAACAAGAACACCTTCATGGCTGATGCTGTGTGCTCCCTTTGAACCAGCTGGACTTTCATTCACTGTTCAGTGAGAGCTGAAGGGTTTTAGGCCCTGCTCAGCTCATGTTTAAGTTTGATAGCCAGGCTAAGCCCTGACAGCAGAGGGATTGTGGTGACCATCAGTGGCTCAGCTGTGTGTGAAGAAGGATTTCCAGGGTGTCAGTGTGCTGGGAGAGAAATCAGCCTGCTTACAGTGGCTGCTCCTGCATGTCAGCCTAATAGAATCAGGAGACATGGCAGGAAAATAATTGCATTCTCTTTACTAATGAAAGAGCCCTTCAAGTCGCCGATGGTTTTACTGCCCTAATTACTTTGCAATGGCAATATTCAGTGCCTTTGATTTGAGTTTTGTAATAACAGTTACTTGGACTTATTAGTTCCTGTGTGAACCAGGCAATCTTTTATGCAATTACATCTGAAATGTCTTTAAGTACATAAGGAAAAGTAGAGAAAAAAGAGGGAGGGGAAGTAATTAGTGAGCAGGATTGGGTGTGCTGGGAGAGATCCCAAAGGAGCCCAGAGCTGGGGTTTGAGCTCCTGCTTGTTCCTCTCGTGGTTTCAGTCCCATGGTGGCTTCAGCACCTTGAGGTCTTCTGAAAATACATCCATTTACTTAAATCAAAGTGGATGTAGAAATAAGCTCCTTCTGGGTGAATAAAGGAAAATTAATGAGTAACAAGAAGTCACAACATTTTTAAACTTTGCTTTTTCAAACCCTTCTCTTGGTTTCTGAAGCGTGATCTTGGAACTGCTGTTCCCGTTCCATCGCTGAATTCTCAGAAGTCAGTGCTAAGCCTGAGGTGTATGTTCAGCTTAACACCCTGTGTAGTGTGTCTCACTAGGCTGTACCTTTCTGCCTTGGCCAGCTTGTAATTACATTTCCCCACTGAGCCTGTTTTCCCGTCCGTCAGGAAGGTTTTTATTCCGCTGGATTTTGTTAAACTCTGTGCAGAACCCGCGAACAACTGCGGGCTGTGCATTTCCAATTGTTTCTCCTTCTTTTTCTGGGTCTCTAGCCTTTTGAGATATCCATGGGGTGGTACCGTGCCAGTAGTGAACTGCTGGGTTCAAAACCAAAGGCAGGCATTCCAGAACATTTTTATTTTTAGATCCTCCTTTTCTTACTCTTGGATGCCGTTCCTGCCCTCCTTCAGCGCGATCGCTTGCCAAGCCGCGCGAGGCAGCTTCAAACTGACATCCAACCACAGCTTGAAATGTGCCTGGAAATCTGTTTTAATTAGATATGAGCTATAATAATTTAATTACAGATCCACCCACTAAATTGTCTGTTTTGAACTGGAGCAGCCACTTTGTGTACAGAAACAGAAATGTTTGGAATCGACACTTCGCTGACTCCTATCAAGGGCGTTCAAGCTTGGAATAAAGTCCCAGAGTTCTGTGGCTGTTTAACCTCTAGCCACTAATTATCCACAATACTTGGAAAATGTGCCAGATTTCTCTCAATACAAGTCAGCTCTGGTTGCTCCTGGGGAATGAGGTGTCTGGGACATCTTGCTCTGAGGGTGCTCCCAAGTGCAGGATTGCTGCTGAGGAATAATGCCTGGAGCTAGGGAAGTGTCTCATTGCTTGCTGGACCTTTCCAATAAGTATTTCCCATTAATTTGACTTAAGTATCCATTTAGGAAGGAATTCCACCCTTCAGTGTGGGTGCATGGAGGCTGCTGTCCATGAGGATTCCCTGCTGGGAATGGTGCCTGCGTGGTGTTCAGCTCCCTGCTATTGAAGCTGAGTTATTCTGGCAAATTGGCCATCCACAGAAAGAATGATAGAGGAATTATTGCATACATATTAATTATACAGAGTGAGTTAGGCTACTTGGAAACACAGGATCACCAGTGCTGTGTGTTGGCATCAGCAAGGAGTGCAGCCCTCAGTGATCAGAGCCAGAAGAAGCAGGGAGGGGCAGACAGGTCAGGCCATGGGAACCTGTGTGATTCTGCTGCAAAACCTCACTTAGAACCCTCTAAGATTGATTGAATCAGTCACTCAGTCTCTCTGTCTATTACAGACACAAACAGGGCTTGTTCACTTAGTGAGAGAGCAGTGCAATGGCCTTGGGGAAAACACCTGCAAGCAGGCCAAAGTGACTGCATGAACGTCCCTAAAATAATGCAGCACGGTCAGACAGGAAAGACTAATTTAATTTCTTCTGATTTTCATAAAATAAGATTTAGGTGAATTCTTGAAGGGCTTTGTATGTTGAAACTAATGTCTGATGCAACCATAGAAAATGTTGGGGTTGATAGCACAAATTTTCTTTACTGATTCTGGTTCCTGCCTGTCATCTTGTTGGCTTTATGATGTGGATTCCTCTCACCTTAAAGATAAGATAGTAAAGATAATCTGAAGATTTGGAATGTTTTTTTTTATCTTCATGTTTACAGATGAATGGGCTTTAGTTTGGTGATTTTTGCTTCTGTCTAAATCCATGAGATGCTTTATGGTTAGTTTTTCCAAAATTGTTGGACAGTTACTGTGGTGAAATCCCATTAATGGAATTTCTTAACAGTTAGCAGTTAGGGGAAAACTATGAAATCTAAAACCAAAATCTCTGCCAGATACAAGCTCCAAAAGAAGATCACAGAATCCCAGAATGGTTTGGATTGGAAGGACCTGAAAGCCCATCCAGTCCCACCCTGCCATGGGCAGGGACACCTCCCACTGTCCCAGGTGCTCCAGCCCCAGTGTCCAACCTGGCCTTGGGCACTGCCAGGGATCCGGGGCAGCCCCAGCTGCTCTGGGCAAGATGTTTTGTGTTGTTTCAGATGGTGGCTGGAAAGAATTAATTTGGCTTTTGTCATCCCTTCTTTTTTTGAACAACTCTCATGAAATGCTCCTTGCTGGTCAGCGCCATGGTGTTGGAAATCAGGATGATTTCATGATTCATTTGGCCATCAGCTCTTGCAGGATTGGCCCAAACTGTTCATCTCTGCTGCCTCTGAAGGAGAAGGCTGGGGGATAACATCTGTCAGGTGCTCCTCTGTTTCCTTGGCTACCACATCATTGAAATGCCATCTCTTTTATTGGCATTAATGAAAATCTGCTGGGATACACAACTTTGCATGATCTGCAGGGATGTCTTTGGAATCATGTGCTGTGTTCAACATTAGCTGGGGGGATGGAGCATTTTGGGTGCCAACTGTACACCTCTCCAACAGGATGAAAATGGTTAAAGAAGATGAAAATATTAATAATATCTATTTCTATTAATAATCCGTGGGTGACATGTTTTAGTTTTTGAATTTTTCCTTCCGTGACACTAATGTGGCACCAAGGAATTTTTTCCCTGAGAACTCAAGTGTGAGTTTCTTAGCAAACACCTATAATTAGGTCAGAATTTTATAAAAAGGCTTTCTATTTGCATAGAATAGCATTAATTTTGCATTCTTCTATCAGATGAAACACAGAGAAGGAACAAATAATTTATTAATGCAAAACCAACCCACATGAATCATTTATTTACCTCTTCTGGTAATTTCACAAGCTTACTTTTTATGCATCGAGCTGCAAATTAATCAACATTTTCTAGGAGTTGATTTTGTCCAGGAAAAAAAAAAAGTAATAATGACATAAATATCTTCTTATGTTCAGGAAATCATCCAATGAATTTGGGCAAATAGTCTGTGCAAGTTGTTTTGGGGATTTTTTGGTGCAGTTTTTTGTGGGGTTTGGCCTTTTTGTGCTTGTTTTTGTTGTTCCTTAAGGACAATTTGGACTCCAGCCCCCGTTGAATTTTCCTTTCCAAATGTGCACGAAATTCATGAAACCTCTTGGTGGATTTGGCACCTGCAGGTCCCCCTGTTTAAACATTTTGCACTATTGCAGAGCTCTTGGTTTTTGTTGAAGATAATGCTGTGCAGCCTGTGGGTGTTTTAAATGCAGACTTCTTTTCCTCCCCACTGTCAGCTGGCACCAGAGCTTTGTGCTGGGATTTTGGCTCTGGAGGGTGCTGGTGGCATCACTGCTGTGCTGCACTTCAGAGTTTTAGGTTCCTACGAAGTATTTGTGCTCAGTGCTTTGCCACGTGAGACACTAGAGAACTATTTCAGCTGTTCTGCAGTTAATCAAGCTTTTCTTGTCTCTTCTTAGGGTTTGGACTGAGCTTTTCTAGCAGAGGTTTCTGTAACATTCTGCACTATTAATGTCAGAATCATTTCCTTGCTCTGCTGTCCCAGCTCTTGGGCCCTGCTTCGAGGGCAATGCAAACAGTCTGATGTTCTGTATGATGGATAATTGGATTGGTAACAAAAGCACTTTAAAGTTTATTGGCTCTTCACAAGGCCTAGTTTCAAGGGTAATTAAACGTCTCATTATATCTGGTAATGTTAATTGCGGTTTTAATTTTATTTGTACACTGACATTTGCTTTGGCTAAAAATAGTGCTTGTAATTGGGACTGAAAGGGGGAACTGGAGAGAGATTTATGAGGTTTTTTTATTGGGAAGGGGAAGTGGGGTGATACCTGTGTCAGAACAAAGCTGCCTGTTCTGATTAGTCCAAAGTGTTGATTACTCAAAAAAGGGCATTTTAAACTGATCCAAGGCACACTGGGGTTAGTGAGACTGCAATGTGGTTAACACCTTGTTTGTGTAGCTTTAAAAACACTATATTTAAATATCATATTTAAATCCATCAATATGCCTAAAACTGACACCAGCAGGTTCTTCCTCCTCCTCTGCAAAGGTGTTGTTTGTGTTATTGAAGCCGTAGGGTTTTAGTTTTTACAAGTATGTCTAAAATCTTGCAGCTCTTACAAGTGACACAGGGATTTTTGTTCCCATCTCATGCTTCCGTAGAAGGAGAAAACTGAAATTTAAAAATTCTGTTCCCATCCCATACTTCCATAGAAGGAGAAAGCTGAATTACCAGGGCTTGCTAGACTTGAATTGAGTAAGGAAAAAAATGTTAATATGTATTTAAAACCCACAAGGACAACATGAAACAGAGGAAAGTGCGAGTCTGGAAATAATTTATTTGCTTTCTGAATAATTAAAAAGTTATTGTGAGGTATGTGATAATGCATGTAAGTCCTCAGCTTGTTGGCTATGCTAATTTATTCAGTGTATTAGAGTTGCCAATTAATGTTCTCCTAACAATGTGCCAATTAAACATTCTTGCCTTTTATTAGTGATTCCTCTTAGTCAGTTTGCCTTGAGATAAACATTACAGAGCACTTTTCACACGTGCCCAGGTAACCCTGGCCAGGTTCATTTATGGGCAGGGCTGGTTTGTTCCCTGGCAGTGCCCAAGGCCAGGCTGGAGCACCTGGGACAGTGGGAGGTGTCCCTGCCATGGCAGGGGTGGCACTGAGGTGGCTTTAGGCTCCTTCCCATCCCACCCCAGTCTGGGCTTCTGTGGCTGCTGGAAACAGCTTTTGAAAGGTGAATCCTGATAATTCCCAGAGGAAATTGCAAATGGCTCAAGACATCACCCTGTGCGTTCATTTGCATATATGTAAATGGCCTGCCTGCCATCAGTGCTGCCACAGCTACTGGATGCTGAGGGTGTGGCAGAGAGCCTTGGCGAGCCTGTTCTTGCTTTTGGGGAAGTCATCCCAACTTCTGACACGGGATATTGTCGGATGGCACAGCCGTTCCTTCTCAGACACGTTTTGGAGAGCAGCATTAGCCTCTGCTGCTCTCTGGGGGCAAACCAAACCTCTGAGAGGTGGGAAGGTTTTATCTGTGGAGGCACTAACAAAGAGAGCTGGAGCGGCTTCCTTAACGAGGCGCCCGTGGCAGGAACAACCAGGTGATTTTAACGATGGCTTTTCTGCCTTGACTCACAAAATGATTCACCAGTTGGCAGGGATATTCCCGAGGAGGTGCCTGTTGGATGCAGGACGTGTCAGCATCTCTCTCGACAGGGAGCAGCACGGTCTGTGCCCCCTGTCATCGTGGGGACGTGGGGAGCAGCTCAGCCCCTGCACTTCCACGGCTCCATCCCTGCCCTTCCCCAGGCTCCCATGAAAAATGGCTTTTCTCTTGTTGCTGCTTGGCAGCTTTGCTTTGTTGTCGAAGCAGCGTTGAACGCAGTGCACTCCTCACCGGATGGACTTCAAATCAGGTTGTTCCTTGGTGGGAAATGGAACTGTGTGTGGCTCTGGGGTAGTGTCCCCCTCTTCTGAAGTGATGGAGAGAGAGGTGGTTTCATGAGAGCACGGGAATTATCTTAATTGACATAAATCATTTACAGGACTGGCAACAGAATATTGCTCCTAATCTGCTTTTTCTGTTTCGTGTAGGGATTTCTATTTCTTTCTAAGGATTAATGCAAATCACACATAATTACAGATTTTGGAGGTGGAGACGAGTCCTTTTGAGACATTAAGCAGTGTCAGATTTACTCCTTCACATAATCCTTGGGCTCCCTTCTATGGAGCTGTGTGAAACAGACTCAGGGAACGTCTTCAAAACCAGTTTCAAAGTTCTTGCTCAATTTCTTCCACTGAGTGTGTTTCCATTGTAACTGGGAGTGTGGTCCTCGATGGTGAGAGTCACTAATCTCCTTAAACAACCTAATGCTTAATATGATTGTGTGAAAGAAATCCAAGAAAGCGAGCAGCAATTAAAGCTGAAATACATAAAATCAGCTTTGTCCTTAGAAGTCAATTAAAATGTCACCAGGACAAAGGAAAATGCCTGGCTGGAAGATTTATTATCCCAGCAAATCCTGTATTAAACAGAAGCAGTTGATCTGCTATCAAACACGGCCGAGGTGACAGGTGAGATGATTGAAGTCCAGATGAGTTAAATGAGTTTTAGCCTCTCCAGTCACTGTGGTTCCTCAACACAAACTGTCAGTGATGGAGCTCAGCCAGGAGGAGCCAGTGCCCTCAGCACAGCCAGGAGTCCTGCAGGGTTTGTGGGGTCAGGACACGTTGCTGAGGAGCCTCTGCTGAAATTGGGGCATCTCAGATGTTCAGTGATTTCCAGTCTTGTGCAGAGGATAAACTGCACCCTGCAATAGCTCCTGGCTATGTCTGTCTCCAGCACTCCTATTTATAGCTGCAACTTTGAAGCTGATGTGGACTTAAAAAAAAAAAAATAAAAAAAATTAAAACCCAGCTTTTTCACTGATTCTGAAAACTGCATTAATATTAAACAGCAATTAAAAATCTTTATATGGAGGCAGAGGAGCACCATGAAGGCATTTAAAGAACAAAAACGTCATCCAGAAGAAGAGAGTGCTCAGGCAAGGAGTGGGATCTGCTGGCTTGGGGCCACAGCAGGCAGCACATTCCACTGCAGAAATTCAGCTGTAAATCCAAAAAGTGCATCTTGGGCCTTGTGGTTCAGGGTAACACCACTGCTTTTTAACCTGATTTTTTTTCTTCTAATGTGGAACAAGCTGTCTCCTAACACCGTCCTTCAACTTTTTTTAAACTCACTATGGAAGGAGGGAGCTCATCCTGCACATTCTTTAAGAGATGTTCCCTACTCCTGTGATGGAAATTTAGAATATATTCAGTAAATAAATAGAATAGCATTTAAAGGCCGTGATCTCACAGCTAATTTATGGGGAAACAGTGGAATGGGATGTAACTTAAAGGACTGATTGTTTTAATTGCTCTGCAGCAGTGATGCCTTGAGCCTGGAGCCAGGGAATTCTGTCTCCCTCCAGAGTGTGAGAACTGCAGGAGTCACAGTGAGCTTCTTGGAGCAGCAAAATTTGCTTTTATTTCCAAGTGGCAAACACACACCTGAGTGTGTTACTTACTGGTGGTCTTATTTTATATCCAAAAGCATCTTCTGTGTTCAGTTATCACATTTACTGCCCTTGAGACTGCCCTGAAAAAGAGAGCAGGGTTAGGTGGGATATTGGGAATGAGGAATTGGGTCCCTTCCAACCCCAGCTGTTCTGGGATTCTGCGATTCTATGAATGCAAAATTCCTTTGCGTTGTTAAATAGAAAAGATAGTTCTGTTCAGGGAGGATTTTGGAGGAAATGGAGGAATTCTGCTGCTTTAGTACAAATTCACTGAGCCACAATTGGTAGCTTTTAGTGCCAGGTTAAACTGTAGGCAAGAAAAACTAAGTTCTCTCTAAAACTCGAGTTAAGACTAATTTCTCACTCTGAACTGGAACAATGTACTAAATACTATATAAATATAACTAAATGTAAGATTTTATAGAGCATTAAATATTTATGGCACATCAGCTGCCTTTAAAATGCATTTCCTTTCTCTTCCTGGGCATTTTAGTCAGCTTTTCATTGCCTGTGACTGGTTTATTATGGGCTCTGATTTCTGAGCAGGCATTACAGATGCCCTTAAGTTTAAGTGAATGCATTTGTGGTGGTTGCTGTGTGATGACTGTTTTACTCTGTAAATAGACTATAAATTATGTATGGAGAATTTATGAATTAATCTATAGTATATATCTTGCACTCATAAATATTGTAGAGTACCTTGTAGCCTCTTTAGAGCTCTCTGGTGGAGATCTTTAAGTGCAGGGTTTTCCTGCTGTTCCCTTGTATCAGAAATAAGTAGTTTTGATTTTCTGCAGGACTATTTTTGTTCATGTTTCACTTCTGCACCTTGCCAAGTGCACAGCAGAATTGTCCAGTGTGTATAATGGAACAAGGGCCGTGCCTTGCTTCACCTTTCTGTTTTGAAAGGGAAATAAATCACGAGGTTCAGACCTCTGGAGCTGTTTTTTCCATTCACCTGGCTCCACTGAATAGTAACACGTTTTCCCCAGGCAGCTAATTATGGGGTGAGATTAATATGGCAGCAGATTGCAACCACAACTGAAGAGCTCAGTAACTAACTATTAAGAGACCCTTCATGTCTGTCGAGTGCAGCACTGCAACCTTCTGCTCACTGAAATCAGCCTTTCGTGCAGTGCTGAGCACGGAGGAGTGTCCAGCAGTCTGAGATATTCAAACCCCAGCCACAGTTCAGCTCCCTCTGTGTCACCTCATTTTCTCTTCAGTTAGCTGGGCTAAGAGAGTTGGGGGCTCTGCTCTTTGGGGTGGGATCAGTGAGCTCCAGAATGGATTTCCACACAGGGCACAGCCTGGGGAAGTCACTGCTGTGCTCTGCAGGCACTGCAGGCAGTGCCTGAGCTGGGAGCTGGCTCTGCTGCCCTAAGAAACAGCAGAAGATGCTTTCCCTGGCAGCTCTGAGCTCTGTGTGAGGTGCTGCTGTCCCAGAGCTGGGCTTTGGCTCAGCAGTGCCCAGAGGGAATCCAGCACTGGGGTGTGAGGCTGTGCAAGAGCCTTCTGCTGTGCAAGAGCCTTCTGCTGTGCAAGAGCCTTCTGCTGTGCTGGTGTTTCCTCCCAGAGCTGCTGGTGTCAGGAGTGATGGGTGATGTTCCCTTGATGTTCCCTGATGGATGCCTGGAGCTCACTGCATGTGTTCTTCTCATTCCATCTCTTCCCCCACCCTGTTCTTCTCTGCTGCTGTGTGGCCTCCAGCTCTGTGGGACTCTCCTAATGCTTCCCACTCTGGAATTCTCCCTGGTGGATGCCTGGAGCTCACTGCACGTGTTTCTCTCATTCCATCTCTTTTCTCCACCCCGTTCTTCTCTGCTGCTGTGTGGCCTCCAGCTCTGTGGGACTCTCCTAATGCTTCCCACTCTGGAATTTGCCATCAGTGCTGTGTCAGAAGGGGTTCATTTATCCCCTGCTCCCTGCAGGGGTGTGCCAGGAGCCCAGGGAGGCTGCTGAGGAGCAGGATGGGCACCCCAGCATCCAGCAGGAGCTTCTCTGGGGTCAGCACAAGGACAAGGAGAGCAGGAGGCTTGTTTGGGGTGGGCTGGGTACAGGAAACCCTAACGTGGATGTCACTGTGCTCCTCCCTCACCCAGCAATCATGTACAGAATCCCTCCAGGGCTGCATGTCAGAGCCAGCCTATTGATCCATCTGGGTTATAAATTCAGGAGTAGCCCTGCAGAGATTTATCATACCCGTGACTACCCACAAAGATAGTTGAAAATGGAGCAAGGCAAGTGTTTAGCAGTACTATAGATTATTCTTTTTGTATTGTAGTTCTAGGTGATTTATACTGGAACTATGGGCATTGGAAGAATAATTAGGTTCCAGATGGATTTGGCTTGTCATATTGCCGGGAAAAGGGGATAATTTGATTTATCTGTAGTGGTTGATGAGCACAGAAGAAGGTGCAAAGTGGAATTCTAGCTCCAGATTTCCTCAGAAAATGAGGAATTGGAGCAAGGCAGGTGCCAGCAGAGGGAAACCCCAAACTCAGAAAGCAGCTCTGAGCTCTCTCTGCTCCTTTCCTACCTTTCCAAGGGGTCCCAGTGGGTTTTATCAGCAGTGGCAGCTGAGCCTTTCAGAGGGCTGTGCTGTGAGCAAGGACTGTGCTTTGAGTGCAGGTAGCTCAGAACAGGATTCCTTGGATGCCCAGGGTGGGGAGTTTCTCTGGCCATTGATAATCTTTGGAATTTGGGGCTTTGCTAAACCCAACTCCTCATTCTGCAGCAGTGCCTTGACCACAGCAATTGTTCTTCATCCTGTTTTTCAATTCCAGCTGTAAAACTGATCCTTAAGTAGTGACTTTCCTAGTGCATAATGAACGAAAATGCTTTTTGAAATGCAGGATTTTTTTAAAATGGCCATTAAACACGAAAAGAGGGTGCAAAATGCAATTTTTGTGTTTTGGGGATGGATCTTCAGATCTGAAAAGGAGATGGGGTTTGCAGGAGCTCAGCCACTGCCAGGAGCCCATTCTCCTGGCTGTGCAGTGAAGGGTGTGGGATTCACAAAGGACTCAGGTAAACTTCCACAGAAACCCACATTTGTCTGTTTTGCTTTCAGCTTACTAAACAAACCCTCTGTTATTTGCACAAAGCAGCAATTTTGCTTCCAGCTGTCTGTTTACCAAGGAATAACAAACACCCCTGGGTAGATTTATCTCACCACACAATTCTGCAGGTGCCCTTGTTTTCATATATTTGGGATCTTTTGAGATCATTACCTAATTTCTAGAATTTCTCTCTTTATGCATGCCAAAAATAGTCTGCAATGGGTTGCATCACCAGCAGTGAAAAGTAGGAAGAAATGGCAAATCAGGGGCTATTTTTCCAGACCCAGGAGAAGGGGCTGGGTGCATCCTGGAAAGATTTTTCTTGAAAGACATTAAATGTGATGGATGTGGTAAGGTGAGGGTCTGTTTGCAGCTTTGTGCCTACAAGATTTGGGGAAAGATGGCTGGATAAATGTACAGCCTCAAGCTAAAACATGATTTTCTGTTATTTCCTTCAGTCAAGCTTTAAAGTACATTGCCATCCTCAAAGATAGAAATCCACTTCATCTTTTTAAAAAAAAAAAAACTTAAATACTCTAAAAATTGTGCATCTCCTTAGAGACCTGTGGAGAGTGAAAATCAGGAATTCAGTTGGATTTGGGACTCCAATTCTCACTGATTTTAACTGAGCTATTGCTGTTTTTAGTATGAGTCAAAACAGAGCCACCAGCTCCGTGTGTTGATTTTAGAGAGAGGCTAAAAAGGCAGATTAGAAGAGAGGGATTAGCTGGGGAGAACATCAATCTGGAGTTCTATCTCACACCTAGGAATTGTCAGGAATTCTTCCACTACTAGAAAAACCTGTGGGATGGAAAGGGTCCATACATACTGCAGGAGGATTTATCCCCTGGGGTTAGTGCACGTAGCTCTGGACATCAGCCAGGATGGTGTGTTTGGGTCTGGTCTATGAGAAAAATGATTGCTGAATCTTGAAACAAAGCTTGATCAAACTCAATGTTGAGTAAGATGTAAAAAGGAAAATAATACATTATTAGTCTAGTAGTGATGAAATGGTCAAATCTGGTTTTTCCCTTAAAATAATCAAAAAATCCCAGGTTGGGTCCCTGCACAAGGGACACCCAGGGCTGAGGGCTCCTCTCCAGGCTGAGCAGCCCCAGCTCCCTCTGCCTTTCCTGGGCATGCAGAAGATCCAGGCCCTTCAGCATCTCCCCTGCCCTGCTGCAGGGGCTCCATGTCCTTGTTCTCCTGAGCTTTAACATCTCCCCTGCCCTGCTGCAGGGGCTCCATGTCCTTGTTCTCCTGAGCTTTAACATCTCCCCTGCCCTGCTCAGGAACTCCATGTCCATGTTCTCCTGAGCTTTAACATCTCCCCTGCCCTGCTCCAGGAGCTCCATGTCAATGTTCTCCTGAGCTTTAACATCTCCCCTGCCCTGCTCAGATTCTCCACGTCCTTGTTCTCCTGAGCTTTAACATCTCCCCTGCCCTGCTCAGATTCTCCACGTCCTTGTTCTCCTGAGCTGGTCCAGAGCCCTGGTTTGTGCTGGGTTTGGGGACCACCATGGCTTGGCACCAGAGCCACCTCAATGGCACAGACACTCGTGCTCAGTGAAGATTTCAGCTCTGCCTTTCCTGTCCTGGTTTCCTTGGCACCTTCAGAAGCCAATCCTAGAGGAAAGCCTTCCCATGAGCTGCAGCCCAGAGGAGAACACCGAGCTTGCTCTGGTTCCTCACTCACTCCATCAGTCTCCCTGCTGCCCTGCAGCTGGAGAGGGCTGGAATTAAACAACAGGCGCACGTTGAGGGAATGCAGTTGGGAAAATAGCAAATAGGATGTTCTCAGGCTCTTTTCTGACCCCAGACTGAAGCAAAAGCAGCAATAAAACACAATTAAATCATGTATTGATTTGTGTATTGGAGAAGAGTTTTCTCTTGAGCTACAAGTGTGATTTCAGATTCATTTCTGTTGTAATTCAGCACAGGCTAAAGGACACTGATGTTTTACAAACCGTGGCATTCTGGCTTTACTGCAATCAGACTTAAAAATTTTATTTCATTAAACGGCGCTTTGACTTTTAATAATAATAATGTCATGAATAATTTAAAAAGAGAGTCTTTCTCATTTGCAGGGAATATGAAGAAGTTATTCATATCCCAGGCTCTTGAGAAAATGCAGGGGATTACTGTGGGGATGACACATTGCAGACAGCTCAGAAAGCTGAGCTTTTCTCTGTATTCACAGAAGTGGTGTCAGTGCAGAGGGGCTCAGGGTTCCCCCCAGGAGTGTCCTGGAAGGGTGGGAGAGGGAGCCCCTCGCCCTGTGGTGCCTTGGAGCTGGGCTGAGCTCAGCCTGGCACGTCACAGATGAAATTCCCAGTCCCTGCCAAGCCAGTTGGGGTTAAACTGTTCCCTGTCCCGTGCTCGGCTCCTCGCCCATCCAGCAGCCAGGCTTGCTCCTCGTGCAGCAGGAGTTATCTCCTGCCAAGCAGCCTGGGAATCAGATCAGCTCCCTGAGCTGCAGGAGCTGTTTCTGGAGGTGAAACCTGGTCCCAGACTCGGTGCCAGTTCCAGTGATGAAGTCAAAATCCCTCTGCAGGCCTCGGTGCATTTGTGCCAGCAGCTGCAGCAGGGAATGCCCCGAGTGGAGGATTCCTGGCTGGGCTCCAGAGTGCCAGGCACTGCTGGTGGCTGCAAAGCTGGGAAACCAGCCTGACCCGGGGCAGGGTTTGACTCTTGAGCGGTGGTTAAAGGCTCAGGGCTTGCACTGGGGTGATGCACCCTGACTGCTGCAAAAGCACAGCTGCACTGGGGCTGGGTGTGGTGCAGGACACGTCCCCTGATCTGAGCTTCCCAGGGGCACATCAGCTGTGAGAGAGCTGGACACAGGCTAACTCCTTTTCCTTCTGATAAAGCATTTGAAGGAAGATATCTTTGAGTGGAGAGATTTGTACTCTGTTGCTGAGGAGGAGGCAGTGCTGGGTTTAATTGTGTTTTCCCGCTTAGACTGAAATTTAAACTGCTTGGTCTCTGCTTGCTGGGGGACCTGGTGCTGAGCTTGCTTCCTCTCCTGGAGGCTGGGCTGCATTGCTGCTGCCATCCCAGCCCGTTCCTGGGCTGCTGCCATTCCCTGGTGCCACCCCAGCCCATTCCCTGCTGCCATCCCAGCCCATTCCTGGGCTGCTGCTATTCCCTGGTGCCACCCCAGCCCATTCCCTGCTGCCATCCCAGCCCATTCCTGAGCTGCTGCCATTCCCTGCTGCTATTCCAGCCCCTCCAGCAGCACCAGGGAATTACCCTGTCCAGTGTCCGAGCTCTGGGGAGCGATGGAAGGAGTTTGGATCAGGGCTGGGAGGGAAAAACTGGGATTCAGGGGCTCCCAGAGGCTCATCACCCTCCCAGGGAGCAATTCCTTCCCTCTGGCAGTGGGAAACCATTCCCCTGCCCAAGGTGTTTGGCTGCTGCTCTGGGTGTGCTCCCCATCCACGGCGCGTTCGTGGAACAAAGCCAGAGCGTTTCCTTCTCTTTTGGAACCTCATGCTTTGGACAAACCCAGCCTGTTCCATCCTCAGTATGATGAATTCCCAGATGATAAAGTTTTCCACAGCACTCCCGGCACCTTGTTTGGCACCACAAAAATCCGAGGATCAGTAATGAGTGTGCATTTTTCAGGCTGCATCTAGACCTTTTTTTGCTTTGAAGGACATCAGTGTAATGAGGGTTGATGTGTTCCCCCTGTGAGGGAAGGGTTTGGTTTATAGCCTGTAAAATGGAGGCTCTTTCAGGTGTGCTTTTAATCCACATCCCTCTGATCCAGGGAGTGAGTTCTGCTGTGGTTTTACCAGCACTCTTGTTGCTGTTTAGCATATTATTTTCCGTAGCTCAGAAAGGGAAATCTGAAGGTGGCAGACAGAGAGGTTGAAGCATACGGTATCCAAATAAAACATGATTTAAGGTGGTGTGAAACAGAGAGGACAGACAGCTGTCCTGGCACTTCTCTCTGCTGGAAATTAAAACCCCATCCTTTTGGAGGAATATAAAATACAAATTGATGACACAGGAATTCCTTTGTATATTTTTATGTATAATTTATGTATTTGAATGACTTATTGAGTATAAAAATATGGATTGCTAGGATGTTGTCATATCTTACTGGTGATCTGCACTAGTACAAAAAATGCTGCATTGATGGAATGGAAACACTGGAACTGAAAATGTTTTTAGTCAGTTTATAATTGCACATTAAATTTTGTCATGTTTGTTTCTAATCATTCTTAATGAACTTTGGAAAGCTCTCCACTGTAGCATTGTGGGAAGCATGAGAAGGGAATCCATAGGTTCTTTCCTTACTCAGCTCTGCCAAGATATTTTTGCTGTAGGTGCTGCTGATTTGGCCTTCAGCCCCTGACATTTTGTAACTAATAAATAACTAAATAGTTATTAGTTAATAGTTATTTAATAGTTAAATTGAGAGGAGCCATGGGAAGAGTCCCAGGCAGATCCCATCAGCTGGCCTGAGCTGTTGCACAGACAACAAGTGTTCAGCTCTTTGTGATGGGAAATTATTCCAGGTGCCCCCAGGGAGCACCAACGGGAGGATGAGCAGCTGCAGTTAATACTGAAATTATGAAAATATTAAAATGCATCTGATACAATCTTGGTGCCTTCTCTGTGAGATGAAAGCAGCCAGCACAATGCTGAGCCTGCTCAGCTCCTCCAGAACCCATTTCTGTTGTCACAAAGGAAAGGCAAAAGTAGGACTTGGATTCCACTTGTGTTTATTTGGAAATGGCACATTGTTCTATCCTTCTAATATTTTCTGTCTCCTCATTCAAGACCTCTTCTTCTCTGATCTGGAGTAACTTTCTATTTCTCAGCTTTATGAACTGTATTTCACATAGAATCTGATTAAGATAAATAATTCTCTTGTTTTAAATTTCAGATTCTTCCACGATTTCCTTACACTTGAAATTAGCTGTAACTTGTTATAATCTAAAATATTTGCAGATTGCTCCATGTGAAAGGTGCTATTCCAATAACTGCATGTCCAGCCTGTTTCAGCTGCTCTTTTATGAGGAAGATGCTGAAGTTCAGTTCCAGGCTGGGCAGGGCTTGGAGCATCCTGGGACAGTGGAAAGTGTCCCTGCCATGGCAGGGGTGGAACAAGATGAGTTTTAGGGTCCTCCCAGCCCAACCCAGTCTGGGATGTTGGGATTTCCTGGCTGCTTTGGGCTGTGCTTCCCTTCCTGCAGCACAGGAGCCCAACTCCAGTCTTCTGCTCCCTCAACACCCAAAGCACAACCTGGCTCTTTCCAGAATTACTGATTTTGCTTCATTCCATTGGTTTAACCCATTGCAAAGTAGTCTGATCTCTGAATAAATCTCAATTAACTGGAAAAAATGATAGTCTTTGATCTAGATCTCAATCTCTTAATTTGCAGGAATATATTTGATGCAAATTTCTTTTTTGTCTCCTTTTTGACTGAATATACCTTTTTCTCCTTTCTTTTGGCTGCTCTGCTGTATGGTGGAGGAAGATTAAGCTTCCAGTCCTCATCCTGACATTTGACCTTTACTTATCTCTTGCTAATTCTGTCAGCTTTAACAAAATTGTCTTATTCCCCCCATGCTGATAGACAGTGGAGGTCCTTAAAATTATTTTAAAAAAGGGAGGGGATGAAGAGGAAAAACTAATGACCTTTAATTAACTTTCTTTAACTTTTCCACTGAAATGATTCATGTATGCCACAGGATTTCACTGGCTAGAGATGTGGAAACTGGCTGTGTTAAATGTATTTCTGCATCATCAAACAAAGCAACTTAAACAGATAAAACAGAGCAGAGGTTTGAGGTGGATCTCACAAGGTTATAATGAAAATATGGGTTGTATTTCCTGGCTCACTTTGCGTGTGTAAATACCTTGAGTATTATAAAATACATTAATAACTCTTATTATAAATATACAAGGCTATTAAAAGATAAAAATGCTGCTGTTCCACCCAGCAGAGGAATGGTTTTATGGAAGGCCAGAGAGACGGGAGAGCAACCAAGAACTGAAAGATGGAAGGGCTGCATTTTCCCAGTGGAATTGGTTTCTGTGCTGAGATGGGAAGGGAGCAGCAGGAATTCAGAGCCGGGCTTGTCCAGGGGCTGGTGTGCAGCTCTGCCTGGCAATATTGTGCACCATTAACTTGAACAAAGAAACGGCTTCTGGAAAAACATTGGGTTTGTTAATTAAGTGCTTTGCACCCTAGGAGTGGGGAGTCATTAGCTGCTCTGTTCCCCCAAGGACACGGAGCTGTTTGTGAGCTCAGGGATGCTGGGCATCAAGGGCTGTTTATTTTCCAGGCTTAGATTCGTCTGCTTCTTTCAAGTAAAAATAAAAAGATTAAACAATCGCGAACAAGCTCTGCAGCCGAGCAGGAGAACGAAGCCGTTGCGTTGCCTCTAGTAATGAGAAGGATTAAATTTGCACCGCGCCTTCCCTGGGCTTTCATTCCGAGCGTGGCCAGATGTTCCCAGAGCTGGGAGCTTCATTATGAGCAGCAGAGTCAGAGGAGCTGCCAGGTGCTTTGCTGGAATGCTGTACCTGGTTTGGTGATTGACTTGGAGCATCTCTGGAGCTGCTTCATCCGGGCAGCAGCAAGGCAGAGCCCTGGGAGCAGCTCCTGGTAAACATTTAACTGCTTCGTTTCACACCCCGCTGGTCCCAGGCACCAGCTGCTCATTTTCATCTGCCTTTCTCTTTTGTTCTCTGCTTGCTGGGGATTGGGAGTGACTTTGGTATCGACCACATCAGCTCGGGTGAAATTTTTCCTTTAAATTCCAACTAAAAGTCTGAGATGACTTCACTGTTTTTTAATGGGGTTCTTGTCAATTATACTGAATTATTTATAGAACTGTTCAGGCTAGCAAGAATTCCCTGTGGGGAATTTCTGGTGTTTTCAGCAGATTTCCAATCTGCTGTTTTATTAAGGCACAGATCCAGTGGACAAACAAAAGGCTGTTGCTCCTTCATTAGGAAGCCACTTGTTTAATGAAGCTTTGCCTTCATGTCCCATGGCCTGTTTTGCTAAGGCCCAAACTCCACGAGTCAGGAGTGAACACCAAGGTCTGTGTCTTCTGTTTCCTTCTAGGCCTTTAATCACTGAAAGGTACCTGATTTGAGCATAATTCTCCCTTAATCTCATTTGATCTGAAAACAGATGTCTCGGAGTCCTGATCCTGTAAGGTCACGAGCTAAAGAGGTGGTGATAAATCTGTTAAAAAAATACCCAAAATGTGCCACATCTCCCATGGCAGCTCATCCCAGAGACGTCCCCAGCACTGAGAGCTGCATCAGCACCCACTCCCAGCTCTTCCTGGGAACTGTAGAATAAAATCACCAAATTATTCAGGCTGGCAGAGCCCTCCCAGCCCATCGAGTCCCAGCTGTGCCCATCCCCACCTTGTCCCCAGCCCAGAGCACCGAGTGCCACCTCCAGGAATTCCTTGGGCACCTCCAGGGATGGGCACTCCAAACCTCCCTGGGCAGTTCCAAGGCCTGAGCACCCTTTCCATGGGGAAATTCCTGCTGCTGTCCACCCTGAGCTCCCCAGCCCAGCCTGAGCTGTTCCCTCTCCTCCTGTCCCTGTTCCCTGGAGCAGAGCCCCCCTGGCTGTCCCCTCCTGTCAGGAGCTGTGCAGAGCCACAGGGTCCCCCCTGAGCTCCTTTTCTCCAGGCTGAGCCCCTTCCCAGCTCCCTCAGCCCCTCCTTACAGGACTCAGCAGTGTTCTTTCAGATCCATTTTCCATGTGTGCTCCTGGACTCACACATTGCCTGGCTGCACACCTCCGAGAGGAATAATAATAATATGATAAGGATGTGCAAATGGAGTGATGAAAGCAAACAGATGAAGTCAATGACAGCACGGTGGTGCAAGGCTGTGTCTCTGAGGTGTGAGATAATGGGGAGAGATCTGAAATACAGAAGGATTTGGAGGCTGGAGGAGAGAGAAAACATCAGCCCTCGTTAATGGAGTATGGTTGTGTTCGAGGGTGCCAGGATGAGTGAAGAGATGTGAATCTTGACTCCATGTTTCACCAGGCTGCTATATTATATTAAAATGATATACTAAAACTGTACTAAAAGAATAGAGAGGAAAAGATCCATCAGAAGGCTAGAAAGAAAAAGCATGGAATGCATAACAAAATCCTGTGACTGCTCACAGCCTCGACACTGTGATTGTGATTGGCCATCAGGTGGAAACAATCCACATGGAGCCATGGAAAATGCACCTGCTGGTGAACAACGTCCTGAACACATTCCACAGCCATCAGATAGTTATTGGTTACATTTCTTTTCTGAGGCTTCTCAGCTAGAATAGGAGAAAAATCCTAGCAAAGATTTTTTCGTAAAATATCATGGGGCAATGGAGCACAGGGACAAAACGGGTGCTGGAAGGATCCGCAATCTGGAGATTTTTTTTTTAATTCTGGATTCCAGCATTTCTCCAGAACCAAAGCAGAGATTTTATGCAGGGCTACAGGGTCAAATGTTTGAGCCAAGGCTGGTCTGACAAGGGGCAGGGCTCCTGCTCAGCCTGGCTGAAGGATAATTCTAATTCTTGTGCATATCATTAGAGCTGCCTTTTCATGATTTTCAGGGACCCGTGGGCTTTGTTTATCTCACACTGGGTTTTGAACTCTTATTACTCTTCATACAACTTTATAAATTACTAATGGTATTTTCTTTAGCATGAGAATATCAATGAACTAACTGTTCAAAAGAATAATGTTTGGGAGTAAGGTTTTTTCAGAAAATATGGGCTGCAAGAAACACCACCTCTCAGTTTGGGTGCATAGGATTGATGAATATTATTAATTAATTATTAATTTGGATGGTAAATGTTTTAAGGAATCTGCTACAGGAGTGAAGCTGTACACTGAAAGAAAAAAAAATGTAATATTGTGTGGTTTTGAATATATAGATTAAGCAAGCCCTCAGTTGTAAAGGGCTGTTTTTTTTTTATGCAGATGATCTTCTGCTGGGCTAGATCTGGATGATTTCTGCAATATTATTCCTGACTTTAAAATGTCTGGAAAAATTGAGGCCAACAAATGATGAGATTTGCACTGTTTTTCTGTGGGGATTATTGCTTCACTGGACTATGGAAATAATATCTATAAATCCTTTGGTTTCATGAAGAGCAGTGTGCAGAATAACTGTGCTGCAGATGGGGGAGAAGGGAGGAGGTGAAATACTAAAATCCTGGTAGATTTTGCTGTTGTATTTACAATTTAAAAAAAATAATTTACAAAAACCCCTCACTTTTTGAAGATTTATCACCATTCCTTTTAAAATGGGGCTTGAAAAGGTTCTATCCCCAAGATAACAATACTTAAATTGCACTAAAATGAATACAATTAATTAAAATAAGGACCTTAAAATACAGAAATTATGGGTTGTCCTACTCTCATAACACTTGGATCATCTCTTTAGAACTCCCACAGGTTCCAGAATCCTGTCCCATAAATCAGCAAATCTTGGGCTAACTCTTGCTACTCTGTTATGGAATCTGTAATTTTTTAAAATTTTTACTTACCTTAAACCTACAAAGACTCATTAAATGCACAATAACCTTTAGAGGCAGCAAGGGAGTCTCTCAGGCATCCAAAACCTGCACAATTACCCTGCTGGAAGGTGAATTTCCCAAATGATCCCAGCCCATGCTAGTCACTTTTATTCCCAATTACTGCTCAGAACAAATCTCTTTACAGGATGGTTGCTCCCAGTCAGGGGAAGAGCTGAAACGTCAGAGGATGTACAGAGTGGAGGAGAACAGTGGAGCCTCTGCTAATTAGTGCCTGGAGGGAGAGCAATTCCCCTGGCCTGGCTCTCATTCAGCCAAGGGCTTTCCAAAAAATATCCCAAATCCCTGAACCCTGCACTCAGGGCAGCTACAGAGCACAACCAGGTGTAATTTTGCCATGATTTTATAAAAAAAATAGGGTCGTACAGAGATTGTCCCACCTAAATTCAGGCTGTACAATAAATGTCTTGTGAAAATGCCAGGAGAGGTTTGGTGTTTAAATGCCCAGGGTAGCAGGAGCTTTAAGGTCATCACTGTGAGAGGGAGGTTTCCTTTTCAAATTAAAAAAAAAAAAGCCAAATTAGGACATTGCACACACACCAAAGGCAATATTGCCTTGGTGGTGCTGAACACTGTGTTTTATCTTCTCCTACAATATATTGAATATATTTAATTGGTGCAAAACAAACAAATAATGCTGGTGAAGGTGCCCCTCTGTTTGTGCTTTCTGCCCTTCTGTGCTTCATCCCAGCATCACTGAATTCCTCACTCTTATCTGTTTATTTACAGCAAATAGGAGAGGTCTGTGTCATTTCCGTATCTGGTTTTATTTGAAGCTAATTAATAATTTGAATAGTTTGAAGTCTGGAGACAGTTTTGAAGAGCTCAGTTTTCAGGATTCCAATTCATATTGTCCTAAAAATATTTCCCACACCAGCCAGCCCCCAAGATTCAATATGCATTTGAGCCAAGCAAGTGCTAGTTCCCATTTATATTCAATAGCAAGTTTAATTTAGATGTTCAAATATGATTCAGGGCAGATTGAAGGTGTGGCAGCGTGACTGCAGAGACAGCAGGGTTTTGTTGTGCTGTCCCAAAAGCAGCTCAGGGAAAGAGCTGGAAATTGCACCCCGGATTTTTTTTCTCTGCATTCAAAAAAATTCCCCCCAGACCATGGTGGCTCCTGTCTCCAGAAGGGAATAATTTCCCTGTCTGTGTGTTAATTACACTGAGCCTGCTGGGGAGGGCTGCAGGTCCCACCTTCCATGAGGAGCAGGAACCTTCATCCTGCCCCTGGCTGTCCCCACAGATCCAGGCTGGGATTCCATAACCCAGGGAGAAGATGGGAGGATTTATTTTTAGCATTTAGCAATTCCATGGGGAGCCCAGGAACCTTCATCCTGCCCCTGGCTGTCCCCACAGATCCAGGCTGGGATTCCATAACCCAGGGAGAAGATGGGAGGATTTATTTTTTGGCATTTAGCAATTCCAGCAGATCCCCATGGCTCCCCAAACCAGGGCTGGGTGCTGACTGCAAGTGGAACATTCTTTTGCCCTTTCTTTGCCTTTTGAAAGCTCAGGAGCATTAGAGGAGGTGGAATATAATTTTTTTCTCATGGGAGCAGGGGTCTGAGTGGCCTGGGCTGTTGCTGTGCTGTCAGCAGGTGCTGCATGCAGTGCTCCCTGAGCTGACAGCTTCACACCCTGCTTCCCTGGGCTCTGTGGCACTGAAAGCAGCTCTGGTTATCCCTGCAATGTCCCAGGCCAGGCTGGATGGGGCTGGGAGCAGCCTGGGACAGTGGGAGGTGTCCCTGCCATGGCAGGGGTGGCACTGGGTGGGATTTAAGGTCCATCCATGTGGCAGTTGTATTTTTTGGAAAAATCCCATTGCCCAGGATTTCTCTCCTGGGAAGCTGAGAAGCCTCAGAGAAAAAGGAAAACAATTTTATCTCATTTGCTTATCCTGTGTTTTGCTGCTTTGGAATGTGGTTGTGTTTATCCAACAGGTGATTGTTTCATTGGTTTCATGTGAATTGTTTTGACTCAATGGCCAATTGGGGCCAAGCTGTGTCAAGGTTCTTGAAAGAGTCACAAGTTTTCATTATTATCTTTTTAGCCTTCTGTCTGTATCCTTTCTGTATTCTTTACAATGGTGTAGTTTAGTATTCTTTAATACAATATAGATCATAAAATAACAAATTAGCCTTCTGAGAACATGGAGTCAGATCCATCATCCCTTCCTTCCCACAAATACAATACCTCCATCCCAGCCTTCCCAGGGGTTATTGCAGGGCTGGCTGTGCTGGGAGCAGAGGCAGCCAGAGCTCCGAGTGGGGCTGGGGGCTGCTTCCCCCTGTGCCCAGCAGTGCCCTCCCCTCCTGCAGTGACCAGCTGCCCCCAGCTCTGGGGGTTTCTGTTTGTCACAAAGCCCTGGGACTTTGCACTGAATTGCTGCTGCCCCCAGGGACACCTGGAGCTGTGCCCTCTTTGTTCCTGCTCTCTTCGTGGCGCACATAAAGCTTTTATCTCCCCGTCTGTGGAGCTGCAATGACAACCTGGTGTTGGCTGGGCTGACCCCAGTGCCACAGGAAACGAGAGGAAGGGCAAAATTCCTCCCCCAGAGCTTTTACAGCAAGAGGAGTTTGCTTTCCTCCCCAGCTCTCCCCTCCTGCACCGGGCACGCAGCAACTGTGTTTTGCTAATTAATGCCTCACTTCTTTTATACTTTTATCTAATTGATACAGAAGATGGAGGTGGTTCACCATGAAAGAGCATCAAGTGTTTTGTTGAGCTGCTCCTGACAGTGACTGTTCTGGTGCAGTGATGGTGCTAATGACAGATCCTTGTTCACTGACACTCTTCCCAGGAGAGGATGCCAGGGGATGGATAATTGGACATACAGGAACCACCTAGAAACTTTTATATCCTTTTATATTGAAAAGATAATGACCATTTCTGTCTTGAAGTGACCTAAAACCTGTAGAAAGGCAATATGCCAAAGCACATGGAAGCTGGGTCCTGTCTGCCTCCTGACAGACATTTGTCAGAGGATTCCATATCAATCTGGGATAAATTTAAATGTACTCCTAGCTGCATACTAATTCTGGGTATAAGTGCCTGTGACAGCCTGGCTTGCATGCAGAATGAAAGCTTGTGTTTTATATCTGAACAGCAGCATTTCATTTAATCAAAAATAGAATGAAAAAACCAAAGATTTAAAAAAGTTGGGATCTGGAGAGGCTCAAGAGAGATCACTGCAAGCTCCACTCTCTGTGGGCACGTGGACATGGGACAGAGGGGACAATCTTGGCTGTCACTGGGCTGTATTGAACAGTCAGCCCCTTTCTCCCAGCTGTGTTCATGTGAGAATGGAATTCCAGACTCTTTTGGGTGGGAAGGCTCCCAGAGCCCATCCAGCTCCAGCCCCTGGCACGGGCAGGGTCGCCTGCCACAGCCCAGCCCTGCTCCCCTCTGCTGGGGTTGCAGTTACTGATCAGGAGTTGTTTCCCTCTGGTGCATTTTCAATCCACTTTCTTGTACCATTAATATTTTTAGCAGCCCAAAGCAGGATGATTTTTCTGTTGTCAGTGGGAAGGGAAGGGAAGAAGGCGCTGCAGGAGAGGAGAGGGGATGCTGAGGAGATCCCAGTGGATCTGTTCCAACACACTGGATACAGTGCCTTGCTTTGCCTGCAGATTTTTTGGACAGGTGTAAGAGGAACCTTCCAGGGGCAGGGGGCTGGAGCTAGGTGTTCCTCAAGATCCAAGCAAACCCTGCTGGAATTCTGTGATTCCACGGGATGTCATTCCGGGCAGCGGGTGCTCCGGCATTCCCCCAGCCTCCAGGGAATGTTCTTTCTGTGTCTCCAGAGTGACATTTCCTCAGCAGGGGCTGATTTGTGCAGGATGTGGCTGTGACACCGGGGCAGCTCCACACAGCACAGCTCAGGCTCGTTGTCCTTGGATCACCTGGCATTTTGGGACTGGGCAGTGCCAGTGCCTGACAGCAGCCCGGGCTCCTGCCTGGCTTCCAGAAACCCGAGAATTCCAGCAGATTGCAAACCTGCCATGGAGGTTTTCCTCACAGACCCATCACATTCACAAAGTCCTGGTGTCCTACCTCAGGCAGCTGAAAAATCTTGCAGGCAGTTCTTGTGTATAAATCCCAATTTTGGCTGTTTCCAGCGCAGTGCAGCTCTGCCAGCCCAGGTGTGGAAGCGTGGCACACCCAGTACCGGTTCCTGCAGGAATTTTTGTACATTTTCAAACTTATCTCTAGGGCTTTTTTACTTATATATTTAGGAGGATGTAAATACTTTTCATTTATGTGGAGTTAAATGTCTTGTAGTGGTGTAATGAAGCTTTCTCACTCCAGCCAGGGGTTTACTGCTCCTTGTCCCCAGGAGCTGTTAATTACTGATGGGATTTTCATCAAGTGAGATCCTGTCCATGTGTCCCAGTTCCAGTGTTGGCTCATTTTTATTCCCTATTTTTTCTGTGTAATTGTAATGGATTTTTTTTTTTTTTCCATAAAAAGTCATTTTATACCTGGGGCGCTGAAGCTTGATGGTATTTACACATGCTAGCTGTTTTTTAAATGGCAACTCCATATACAGAGTTTAATTCTTTTTGTTAGATTGGAGCTCAGGGAAAGGTTCTTCCCCCAGAGGGTGCTGGCACTGCCCAGGCTCCCCAGGGAATGGGAACATCCCAGAGCTCCAGGAGCCTTTGGAAAACCCTCCCAGGGATGCCCAGGGTGGGATTTGGGGTGTCTGTGCAGATCAGGGCCTGGATTGATGATCCTTGTGGGTCCCTTCCAGCTGATTATTTTCCATGATTCAGACTTGCTCAATTTTTCTCTTGAGTTCTGTCATAGTATAAATGGCACTAAAAGAGAGGAGAGAAAGAAATATATGCAAAGTCAAACCAGAATTATTGTAGTGAGAGCACTTTTCCACCTGCCTCACATGACAGGAATATGTATATGTGATTTATTGCTATTTTCCATGGGAGGACACCATTTTCCTGGGTAGAATTACAATTGAAGCAGCAAGAATCTCATCAGTCACCCAGCCATGTTTCTGTGACATGTACAACTTGCAAGTCAAACACAGAAATCTTTATTTGAGCAAGATTGTCCTTTGTCACAGTGCAAATTGTGTTTGAGTAAGGAGTTAATTGCACAGTTGCTAGTTCTAACGAGGAGCCATATTAGGGTAGAAGCTGTCACAGGAGGACTGGAATCACCAGGAATTTATATTTTGGTGGTTGTTTGGTTAATTCTTAGCAAACACTTTGGGATTCTGCACACCCAGGCGTGCAGCCCACTCCACCAGGAGTTCATCACGGTGAATTCAGAATTAATAAGAGTCTGAACAGTGGGTAGACTTAGGAACATCCAAATTACAAAGGAGATTTATTACTTCTGGGCATGAAATACAAACCACTGTGACTGGAGCTGCTTCACGTTCCTCACCTTGAATTCCCAGCATTCCACAGCAGCTTCTCAAATGCTGTAATATTTTCAAGGTCTATCAACCTGGAAACTGTCCTTGTTTTTTCCTAAGACACAGCTTTGCTCCTTAACAGCAGTTTGACTCCTGTCTTTCATCCCCACTGAGGTTTTTTGGGAGCCTGTCCCTGCTGAAGGGAGAGGAGCTGTCATTCCAACAAATCCTCACGGGCAGGACTTGGGATGGTTGCTGACCCTGCTCCTGCCCCAACCATCAGTCACTCACCTCCTCAGATGGAATAAGAAATCTGTTTAGCTCTGAGTACCTGGAGTAAATCAGGGACATGCATGTGCTGATTGAGAGGCTGGAGGTTTTCCAGACTTCATCTGCAGGATGAATTGGGGAGGATTTATTCGCCCTTTCATTCCTTGACAGCTTTGCTTTCACTCGTGGCAGAGGTTAGAACAATCACACAGACTATTGGGAAGGTATTAAGATTAATGATTTTAGGTGTAAACTGTTTCTCCCCACTCAGAACGTTAAGGGATAAGAAAGTGAAGCAGCTCTTGACTTTGAGATGAGATCTGGAAGGTGCTGAAGGAGGAGTGGAGGTGGTTTCCAGAAGGACCGAGGGGCTGAAGCTGCTGATCCAGCACCATTAATTAATCCATTGTAAATGGTTGGGCTTTAGGAATTTCACAAGGCCAAGGAACATGCAGCAGAAGGAACCTTTGGCTCAAAAGTGTTGGAGAATATTTAGGCTCTTCAGATGAAAAGACCTGAAATTTTATTAACCCTTTAATTCCATTTATCCAGTGGTTTCTGCCACCCAGCACTGCTGGTTTCTATGCTGACTTCCCTATAGAGATAAGAAAACTTGATATTAAATACTACAGGATCTTGTTTTGCATATGATTTGAATTATTAAATGGCTTTTAAATTATTTGCTGCAGGCAAAATAGTCAGAGTATCTATTTTATCTTTTATCTGTGCTGATCGTTTGAGCTCGTGCTATTAGGCTCGTGTTTGCTGACTGGATAAATGTGAGGGGAGAATCCAGTGAGAGACTGGGAAGCTGCTCTGTTTTCAGTGTGTCAGGGGTTCCTTGCCTGTATTGACCCAGGTCCTGTTCTTTATGCTGGGGTAACTGCAGAGGGAGGAAGGGCAGAGCTGTGTGTGGAACTTCTTCGCTCAGACAATGAATTTTTATTGTAACTACATTTAGAAAGTAGGCTGTAGGCATGAATGGGTTGTAGGTGATGTTTGGATTTTGTTTTTACTTGGTAGCTTTTTGTTTCTGCTTGGTAGCCACAGGTCAGCAGAGATTTTGACAGATCAAGAATTCGGCAGGGGTTCATCCCAGGAAAAATAAAGCAAATAAAGTTCGGTTAAAAATGTGAGAAACAAACAGGAAAGGCCTAGAGAGAAAAAACATGCCATTGTACATGGTTTGTGACGTCTCTTTTGGTCCATTTTTTTGCTGCCTTTTTCCTGATCTCTGTCTCTCAAGGCAGTCTCCTAAATAAACTCAGAGCAGTTCCAGAAGGCTGTGGAAACGAGCTGGTACCTATAGCAGGAGTGCAGTCCTTATTGACTTTGGGAAGATAAGGATCAGGGCCCCGTGTAAGTTCAATTCATACAATTACATGGAGGAGAGTGAATTGCTGGGGAAAGCAAACTAACTGAGAACTCTTTCAAGATGGGATTTTCAAATTGGGCCAAAAGGAAATGAGGTGTCCAGATTCCATTAAAACAGAACTGAAAGCTGGAGCATAACTCTCCCAGTCCCTTCTGATAAACAGCTCAGCAAAAGTTCATTGTGGTTGATAACCTTGAAGGTTTGTAGCTCCACTATCAGCATCAGCCTTGACATGAAAGGAGGAGGAAGGCACAGAATCCACTCCTCTGGCATTAGTCCCGAGGGATGCGTGGCAGCAAAACTTCCCACTGGGGGAGGATGGGGAGCACTTCAGTAACTGCTAACGGCATCAATTCCCACAAAACCTGTTTCAGTTGCTGTTTAGGGACTTGCAAACAGCCTTAAATAGCTCCTGCCATTGCAGATCTCCTTGGGAGTGCTGTTAGTGGTGCACTTAAACATCTGCACCTTCCTTTCACTGCTCTCCGAGCCAGGTTCGGGCAGCCTGGTGTTTGTGTTTCTCCTGGGCAGAGGAGGAGTAGGGCAGGAACAGCCAGGGCTCTCTGGGCTGTGCTCCCAGACTAAACCTGAACTCTGGTCAGGCTCTGCAGATGCTCCTCCTGTGATCTCCCTCCTCCTCTGTGCATTTTGATCAGCAGAATATGCTTTGGTCTGCAGTTTATATGGATTATGGCACGAGGAATGCAGCACTGGGGTTCAGCTGTTTCCTGTGAAAACTGGCAGAGATTTTGCCAACAGCCACTCCTGGTGCACTGGGGTGTTCTGAGATGGTTCTCCCACCCCAGTCCCACATTCCTGTGCTTTTCCCATTGGGCACATCCACTGTGATGCTTTGCAGGATGGGGAGATGGACAGAGGTGTGCCCAAGGACTCATCCTGCTCCCATGCAGGGCACAGCTGTGGTAGAGGCTGGCCAGAATGGCCCCCACTTCTTTATGCCAATAATTTCAGGAATTCCATTGCAGTGCTTTGGTCCTCAGCCTTATTTTCAAGGTTGCCAGCACAAAGCAAAAGGAGTTGCCTGATTTGGACTCAAATTCTTCTTTATTGCTGCTGTCCCAGATTTCAGGGGCAATGGGACAAGTCTATGCCCTTCTCTCTGGATCCCAGATTCCCTGACCTAATTCCAGTTTCTCCCCTTCATGGAGCCAGTGGCCCAAACTGCTGCTCTTTCCATGGCCACCTTTTAGTGACCAAAGGAGTAGTCCTGGGCAGGGCTGGAGGTTGTGTGAAAGAATTGGTGAGTTTGTGCTCTTCATCCCAAGCCCATGTCCTGGGTCAATTTTGGGTTGTGGGTGAAAATACCCTCTCAATCCAATAAAATATGATTTAGGTGAGGAGATGAAAAGTGGGTTTAGCTAAAATACTGCATCCCACACTTGAGTGCATTATTTGTTCTTCAGGGGACTGAAATATTTTACTATTGGGCAACCAAGGGGAAGTAACAGTGCAGAAGTTTAGTTGGGTATGAAATATCTGCTCTTACACAGCCTCTTTGAACCAAAAGCCAAATGAAAGCTAACTGTGGTCTTCCCTTCCTGTTTTCCAAGTGGCCAACCTCAGTCCCTGATTCTGAGCAAACTGGGTTTTTTTTTGTCTTCAGTGAAGAGCAGATGCAAATACATTTTGAAGGCAATTAGAGTATTTTTATCTTTGCTCACAATAAACTGCAAGCACAATGAAATTGTTAGCACAAGGTTGAAGGTTATTTACTACGATTATATGCCACATGTGATTAATCTCTTCCCCACTTTTTATTCTTTTATTAGCAAGATTTTAAATATCCAGGGGATCTCTACAGAATTCTGCAAGGTCAGATTAAAAGGCTGAAAATACTTAGCACAGGTGGCTGTGTGTGCAGAATGCACTGCCTTAACAAGGTGCTTTTTGCTGCTCTCTGGTGACCTGCAGCTCCCTCCAGGACTGGCAGCAGCAGCTTCCCTGCAATCCTGCAGATCAGCACATCCCAACAAGTGTGTGCCTGTTATCAGGCCACTTTCCCCTGCAGTCCTCTCACAGCACTGCTCTAAAAAGATGATAAATGACAGAAAAGAGAGGGAACACAGGGCCTGTTATTCCCCAGTGGAAAGGAACGTGTTAAACATTGCTTTTCTTCCTGGCTGCTGTTGGAGGTTGCTGAGCTCGCTGGGGAATGTGGCTCTGTCCTCCTCCGTGGCCCTGTGTCCCTGTCACCTTCACTTTGACCAGTGACTGTGCTTCTGCAGCAGCCCAGATCTGCCAAGACAGCCAGGTGAGAGCAGATCAGGCCACACGCACACGGAGCAGCTGGCGCGGTCTGAGTCCACCAGCACTGCGGGGACAACACAGGCTTGCTCAGAAGGCAAACACAGCCCAGATTGTTCAGAGTCAAGGATTGGAGGTGGGCTAGAGTGGGGAAGAGCAGGATGGCTGTTTTGGAGGGCAGCCCCATGCACAGGTTCCTCATGGTCCCTGAGGAACCAACACCTTGGCCCCAAAGTGCTGAGTTCCTCCACCAGTTTGGTGGAGGTTCAGGAATGCTGTGTGATCCTGGGAGAGGAGATGATGCAAGAGGGGCCTTGCTTTGCACCTTCTGACACCTGCTCAATTAATTATTTTCCAAAAATGATTTTATGATGTCATGCAAGCTGGAAGCCAACATTCTGTGGCCAACCTTGTCCTCAGTGTCCTTTTCTCTGGCTAAAGTAGAGTGAATCTTTGCTGCAGAATAGATCTTGGTTTAATTCATTGTGCCTGCAGCTTTAAGGTTAGAATAGAATATAGACCAGATGATAATTATTGCTCTGAAGCTTTTCTGGAGAAGGCAGCATGAGGGAATGCCCCATTTACATTAAAAACAAATCCAGGAGAAGGTGATGAAGAAATGCTTTCACCATGTTCCTTCTCCATGATCAAAAGCCACTTGCCTAACCCCAGCATCTAATTGTCACATGATGAAAAATGTATGAGATCTCCTGAACATAGAAAAGATTGTGTGTAGCAGCATAAATACTTGATTGAAATGCATAATTAATAATTAATACCTTCACTCCCTTCACTCAGCCTCTTGTGGAAGCTCAAGACCAAGGGGGCAGGTTGTCCAAGGGATGGATGGATAAATTTTTGCACTAAGGCAGCAGATTAGTGAAACAATGCTGGTAACTTTTCACTTTTAGACAAGGAAAAAGAAGCTTGAGGTTATCTGTAAATTTTAAGGGGACTTGGACATATTTGAGAAGCCAATGAGTTAAAAAACTTCAGGCAGCCCCAGGCACATCCATGATTTGAACAATTAACTTTTACTTACCAAGAACTTTTTTGGTATGTAAAAATTGGACACTGAAAGTGGGGATAAAGTGTAGAAAATGCTGTGCTTGTTGCTGAGGGGTGTAGTGTGATGTGACCACGTGCTCCCCAGAGCCCACCCTGCTCTTGACTCATGTGCAGAACTTCCAGGGATTCAGAAAAGACAACGCACAACGCTTCCGTAGGTTCAACTGTAAATGATGCCTTTATATTGTACCCAGTGCACACAGAACTGCTGCTCTCTTGTACCACAGTAATTCAGGAAAATACTCAGAATACGGATTCATTTTAAGCCTGTAAAAAATACAGTTCAGTATTGGACCAAACGTAACTGTCTTGGTAGTTTTAATCTTAATTTCTGCTTTTGGAGGAACATTAATCCAAATAAGTTTCTTTTCAAGTAATTTCCAAGGTTCAACTGGATTATTTCAGTTTGGTAGCACTGAGGTTTTTTTGTCCTAACTGATGGTAATGACAGCTAAATGTCAGCTTCATTTCTATTTTAGCTCAAAATATAAACAGAAAAGTATACAAAAAGGAAAATGTCCTGTTACACAGTCTGCGGGTTCTTCTTGCTGTGTACCCTATGCCAAACAGTTTTGATTCTGCATGTGATTCTCAGTCCAAAAGCCATGCTGAGACATTTTTCTCAATAAATTATTTTCCATATTTTGCCTCTATTGCAGAGAAAACACTGCTATTAACATAAATGCATAAAAAACCTGAACCTGGAACTTCATTTCATCAAGAAAAAACCCCCGTGATATTTTTTATATAACATTTTGGATATATTTTATGTCAAAACATGGTCACCAGTCAAACTAGTGACGTCTAAACCCAATACATTATTGTGACGTCTAAATTAAAAACATCAGAACCAAACTAAATTTATTATAGCTCTGCCTTCATTAAACACCGTGTGTTGGTGATTTAAACACAACAAAACTCTAGTAATTCTTCAAAAGTGTCTACTAAATAGAATAAAAAGAATAAGAACAATTAACATTTAGTCTGTTACATTAAAAAACTGGATGTACTTATTCCTATTGCCTGTTAGCTTTACCTAAGCCTTCAACTACTACAAAAATAATAATAAAAAAGAAAACTCATTGCTGAAAGTCAAAAACATTCAAATCAGTTGATACAACATTACAGTACAGTCAACTAACACCATTCAGGGTCTCCTTTTCTCAGGGTAGAGTCCTCAGACCAGGGTCACAAACCTAGATCACTGCAGGTCCAAAACTGAGGGTTGGCTCGGTGCGATCCTGCCCCGTGATGGCTTCGGGGAACGCGGGCTCACCCAGCCCCTCCTTCTTTTTATTCAGCACTGGAGTTAGGACAGTGTTAAGTTTAGCACAATAACTAAAAAAAAAAATTTAAAAAAAAAAGGAAAAAAGGATAAAATAAACAGAGGAGTGGAAGCTAGGTGAAGCTGCCATTTGTGTCAACCCATTGCGATACGCTATACTAAAAAATCCTGAAATATCCACCTGTCCTCACCGCTCTGCCACGGGCTAGCAAAGTCAAAAATACAAAAGTCTTCAACTCGTCATTTTTGCAGAATAAAGCAAAAAAGTCTTTGTGCTCCTTACTACCAGAAGCAAAATATCCTCTGAGTTACCACATGTAATAGCTTCTGGATGTGTCGACTTGGGTCGGCTTGGTCTCTGCAGAGCCATCCTTGTCTTTTTCACTGTCACCTTCCCAGAGATTAATAAGTGGAGGGTAGAGCTCGTTCAGGGGGATTGAAGAGGTCTTTTGCATATATTTTTTCAATGAGTGGTGGTAGTTTTTTCTCTTAAACCTTTTTGCAATATAAACAGAGACGGAGGCGAGGCTGATGACAGCAAACATGGATCCCATCACTGCTGCCAGGGCCGTGCTGGTTTCCTGGTCAGAAATATCCAGTGCAAAAGCCGCGTTTTTGGTTGTGACATTGACACAGGATCTCTGTGTTTGCTGATGGATGTTGGACACTGTCAGACACACTTCATAATCTGTAGAGGGTTGTAAATGTGTGAGGTTGTATTCGTGGACATCCACCGGGACCCGGGCGGTGTAGGTGATGTGAGGGTTGTCAATCTTCATTGTGGCCGATGACCATTTTAAATTGGATGTCATGACGTTGGAATTGACTTTCCATGAAACCAGGATGGAATGGGATTCGGCTTGTTTGACGTAGATCTTCAGAACCTGGGTGCCATCCAGGAGCGTTCCGTTCACCCGGATGGTAGCGACCCTCGTGTCGGCCCCCTCTATGTTTTGAGCGACACAGGTGTATCTCCCAGAGTCCTCAACCTGGATATTGGAGATTTCCAAGGTGCCCTCACTGCTCAGCTTGTATTTGTCAGAGAGGCTTTCCACGGTAACTTTATTGCCCAGAGGGGTGACCCAGTAGATTTCTGGCTCAGGTTCTGCCATGGCCCGGCAATCTAACAGCACCGTCATGCCGATGTCCAGGTTTAGGTGATTGGGAAAGGTCTCGTGAGAGATCATTGGAAGACATTGCTCATTTGAATCCTGTATCAGCACTTCCTTCACCTGCTGTCCCCGGTATTCTGGAGGCATAGCACAGAACATGGAGAGAGGCTCCATGAAGCGGATGTTGGTTTTGTTGGAGTTGATCCAGTGGATGACGCAGTCGCACCTGAGCGGGTTGCTGTGGATGCTGATCTCCCGCAGGTTTGGGAGGGATTCCACGGTCTTTTGGTAGACTGCATTCAAGGCATTGTTGTTGAGCATCAGGCTCTCCAGGGCGGGGACGTTGCGGAACGCCAGGCGATGGATGTAAGACAGCTTTGGGTTGTTGGTGGCTTCCAGCTTTGTGAGTTCAGGCAGGTTGTCCAGCGCGTACCTATCGACAGACACGAGCTCTCCCATGTTGTTGATCCCAAGCTCTTTCAGTCTGAGCATGTTTTTAAAATCCCCTTCTTGAATTTTATGAATTGGATTTTTGTTGAGATCCAGGAATTTTAAATTGGGAACTTTCTCAAGTGCAAGCTGAGGAACTTTTACCAATTTGTTGTCATAAAAAGAAAGACTTTCAAGACTATCCAAGCCTACCAACGCATTGCCAGGAATGTCTGTGAGGTACATACCTGCCAAAACTAGACTCCTTAAGTTTGAAAGTGGTTTGAAATTCATATCAAGTATTCCAATCACTGGGTTTTCTCCAATCATGAGAATCTCTAAGTTGGGAGTAGAATCAAACCAACGGCTGTCAATAACCTTTAATTTGTTGGAGTTGAGATGTAATCTCAGAAGATTTTTCAGGCCAGAGAATGCGTTTGCAGAAATGCTGCTGATCTGGTTGTGATTTATGTAGAGCTCCTGCAGATTGCAGAGGTCTTGCAGGCAGTAGTCAGTCATCTCTGTGATCTGGTTCTCCTCCAGGTGCAAAGTCGTGAGCTGAGTGAGGTTGGAGAGCCCCACGTCTCTGATACTTGTGAAGTTATTTTGTGAAAAATCCAATTCTGTTAAATTAAAGAGCTGTTGGAGTTCGTCTGTGGTTTTTGCAATGTTGTTGCTTTGTAACAGAAGGACTTGAGTGTCACTGGAGAGGTTGCTGGGGATTTTTGTTAACCGGAGGTCGTTGCAGTCAACTGTGGTGGCTTCCCTGTAGGTTGACTGTGGTGTAAACCAGGGCCTGATTTCACAGACACAAAGCTGTGGACATTCACTGCTCTGTATGGAAGACTCAGTTAATGAATTCATTAACAATTCTAGCACCAACTGGCACACAGTTAAAACAACTCTAACCTTTGCCATGCTGGCCAGAGAGGGGGTTCAGCTCCCCAACCCCCTAAAATCCCCACGGAGGAAGAGGGTGATCCCCTATCAGGCAGAAAATGTAAAGCTTGATGTTTAAGGTGAAAGGCTTGGACATCCAGAAAGGTGAAAAATGATTTTCTGGGTTTAGTGAAGTTAAGAAATGCTCTGAAGACTCTCAGCTGCTCCTCAGTGTTTTAGAATCTTCTGTAAATCAGCGCCTGAAGATGGTCCTGAAAGCAGATTAGGGGATATGTTATGCTCAGCTCATATACAGTTCATCTATTATTTAGTTTCTTCAAGCTTTGAAAGAAAACATCTGAAAACAATCATTATTTTTACAATAATCTCATAAAAATCCTGAACTGGTGTAGGTAAATTATGTAGGGTTTGGAACTCTCTCCTTCTTGGGGTTTACATGAGAAATCTCTCTGAGTGAATTATCTAAAATAAAACTTTGGGATGGATACCTTTCAGATTCACCCTGCAGGAGTTTGAATGGCTTGGGAATGCTGAGGTTGGAGGATGTGCTGGTGAGCACAGCAGGGTCTCAGAGAGCATCAACACCCAGCCCCTGTCCCCAAGGCTTGGATTAAGGCTCAGAAAGCTGCTGGTTTAGAAGTTTGAAGCTAAATGCTTATGAACTTTGTCAAAATTTATCCGAGTTAATCAAATCAGTTCCAGATAACAGCTTAGATTTAATCCAGCTCAGCACCAAACAATAACAGTAAATTTGATTAAATGAATGTACTGCCCTTATTTCAGCTGTTTGTACTGCATTGTGATCGTATGAACTGTTCACAATTCCAAATTGCTGTGTAAGCCCCACATTTGTGTCTGCTTAGCCTGAAGTGGTTCATGCAAGAGTGCCTTTAAATTAACCCAGCTGTGTCCAGGCACCTCACAACATCTGGTGTACCGTGAGGCTTTGAACACATATTCCAGGAAAATCTCCTAGTAAAATCTTTCTCCTTCTCCCTTCATCTGAAAATCACTCTGCTGAGTGCAGTTGAGACTTCTCAAACAAAAGGTTTGGGTTTTTCTGTAACTAAAATAATCAGGTTGTGCTGTGTGGATTCCCCATCCCTAGAAGTGTCCAGGGATGGATGGGGCTTGGAGAAACCTGAGATATTGGAAGGTGGCAGGGGTGGCACTGGATGGGCTTCAAGGTCCCTCCCAACCCAAACCACTCTGTGATATCTGAGAGAACTCAGTGATGAAATCACATCTTCTTCAATTAGAATGTAGCAAAGCTCTAGCCAGGTCACAGCCCACAAAAGATGGTACTACATAAAATAATAAAACTAAATACAGTGTCTAAAATAGGTTTAAAATACTCCTCTGGATAGTGGTGACAGGAATCCCATTTGTACAATGCTTACTTCTAAATCTGATCATATTAAATAATGAAATTACTGTGTTTTATTTTAGATTATGATGTAATGCTGTAGGTAGAACACATCCAACAGCAATTTCATTATTTATTTTTATATTGTCCTTCTGTGGTTGTGCTTTGGAGGAAGGGGAAGAGGAGTGGGACCCAGAACACATTTGACCCTGTTGAGTCAGATTTTCTGTCTGGTAGCTGAGATTTGAATGAGAGCTGAGCAGACTCTGCTGGAGGGGGGAAAATCAACTGTAGGACCAACATTCCTTTCCAAATAACTTCCCACTGATGGAAGAATTGACTAAGATTGTATTAAAAACTAAATCCTAATGGCACTGTGGCAGTAGGGAATGTGCTAGCGTGGAGTGCTGAGGAGGCTGGGGGAGCTGAGCTGTGCTGGCTCTGATGGATGCTTCCCTCCACAGCAACACATTTGTAGCTGACCCAAGCCAGCCAGTTCTAGGAAAATTGATGGCATCTGAAGTTTAATTGATTTAATTGCAGATTTTCAAATGGCAGCGTTTTGCAGTGAATAATGCAGGTGGTGCTTTCCCTCAGGCAAGGTGCCCTGAGCTGCTGTGCCCGTGGGCTGTCCCCTCACACTGGGACATGTCCCTGCTCCAGCTCTGCAGCAAAGAGGGAGCATTGCTCCCAAAATTCCTGCCTGTGGAATTTCTCCTGCAGCTTCTCAGTGGATGAAGAGAAGGGAGTTGGAGCCTTACAAAGCTGAGGGCCCTGATGATGTTTTACTACTGCTCTAGCCCTGATGTAGCTGCATGAATCATGTAATGCTTTAAAAACCAAACTGCCTGAAAAACACTTCAAAGGTTCTTTTAAAATATGTAGGAGCGTGTCTAGATGTTGCAAAAAACATCAAATTCGATCTTTCTTTGTTGAATATTTATATCCTCTTACTAGCACGTTACAGTTATTGTTCATCCTTGCTAAGAAGGCATTTGTGGGTTTATTGACCAGAGTTCTGGGTTTATGATCACTGTAAATATATGATTTTACAAGTTCCTAGTGGCTCATTCTCTTCTGTAGCTATTTTCTACTGCAAATGGATTTAATTTTCTTTGACTGCAAATTTAGAAACAACCCACATTGCTTTCCTCAGTCTCTCCCAGCCCAGGGCAGCTTGGATGAAGGTGGAAATGAAGTTGCAGGGCAATCAAAGAGTGAATTCTGAGCAGCCCCAGGTGCCCCAGCCCATCTCAGAGCTGTGCTGCTGTGAGTGGCAGCAGGAGGGACAACCCAAGCCATGGCCTTTGGTTTGAGCTGCCTGTGGTGTGTAAAACCCATGCACAGCCCTGACCAAAGCTGCAGAGGCAGCAGAGCAGCCACCAAAAGCCATCCCTTTGCCCCAGGATGCTCAGCTTTCCAGCCTTGGCAGCACTGATCCCAGACACCTCTGCAGTGTTTGGTGTGGCAGACACTGAGGGTGTGAAGGAAAGCTTTTAGCATTCCCTGCCTTCCCTCTCATTTGTTAGATTCATATTTTCTGCTGTTCCAACCCACAACAGCAGTTGTAACAGCTGGTATCTTGATATCAGCAGAAATAATGGCTAATTTTATGTGAGAGATATGGAGGGAATTATTTTACTCCGAGCTAATTAAATGCATTTTCCGTGGCATTGCTCAGTACCCAGTGCAGAAAAAAAGCCACATTTCTGTCACCAGCAAACCCACAGCAGCTGCCTGGGGCATGGGCTTGTTCCTGATCCCTGAGGGCAGAAACAGGAGTATCATTCCTGCCTCCCATCCTGGAACTGCCATGGGGACGTCTAACTCTTCCCTTCCCACCTAAATTCTGAAAAATTGTTAATCTTGAGAATTTGTTTGGCCTAAGAAATCCTGAGGGCAGGTGTTTGGTTATGGAGTAGAAGGTCCTTAATTTCAGTTTTCCTGGGAAAGGGTGGGTGGGAAGATGTGTGCCCTGGCAGCCACGGCCTTACTGGTGGTTCTTAAAGAGTGAGGTCGGGTGGGTGATTGGAAAAAAAAATACATTTAAACCTCCAGTGCAGGAAGAGGAAAATATGAAGGGACAAGCATGAAGTAAACTGTTCATTAGAAGTGTTCACACTTAACCTGCCAACTAAAAAGAACAGCTATTACACATTTTTGCTTGGTAATAGGAAAACAAAGTGTTGTCACTTCCCTGACAACTGTATTAATGGTCACTATTAAAATTCGCTGAAAAGAGCAACAATCTTGTTTGCACATGGATATCTGGGTGCATTTTGAAACAGTGATGCTGCCACAGCAAATCCTCCCTCTCCACAGTTAGGTGGCTCAATCTTGCAGAATTTCTTTTATATTGCAGTAGCATCAGCCCAGATTTTGGTCAGCAGCCACCCGCACTGAGTGTGCCCAGGTAAAAGTTGGAAGGATCAGATACATGAAAAAATTACCTCAGGCTAAGACAAGCAATTTATTCTGCAGTTGCTGAGAGCCAGGAGAACACGCTGCTCCCCCGTTCCTCCCCTCCTTCCCAGGCTGAGCCTCAGTACCTGAGCTGTGTGCTGGAAAATTGTCTGTTCTGCTGATGGCTTGTGCAGCTCCTGCATTCCCATCACCATCAGGAAAAGCTGTCCTGGCTGCTGCAGCCTGGCTCGGGTGGGACAGCCCTGCCCAGGGACCTGCAGCAGGGTTTGTGCCAGCCAGGAGAACTGGGAGGGCTCAGGTGGAACTGGGAAATGGGATTCAGACTGGGAGCAGTACAGATCCAGGCTCTGCTGTGTCCCTCAGCAACGGGACAAGAGGAACGGGCAGGAACTGATGCCCAGGAGTTCCAGCTGAGCATGAGGCAGAACTTCCCTGTGCAGTGACCACACACTGAGCACCCTGTCCGGAGAGGGGCTGGGGTCTCCTCCCTGGGGATATTCCAGACCCATCTGGACACAATCCTGTGCTCTGGGATGGCCCTGCTGAGGCAGGGAGGTGGCACCAGATGTCCCTTCCAGCCTGACCCATTCTGTGACTGTGGAAGAGCCTCTTGGGAGAGGGGACCTCCAGCTGGAGGTTGGGCTGGAGCTCTGGAAGCACCACTGAAGGTGAGGGGGTCCACAGGGCTGGTTAGGGCAGCTGGGCAAGTGTAAGGAAAGGTTTTTGTGTGGAAGCACCACTGGAGGTGAGGGGGCCCACAGGGCTGGTTAGGGCAGCTGGGCAAGTGTAAGGAAAGGTTTTTGTGTGTGCTGGAGATAAAACCTGCCCTGCCCTGCTCTGTCCTGCCGGCTGTGCATCCCTGTTCTCCTGGATAAAACAGGATTGGTGCTGTGCTCAGCTGAGCCTGCACCTCTGGCCGGGCTTTAGGAGGGAGAGGCACTGAAATAGGAGCAGCCTCTAAATCCCAGCAGTAAGCTCAACACTAAACCCAGCCTAAAAGCAGGTTAGTAAAGTCACTCCAGTCAAGAGCATCAGTGACCTTGTACATCCTAGAGAAAGAGAAGCTGGAGTTTAATAACCAGCACATTTCCAGCCCACCCACGCAACGGGCTCCTTTCCCAGGAAGTGCAATCCTGTGTATTTAGAAAAATATTGAGGAATAATGCTTGATAATAAGCCTTTTATAGAGAGGTTTTTAAAGTATCCAGTGTCATCAGGAAATAAGCTGTTTACAGGTCTGAATTGTGGAAAATGCAGAAAAATCAAGCTGGAAATGATGACAGTTGAAGGAGCTTGAAAAAATCTGAACGTGGGAGCTGGGTATTAAAAGGAAATACAGAAACAAGGGCCTGTAGGACATGTAATAATGGTATAAAGCCCCAAAACACATCTTTAGGGATTTATAATATTAAAGTTTTGAAGGTTTTTTCCTTGCAAATAATACCTACTTTTTCTTCCCATCTGTACACACATTCCATCAAAATAAAGTCTGTGTTTAATTTTGGGGAAGGCTCTGGTGAAAAGGTGATTGCTGTATCTTGAGACAACCTTAGCATGCTTTATCTGTGTTCTTTTGAAAAATACTACTCTTATCTCCACCAAAGAACTGTGAGGAGCATCCTATTCATAACGTCTGTGCTGCAGAAACAGCATATTACAGCTTGGAAATTTGTAATTTATTGGAGCTTATTCTTAAGACTCCCATCTGATACCGTATTTTTCATTAAAATATTGAAGTAAATTTGCAGGAGAGGGAAAAATGGTTTTCATTCATAGACTGCTCTGGAGTGCAAGGGGCTGGATCCCCTGCAGGGAGCAGCCACTGGGTATTGATGGCCCATCAAATCCACCAGAGAATTGCAACCCAGCTTCTGGCAACTGATGGGAAATCTCTCCCAGATTACTATTAAGCAGTCATATTAGAAACATCAGGAATAACAGGGGCTTGCCAAACAGTGGGATGTCAAATTATAGAGGCTGTTTGCTTTAGGAAAGGAAAAAACCTCATAAACCACTTCATGGCCTTGAAACCTGAAAGGTGAGATGTGTTTGTGCAGCAGGAATATTCTTATGCTGGGAACACAAATTATTATCAGCTTTCTTACTCTTGATTAATAAGTTTGGGACAATATAGGCTGTTCTGTCGTCCAGGACTTGTTTTCATGTCCTGCTGAAAGGGCTCAATGTGAAGGCAAAGCTTTGATTCTGTTTGATGCTGAAGAATCCCACCTGTGACCACTGTCCTGGTTCCACATCATCCCCAGAGAAAGTTGCTTGGTTAGATCAGCATTTCTGAGAGTCAGCCCATTCCACTGCCAGGTTAAGATCCAGGTCCTTGAGCCCTTCCTTGCAGCTCTTCCCTTCTGCCTGCCTGCAGGTGATGGAGGGCAAACCCCTGGGCTGTGCTTTCCTCTCCCCCTCACACACCCCAACCCTTCCCCAGCCCTCTCTCCACTTCAAATGCAAGGCAGAATTGAAACCTGGTTGGTTTCAGTACAGTATCTAGAATTTCCAGAGCATAACTAGTTTGGGAAGACCTCTTCCAACTGCTTTTTGCATGTTGTGTATCTTCTGGCTGATGAATGAAAGAGGACCAAAGCTGGAGAAATTCTGCTTTGGCTTCTTACCATATTTAAAGAGTAGAAATGGACTGAGTCATGGCATATTTGGGATCTCAGAACCCAAACCTTCCAGATCCTGGAAGGATCTGAGCATCTTATAACCCACGGGGGCACCTCCCCTGTCAAGGATTTCATATGGAGCAGCTCAGAAAATCTCTGCCTCTTACTATCTATCAAAATCAGCACAACTCAAACAAAAATTAAAAAAAAAGAAAAGAGGACAAAGGGCATGCAGAGATTGGGCTGGATTTTGGAGTAGAATTCCCTTTTTGTGTTTTGACCACTCTGAGAGCCAAGGAGTTTGGCCAGTGGAAGCAAAGTGTTAATAATAACAAAAGAAGGAGCCCACAAAGAATATTTTTAGCCAGGAGAAACAGGGCTGCCAGAACTCCAGAGGATTTTCCTGAAGTAACAGAAAATCCTTTTCCTCCCTTTTTGCTGACTGGCTCCTGGCAGTGTGATTATTTTGCTTCCTACACAGTTCTAGATCAAACTCCAGTTTTGTGAGTCACTCAGGATCCCCCACAGTTGGGAAAGACCCCGGCGTGTACGTGGTTGTTACTACCACAGAGGGTGCCAAAAAAACCTGTGCTGCAAACAGAGCCTGATAAATCCCAACCAGAATGAGTCAGGAGCTCTGGAGGTATTTATAAATCAACACAATGGTGCTGGCTGTAGGGAATGCAGAAGGCTTGTTATTAAAAATTATATGTGCATGGAGCTTCAATTGCTTATCTTCAATTCTTCAATCAAGGAAAAAAGTTCTTTTTCTGGTCCTTGGTACACTCTGTTTTGATAATTCTGTTTCCTGTGGCTGTAATATGTGTTAGCATTTCAATTATTAGTGATTAAGTATTAAACTGTATTTTACTATTAGCCTAGATCTGTATCTACACAGTTTGTACATGTAGTGTGCTGACAGACTTCAGCCCTTAGAACAAAACAGACTTTTATTGATTTTTTTTCCTGAGTTTTATGCTTACAAAATCCAATTCTCTGTTTCTGAGCTATATATATTTAAATGCTAATAGACCCATCTATTGAGTTGGCTGATAGGGGAAGATCTGATAGGCAAGATTGTGAGCATACCACTAACAAAATAAATGGATTTAGCATGGGAGGTGCTGAGATGTAATAGAAAGGCTGTTAGCACCAAGACGAAGATCTGGAACTCAACCAAGCTGGGAAGGGACAGAACTAATTCCATTAAGTGGCCACAGATTTGGGTTTGGAACTGCTCTGAACCAAGGCTTTACTGTGACCTGAGAAAAAGGTTTTTTTCCCTCTCTCCAGTTCCACTGCTGTATCCCACAACCCTGCCCCTTTCCATGAGTCTTTCTGCACTTCTGCTACATGAAATATGTGTTCTGTTTGATTCCAAAACCATTGCCATGTGATCAGGGCAGGAGAGCTCAGTCAGCTGAGAGTGTGGAACCCCATTTCTCTTGGTCTCAAGTATCACCTGAACGCTGATGCTTTGCTCCACGCAGAAAAGTCTTGCTTTGAGACGTTCATGAGGTTAAGAAAAGAGAAAATACATCTTATTCAGTGTACTGTGTGTTTAGGAACAGGCTATGAACTGTCCCTTGAGCTTTAGTCCTCAGGCTGGTCAGGGCCACATCCCAGGTTTTCCATGGATTGTTTCTTTCATCAGTGCTTGCAAAACACAGAGGTACTAAAATTTCTGCCTGTTGCAGAAAGGAAGTTTTTTCCTCTCAGAATTTTAAGTTATTGGTGCTTTATAGATAAAATCTTTACCTAATTACAGTGGTTCATTTGGGCATGATAATGTTTGATTTGTATAAACCAGCCTTGTACTTAAAGGGGGCAGAAAGAGAAAGGAAAATAGATTTGTCAATGAACTTAGAAAAAAATACTGACCTGGTTTTACTTAGTGCCTTTTACTATAATGAACCAAGTTTAAAGACCTGTTTTCAAGCAGCAATTAAAAAACTTCATTTTTGCAACTGCTTTTTCACCTATGGCTAAGATAAGTTATTTTTCAATGCATTTACAAGTCATTGGTGGCTCTCTGGAACTATCAATATTTACTCTATTTCTGTTAGAACGATGGATCATTTGTAATTTAAAAATTTAACAAGGCCAATCAGTAGCTCATCTGCATCCCAGTAATTGTATGCAGCACATTAGCAAGGTATGAATTTATTAGATAGTTTTGGACTTGCTTAATCATATAAATGATATGATGCATGAAATAACAGAAAATGAAGGATTCATTATATAAATGATAAACATTTTCAAATTATGAAAAGACAATCCAAGCTTTGATTGATATTTTATTAAAACAAGGTAAAATGTTATTCTTCAACTTTAGACAAGCTCAGGGATTCTCTGTGAATAACTCTGAGGTGTTTTGTAGAAGTTCCTTAGGATGTGATCTGTCAGGCTCCAGGGTGGAGGAGGAAGCCAGGGAACATCTCCCATGAACTTAACCAGCCACATGGCTTCTCCAGACATGAGTGTTCCCTTTAGAACAGGGTAAAACTGTGGATAAAAGGAGCAGTGACCTCAGGGGAAACTCTCCAGTGGCAGAGGCAGGGCTGGAGCTCTGGGTTATCTGCACAGGTGGAGCTTCTTTCACTTGGAAAAGTGTTTGTTGAGCATGGAGGAACCTGGTTTGGCTCTCAGCCCCACCTTGTAAGGTGTGTGGTGCTGAAATGTGTGTGCTTCTGGCAGGTGATCCCAAATCCATCCCAATCCAGGAGCCAGACCCATCCCTGCACCTTCCCTATCCCAGGCTCACCTGTGCTGCTCTTCCATCCCACACCTGCCTTTGGCACCTCCTGCTTGTCACCAACCAACCCCTTTGGGGTGATGCCAGTGCCTCCCAGGGGTGGATGTGCTCCTCCCAGGGGCTCCCAGCTGACCCCAGGGGTGGATGTGCCACTCCCAGGGGCTCCCAGCTGACTCCAGGGGTGAGATGTGCCCTTCCCAGCTGACCCCAGGGGTGGGATTTGCCCCTTCCCAGCTGACCCCAGGGGTAGATGTGCCACTCCCGGGGGCTCCCAGCTGACCCCAGGGGTGGATGTGCCCCTCCCAGCTGCCCCAGGGGTGGATGTGGATGTGCCCCTCCCAGCTGACCCCAGGGGTGGATGTGGATGTGCCCCTGCCAGCTGACCCCAGGGGTGGATGTGGATGTGCCCCTCCCAGCTGACCCCAGGGGTGGATGTGCCACTCCCAGGGGCTCCCAGCTGATCCCAGGGGTGGATGTGCCCCCCCAGAGCCAGGAGTCCTTTGGGATCCCCTCGAGCTGGGCTGCTCTGGGACAGCTCTGGCTCCCAGCACACGGTGGGGAACGGGCTGTGGGTGACTCTGGAGTGAGAAGAGACCCCCACCCCAACATCCTGGGGCTCTGCTCCCTGCCAGGGCCAGAACAGCTCTCCCACAGGAGCAGCGTGGGGGCTGCACCTCCCCAGAGCCACCAGCCAGGCAAACCCTGCCAGGTCCCTTCAGGGGGGCTTGGCTTCCAAAAGCCCTTGGTTCCCCTGCTCTAATGCAAGCTGACAGATGCCCAAATTGCTGGAATCACCAGAGTTAGTTAAATTAAATACCTGGAAATGAGATGCTGACTGACAACCTCTGAAGTTTCTAACCAAAAACCCCAAGTAAGGTTTGCCTCCGTGTTCAGCTGCTTTGGCTTGGGAATTGTTCAGGGAAATACTGCCCTGTGTGACCACTGGGGAGTAAAGGGCAGCACCTCAGGAGAGAAAATGATGTAGTAAGGCTGCTGTACCCAATAAAATAAGGGAAAGAGCTGTTTCTCCTGGCACTTTTATAACTTCAGTACATTCTCACCACAGCAGCCTGTTCAATATTTCAGGCCTGTTACTTAAACTTGCTTTGCCTTGTTGTTCTGTTAGTTAAAAAGGGAAGAAAAAGGCAACACTCCACTGCAAACACTCCATCTTTAGAAATTGTGATCCAGGTAAAAACCAGGTCCTGTTCCTTTAATAATTCAGCCAGATGGAATGTCAAGGAAACACTGCCTTGTAACACCAAATTAAGGTCTTATGACATAGAAGGTGAAGTTATAAAAATATTTTACAGGAGAAGTTAAGAGCAGAGACTAATTCCTGTCTCGCTGATACCACAGACTTGTCCTGCCTTCACCAGGGGGAGAATTAGGCCAATCCAAAATAGGCCAATCCAGTATTTTTCTTCAGTGCCCTACGCAGAAAAGGGAAAGACGACATCTAAAGAGCAAAACAAAATTTGAATAAAGTTGCAGGGTTTGAAGCAGCAAAGAATAAGAGAGTAGGGTTCAGAAGAATGTTTAGCTGGGGAGCTCTCAGCCCTCCATGGAGGTGTGTTCAGCTCTGACCTTACAGAGACCATTAGTGAAGAACTTAATTACTCAGCTGCAGGAAAAGAATGAGACTGGTGAAGTCTGAGTACCTCAAGCACATCTGCAGTGACTGTTTCTTATCAAAGTGGTCCTGTGAGGTCCCTGTGCAGAACTTAGGCCCTCCAAATCTTAGAGAAACACCATTATTTAATAATTAATTACAAACCAACAAAACGAGTTCCTAAGCCAGCTCTTTGATTTTCTCTGCTCTTGTTCATCTTTCCCATGTTAATTGCAGAGACAAAACAGACAATGGGAATATCTGTAGTGGGTTTCCTTGGATTTCTGTTCTGGCATGGGGCTCTGGCTGGTTCCCACCTCTCCCCTCTCCCAGGAGCCCTCCAGGCACTGCCAACCCTCCTAACAGAGTCAGCAGAAAAACCATCCCAGCTCCACAGTCCCTTTTGTGTAGGACTCACAAATGATTTTTGGGAAAGATGTGTTTAAGGCCTGACTCTGTTAATGATTTAACTGCTCTGGAGCACAACCTGGAATTCTGGGCTCCTGGGAGCATCACGGGTCTCCAGGCTGGCAGCTCCAGCTGGAAGGGGCTGCAGGAATCAGCCGTGGAGGGGCTGAAATGCAGGCTGGCTGTCCATGAGCCTTATGCAAACACAGAGGAGGAGGGCTGCATTTATGTGCTTCCAAAAACTTTACATAGATTTTCTTCAGTTCTGTGTCTACAAAATGTCTGCCAGGAAAAAATCTGGAGCTTGGCAGGATGAAGCCTCACACGTGTATTGTTCGTGTAGCTATGGTAACCTACAAATGCCACCAGTGTTTCCATTTCATACACAAATGAGGGGACAGCTGTGGGGACCACATGTCTGCCAATGGAATAATATATGTGAACTAGGATGGCTTGGTCAGAAAATTACAACTCATCTATATTAATCAGGGCTTCAAAGAACAGGCACCTCCGTGGTGACAAAGTGCACAGAAAGACAGAGGGATTTTTATTTTGGAAAATTTTGGCTGCTCTGTAAATATTTGCAGCATCTTGCTACTTTGCTGGTTGGAAAATAAACTAAAATAAATATTGTTCAACCAGAGCTGTTGTATAAACATCACTTAACTCTCCTCCTTGGGTTTTGTTTGTTTGGGGATTTTTTTCCTGATGCCTGATCCTGGTCTGAGCCTGACACAAAGCCAGACCTGGGACCATGCAAGTCACTCACCTGGGGGAGGAGCAGCTCGAAAAGAGACAGAAATAATGTGGCTCAGAGCTTTGTGAACAAAGTCCCCATTTTTACTCATCGTTATGATTAACAGAAATAAGACCTTCAAAAGATTCGCAAGAGAAACTAAAAAAATATTTTAAATGTGGACGAGTCTCTATCATCCCTAACAACAACCAAAAGAAACCTGCAGACCCAAACATGCAAAATAAATCCCCTTTCCAGTGAATATTAAGCTATGCAGGCTGCAGTAGCAGCAGTACTTGACCGCTGTTATGATTCATCCAAGGTGTTTTAAGTGTCCCTACAAAAAAAGCCTCGGAGCAGGGACGTGCCGCCCTCGCTGGCAGCAGCAGCTAGGCAGCAGCCGGCTGCAGCAGGAATCCAGCACGCCGATTAGGAAAAGTTTTCCCTGCCTTCTGCAGTGCCACGCTACTGTATCGGTGTGAAACAAAGGCTGCAGCATCCCCTGCTCCGCCCGCGGCAGCGAGCTGGGCTCCGGGCACCGGGGGGATTAGGAATGGATGATGGTGATGGTGATGAGAGCTTAACCACTGCCCGCTGAAATGATCCCATTTGCTCCACGAGCTGGAACCACATACACACGGAGAATCATGGAATCACAGCCTGGTTTGGGTTGGGAGGGACCTTCAGGATGATCCAGTGGCACCCCTGCCATGGCAGGGACATCTCCCACTGTTCCAGGGTTCTCCAAGCCCTGTCCAGCCTGGCCTTGGGCACTGCCAGGGATCCAGGGGCAGGCCCAGCTGCTCTGGGCACCTGTGCCAGGGCTGTTCCCTGTGAGGTCAGATTGAACAGAAGTTGCTTTTTTCAGCCTGAATTTGGACAGGGTCAGCATTATTTATGGCAGTAAAAATGGTCCTTTACAGTTCACGTGAAAAGTTGTTATCCTTCTGTAATTGTCCAACTTAATGCAAAATCCTATTTCCTTCAATAATCACTAGTGTTATCGTGTCTGTTCTAGGTAAATGGAAAAGGCTTTATGGTCATCACAGTAACTGCTCTAATAATGTCCAAAATGCCTACTGGGAGAGAAAATTTTATGTGGGCTATCTAAAATGTTGTGCAGGTAACTTCTAATTGCCGAGATAAAAGTCACACTGGAGCTCTTGTCCCGGAGCAGTGGCACAACAGAGGCTGCAGAGCAGGAGGACAGGGACACCAGGAGCTGTGCCCTGGCCCGGGGATGAGAGCAGAACATCCTGGCTCTCCTCACTATTCCCATCTGGGAAGCTTCGTGCACTGCTTTGTCCCTCTCAGTGTGTCCGCTTTTAATTTAAATTCCGACTTGCAAGACCTTGGGACTCAGTTTGGTCGGATCCTTTGGGCAACAGTGGGACGGATGCTGGGTGTGCCCTCGGTCATTCAAAGCTCTGTGATCTCCCTGTGGGTACATCTGAGCTGTTGGCCAGAACAGGTTCATGATCTTCAGAAATATTGGGCTCCTTTTATAGGGACCCTTTAAGTCCATAAGGAAAAGACTTAAAGGTTTCCAAACTAGTTTTGATGGAAGGGACTCGTTACTTGGGAGCTCTCGCACAGCTCCAGGACAAGAACAGAAGCACACTGTGTGTGATCTCTCACCTTTGGACAACATTATCGCCTACTTTGAGTTTAATTCTGCTACTTTCCTTTCCGTCGCCTGAAATGGTGGGAGATGCGCCCCGAGCCAGCACTGGGGGAGAGAATAACTTGGGGGAAGAGCGAAAATCGCAGGCGAACATCTGTTGTGCGGCCCCGGCAGGGCTGAGCCGCCGGCACAATGCACCTCGCTGCTGTCCCTCCTCTCGCAGGGAACGGGGGCCGGCCCCGCGCTCAAAGGACCCTTTGACAGGGGCGACAAAGGGGCGGCAGCGGGGCCGGTCCCTTTGTCCGCCAGACCGGGGCCAGGGAGCCCCGGCCCCGGGGTGATGAGCCGCCGCTGCCCCGCGCTTCTCCTCGCACCTTTCGGGTAACAGACTTCGCAAAGAACCCCCCGAAGGGCGGGTGCGCTGCAGCGGGGACCCGCGGAGCATCTCCCGAGGCCGGTCCCGCAGCCCCGGGTGCGAGCGGCCGCTCCGCCCGCAGCGCACAAAGCCGCGGCCGCGGGAGGAGGGCGGCGGAGCCGCGGCCCCGCTCACACTGCGCCTTTATGCCGCTTTCTGAAGGGCCATTGTCACACTGAAGGCTCCTTGTCTCCTCGCATTCCTCCGGGTGAATGGATGAGGCAGGACATCTGCCGGGATCCGCTCCCATTCGCATGCAAATGGGGGACGCGGGCAGCGCTGCCGCACCGCCGGCCCCGCGCCCACCGCCGGCTCCCGGCACCGCCGGTTCCCCCCCAGAACCCCCGATTTACCGCACACCGGCCCGGGGAGCAGCGGAGCACCCGAGGGAGAGGAGGAGGAGAGTGATGCTGCAGCCGAACCCCCGCAGCCCCAGAGGTGCGAGGCGGCCGCAGCCGCGGGGCGGTCCCGGCGCGGTGCGGAGCCACCGAAACCCCGCAGCCCGCGGGGACTCCCCCGGGGGGCACCGGGGGCGCGTCCGCCACCGCAAACTTTGCTGTGTCCGCGGGCCGCGCCGCACACCGCTGCATCGCAGCGCACATCCCCGCAGCCCGCAGCGGAGCCTTTGCACCCGCGGCGCTCCCGCAGCCTCCGCTCGCTCCCCCGAGCCCGCAGGACGCACTCACCGCCGGCCGGGCGCTGCCGCGCTTGTCCCCCGGGGCTGCACATCCGCTGCTGCCGCCGCGGTCCCAGCGCGCCGGGATGCGGGGAGCGATGGGCGGATGGAGGGATGGATGGATAGATGGGTGGGTGAATGGGTGGGTGGGTGATGGATGGAGGGATGGACCGGTCCCTCCGTGCCTGCTGCCCGCCCCCAGGACGGCGGCAGCGGCGGCGCGGTGCCGGTGCCGGTGCGCGGTGCCGCCCGCTCTGAGCCGCCGCCGGCGCGCACCTGGGAAGGCGCCGCGGGTCAGCTGACGGGCCGCGCTCCCATTGGCTGCCCGGCGCGCGGCACCGGCTGCGGGGGCGGGGCGAGGCCTGGCCCCGCCCCCGAGCGGCCCCGCCCCTGGCCTCGGTGCGCGCCCGGGGCTGCCGCGGGCATCGCTCGGATCCAGGGGAGCATCCCTCCCTTCCTTTGGATCCAGGGGAGCATCCCTCCCTCCCTTCCTTTGGATCCAGGGGAGCATCCCTCCCTTCCTTTGGATCCAGGGGAGCATCCCTCCCTTCCTTCCCTCCTTCGGATCCAGGGGAACATCCCTCCCTTCCTTTGGATCCAGGGTGAGCATCCCTCCCTTCCTTCCCTTGGATCCAGGGCTAACATCCCCCCCATTGTTCAGATCCAGGGTTAACATCCTTTCTTTCCATTCTTCGGATTCAGGGGAACATCCCTTCCTTTTTGTGGATCCAGGGTGAACGTCCCGTCCTGCCATCCTTTGGCTCGAGGGTTAACAGCACCTTCCATGTTCAGTTTTAGAGTTAGCAACCCTTCCATGCTTAGGCTTTAGAGTTAGCAGAGTGAAGAGTTCCACCACTGGGCTTGGTCGTCAGCAGCCCCCTCCAGTGGCACACACGCCCCTGGCACTCTCTGCAGGTCACTGGGGCTGGCTTGAGCAGTGTCACCCTCACGATACATCACCTGTGTCTAAGACAGAGCATGAACCTGCTGAGTGATTTGCCAGCTGCCCGTTGAATCCTGGTTCTAAACATTTTTAAACTTCATTCACAGTGGCACAAAGGTGTAGTTAGAAAGCTCTGCAGCCCGTACTCAAACATTTGGGTTTCTGTGCTCTGTAGAGAAGCAAACCTCGAGCCAAGGAGATGGGGACTCACCCCCAGAGGGTGCTGGCACTGCCCAGGCTGCCCAGGGAATGCGCACGGCCTGAGCATCCCTCCCTTCCTTCCCTTGGATCCAGGGCTAACATCCCCCCCATTGTTCAGATCCAGGGTTAACATCCTTTCTTTCCATTCTTCGGATTCAGGGGAACATCCCTTCCTTTTTGTGGATCCAGGGTGAACGTCCCTTCCTGCCATCCTTTGGCTCGAGGGTTAACAGCACCTTCCATGTTCAGTTTTAGAGTTAACAACCCTTCTATCCTTAGGCTTTAGAGTTAACAACCCTTCCATGCTTAGGCTTTAGAGTTAGCAGAGTGAAGAGTTCCACCACTGGGCTTGGTCGTCAGCAGCCCCCTCCAGTGGCACACACGCCCCTGGCACTCTCTGCAGGTCACTGGGGCTGGCTTGAGCAGTGTCACCCTCACGATACATCACCTGTGTCTAAGACAGAGCATGAACCTGCTGAGTGATTTGCCAGCTGCCCGTTGAATCCTGGTTCTAAACATTTTTAAACTTCATTCACAGTGGCACAAAGGTGTAGTTAGAAAGCTCTGCAGCCCGTACTCAAACATTTGGGTTTCTGTGCTCTGTAGAGAAGCAAACCTCGAGCCAAGGAGATGGGGACTCACCCCCAGAGGGTGCTGGCACTGCCCAGGCTGCCCAGGGAATGCGCACGGCCCCGAGGCTGCCAGAGCTCCAGGAGCCTTTGGACAGCGCTGCCAGGGATGCACAGGGTGGGATTTGGGGTGTGTGTGCAGGGCAGGGGTGGCACTGGATGATCCCTTTCCTACTCGGGGTAATCCATGATTCTGTGAACCACAAGAGTCATTTGAGCCTGAAATTGGAGGATGTAAAGCTGTCTGTGTCAGCCCTCTGAGACGTTCTGTTTCCTGCTCTCTCCCGGGTTTCTGTGTCGTCTCCATTCCACATTCCCTTAGTTTGCAATTATTCACTTACACGTCTCCTTCTCCTGACCTTGGTCTTCACCCACTTCTCTGGCCGAGTTCCCACGGTGCCCTGGCTGAAACCTCACACTGGATCTTAGGTACAGTTTTAGTCTGTGCTACACAAGGAGATTGTGGCTGAAGCTGTGGCAGTGATACAAAAATCAGCTTTTCTTCATACCATAAAATCTTTATTTCCTGATTTTTTATTATTCACTTAACCAACAGAAAGGAAACCTGTGGCAGGAGGTGCTGTGCTGCCTCATCCCTGTGCCCTTTATTAAAGTCATGGAAATTCTGTGATGCTTTTATTGACAGACACCCCAAAAGCACACAGGATATTCTTCACTCTCCTGCTCTGCACAGTGTTGCAATCCCAGATGGGCAGAGTTTGCTGAGCACAGCCTGGGTGAAAAGGCCCTGCTGTCCATGACAGGCAGAGCTCAGCACCCCCTCCAGGCATGTCCTGAAGTGGTGCCTTCTCAGGAAATTATTTTAAAGATTAGTTTAACACTTTTCAGTACGAGTTAACAATAAGTTAAATACATAGCAAACACGGTTTGCAGTTAATGCTTCAGATTTCCTCCTGAGGTGATGATTTTTTTCTGAGAGCCCAGAAGGTCACTTGGTAACAGTAAATGTGGCATTTTTCATACATAAGGAAATTGAATTTTCAGAAGGAACTCATCAATGTTGTCCAAAAAGACACTTTTCCTTTCTCAGGGGTTGTTCTCATCCGTCCGGATGTTCCTTCCCCATCTATCACTTACTCCTGATGAGGAAATAATGCAACAGCAGAAGCCTCTTGGAAAACCCAGTGTTTTGAACAGCTTCAGAGCTTTGTTTCAGGGTAGGGAATTTATTTTCACTTTCTTAGCAGAGTAGATCCGTCCTTGAAAGGCATAAACCTGATGGACCTAAAACCTCCCTGCAAACAAAAAAGGAGGAGAAATACAGCGAGCATTAAAATTTTACAGCCTTAAGCTGGTGTCTTCATTTCCTGGCAGTTTGCACAACATCAAAACACCAGGAATGAGAATAACATTGAGATGGGAGTTAAAGCATCTTTCATTCCTACAGGCTGCAAATGAGTGTTTTGGTGCAGGAAGGAGCCAAATGAGTTGCTGGCTTGGCCAGGGTTTCTCCACAGGCTGTGAGGTACCAGCAGCTCAAGAGGAGGAGCTGCAGGACCTCCTGGAGTTAGGAGGGTTTGCACTGAGGCAGGAGGGCAGTGGATTTGTCTCTCTGTGTCATATTTCATGCTTGAGGAACAACCTCTGCCACTACTTTTCCGTCAGCAGAACTGAGTATTCTTCCAAAACATTCCTGCTCAAGCAGCCTTAAAAGAGAAGGTCCCAGGAAAACAGGAGGTTTCCCTCTGTGGGGGCTTTTTGTTTGCCTCTTTGTTCTCATCTTCTCTCCTCCTGTGCCCTCTGCCTTCATCCCCTTATTCCCCCATTGTCTTTACATTCAGCTGCTTTCCTGGTTCATCTCTGTCCCAAAAGTGCTGTGAAAGGAGTGTGACATTTGCTGCTGTTCCTGTGCCCACTTCTGTTCCTGCCCTGGACCCGTTTGCAGCTCTGGGACAGAGACATGGCTTGGATCTGTACAGTGCCTGGCATTTTGGGGAGCAGGCCTTTAAGCCTTTAAGAGGGTCTAAATAACTTAAACAATAAAACAATAGAGCCCTGGGTGACCTGTCACGCACGTCCCTGCCTTTTCTCTCTGGAGCAGACATCCTGCCATTAAGCTGCTTAACATCCTGAGTGTGTGCATAATCCATTTCCCTGAGCTGTGCCTCGGGATCCTAGTGTGCCATCTATCCAGAAATACAAACTGGGAAGTGGTAGCAAGTGGGAATGACAGGTGGAAGGGGCACCATTGGAAATTAAAGAGACTTGCTGCTGGAGAGGTAAAAATCTTGCTCTGTCCAGACAGCAGCAGGTCCTGATGGTTGGGAGATTGAAGTAAGTCTGTGGACTCAGTTTGGAACAGTAAGAATTTCTGGAGGAGAAGGATGACTCTTGCTGAGGTGTGAGTTAGACAGAGAAAGAAGAATTGCAGTTTGTGTGTTGTGCCAGCAGGTTCTCAGTGTGGCCCACACTTTTTGTCAGCCAGGTGGACCCGGTGAGGTTTCTCCTCACTCAGGTTTTGGATGTGGACACTGATTTTCAGCACTGCCCGAATGTGCTGGATTTAGTCAGAAAGGTACCAGCACAGCACAAATTACCCACAGTAACTGTGCAAGCCAATGCCCAATTACCTCAATAAGTGGCTATTTGCATAATGCATTCCCAATTACGCATGCGGGTGCAAGAACTGCATGCACGACTGCTGGGAGCGATTGCAGCTGCAGCACTGGGGCTGTGCTGTGTGCATGGGCTGCACAAACGTCTGGGTGGGTGTTGTGTCTGGTGCCCCATGTGTGGAGACGTGAGCCTTGACTGCATGTTTAAGAAGGCTGGTTTATTATATTATGATATGTATTATATTAAAATACTACATTAAAACTATACTAAAAGAATAGATAGAAAAGGATCATCAGAAGGCTGGAAAGAACAGGAATGGAATGCATAACAAAGGCTCCTGACTCTCAGAGTCCAATGCAGCTGCATTGTGATTGGCAATCATTAATTAGAAACAACCAACATGCACCAGTCCCAGCTGCACCTGTTGCATTCCACAGCAGCAGACAGTTATTGTTTGCATTTCTCTCCTGAGGCTCCTCAGCTTCCCAGGAGGGAAAAATACTAGCAAAGGATTTTTCATAAAATATCATGGTGACAGGTGGGAACAGCAGTCCCACCAGCACCACTGGGCTGCTACAGAGCCTGGTTTTGTCCTGGAAGGTTCTCCCCCGTGGATGACTCCCTGGAATTCCATGTGTGTCCCATGAGAAATGAACCAGCCCTTCAGGAGCAAAGGCTGTCCTGGTTCTCCCTTCCTGTCAGGGACAATATGGAGGCAGGTGGGAACATCGGGATGGTTTTATGTGGGGAATGAATTGTACAATAAGGAGCTAAAATGACACCCAGCCGTGTTTGTAAAGCAGGTCAGTCATTTCACACGCTATTCCACCTCACTTCTCCCATGTATTATTAATTGGGGAGCTTTTCCTTGTGGTTGATGTATCTTTCCCCAAATGATCTGTCATGTGAATGTTTCATTAGGAGGGACTCTAATCTCATTTCACCACTTTGCAAGGAACCCCCCAAAGCTTCTTAGAAATCCAAAGCTCCTTAAAGACAATTGAGGAGTTTCCTGGCGAGCACATCATTTGTGTTTATTGCAAGAGCAAATGTGGTAACACAGGGAGCATGAAACTCCTGCCCACCCCAGTCCTGTCATGTGCTAATGCAAGAACAGCCATGGAAGGATTTCTCTGCATCTCCTGATGGCAGAAGTGATGCCCTGGCTCCAGTCAAGCCCCTGCTGTTCCCAGCCACCCTGGAGCAGAGGTGCTGCAGACAGGGCAGCTCTCCCAGGTGTAGGCTTAGCTCGGGTTTAAGAGCTGGATTTGCAATTCCTTATGAGCAGGATGTGAAGGAGCTTCTCGGGCAGCAGAGAGTTCTTTCTTCCCATCCTCTCAGCTGCTGCTTCCCATATGCCCAGCTCAAAAATCAGCTCCTTGTCCCCTTTTCTCACCCTTAGCTCTCCACTGTATTTTGACCATGTCAAAGAATTCAATATTTAAGTATTTTTAAGTATTTTAAAGTGTTTTATTTTCAAGTATATTTAAGTATACTTCTTTTTAAATATTTTTTTCCTGTCTGGTTTGTTGAAACTCTCTTAGTGTGAAATTAACTTGGGAATTCCTGGACCTGATGAGGAATTGAGCTGACATCTGTAGCTCTACAGATCTGCTCTGCAGAGAGAAATCCCTAATTGGGTGTTCCTTGGGCAGACTAAGATCTTTTTAGCTCAGTATTTCTGTGCATTAGCATTGGATTTCACATCCCAATGATTGTGGTTTGAGGATTGTTTCCTGATTTGGTGTGAAATAAATGAAATTCCTCTGCAGTATGTAAACTTACATATTTAATATCTTGACTGTGTGTTTGCTGCATTGTGGCATGTTTGAAAAACCAAACACACCAACCCCATCCTTTACTGCCTTCTGTCTGCCTCTGAGACTGGGCTCAGGAAAGAGCAGCATGAAGGTCTAAGGTTTGTGCTCAGCAAAAAGCAGCATGAAGGTGAAGCAGGTAAAGCAGCTGCTTTGTCCTTTCCCGACGTGGGGAGGGAGCAGAGGCGGCTGTAAATCCATTTTACTCAAGGAATCAGTGATGTGCAACAAAAATCTTGTGCTCACGGTCAATGGGTACAGTGGGAATTTGGAGATTTCTGTGTGTTAATGAATATATTGTGTGTGTGCTGGGGAGCTGGGCAGGACTCTTTTGTGGCAGATACAGTGGTAAGTCTGTTTTAACAGAAATCACTTTAACTGTAAGCTTGTGTCCTGTGTGTATGGGTGGGTGACAGCTCCTGGAGCTCACGGGAGCATCCCTGGGCTGGGATGCACACAGAGGGAGCTGTCACAGGAGTTTCCTCACTCAGGAGGTGTTGATTCAGTTGTTGGGTCTGTCACACACATGGCCACAGCCTCGGCTGAGCTGTGAAACTGCTCCTCTCTGTGAAATGAGGTCTCACAGGCTTTGAATTTCCCTCTCTTGCCTGCTGTGGATGAAGCCTCTCAGTCCCCAGAGCCCCCACAGCCACTGCTCTGAGAACTGTATTTCACATGGCATAGCCTGCACTGTAGCTCTATTAATACAAAGATAAACAGAATTGAAATTCAGTTTGACCTTGTGTGGCAGCTGTGACAAAGCCTGGCGTGTTTGAAGTCTGGATACAATTATTTGGAATTGCTAAACACCACACTTCAATCATGACCTTTAGCTGGCACTGAGGCCAGAGGAGGGCCCTGATTTTAACTTCTGAACTGCAAATCACCCCGTCGGAAAGAGACTTCAGAAGCCATTATAATCACAGGGAATGTTTGAAAGGGTGTGGAAGCTATAAGCAAAATATTTATTTTACACACTTGTCTGCATTTAAGCCATAAATCTGTCTACTATGAGAGTGTTTTACTGGTGTAGAGAAGACAAGTAAGCTGAGATCATAGCAGACATGTCCTATAAGGCTTTACTGAAAATCATTGCTTTTTAATCCCTTTATCCCTGTTATTTCCTACCACTGTGAAAATCCAGCAGCAGGGAAAGCTGGCACAGTGTAGGACAGATGCATAATGTGTAATGCTAAGCAGGCAAAAATCCCTCTGTTTGTCTAATGCTCCAAACACATTAGAAATGTCAATGTTACTGCTGGGCGTCCTACATAAACACAAATAAATTATCAATACTCAGCTGAGTATTGCAAACCTTGTTGGATGTAGTGTTTTGATACCAATGAGTAATCTTCTAATTAGTCAGAGGAAAAAGTCTTCTAATTAGTCAGAGGAAAATGTCCCTTCTCATAGCAGGGGGGTGGAATGAGATGGTCTGAAAGGTCCAACCCAAACCATTGTCCATGATAGTAAAAATCACCCAGAAAAGTTGACCTGAATTGTTTCTGTGAAGAGCAGGTACCACGTGAGTATAAAATCGAATTGTGTACTTCAGGTGTACAACACATGATCTCACACCTTGGCTTTTTTATTTTCCTTGCCTTGTTTTTTCCCTGCATAAACACTGAAAAGCTGCTTGGACAGGAGGATGGAGCCAGAATGTCCCGAGGGCATCTGGAAATGTTCAGGTGCATGATTGCTTCCCTGAGCTCCACATTACAGGCTCCTCCTGGCCCCAGCACAAATTTAATCAGCCGAGCTGCATCCTCTGTGGCTGGGGGAGCCCTGGAGCTGGCTGGGCAGGGCATGGGGGAGGCTCTTTGTACCACAGGGGTGAGGATGGAGGGATGGAAGAGCTCAGGAGGCTTCTGGCAGCGGTGACAGCGAGACCGCGCTGTGCTCCTCGCGTGGGGAAAATCAGTCTGTAGGAATTCTCCCTTCCTCACACGTGTGTTTTGAGAGGGAGTGTTTGAGGATACACTCAGCAGTGAGTGCAGAGCTGTGTGAGAGAGATTTCTGTGAGCAGCGGCAGCAACAGTTTCTTCCCAAAAGTGAATCACAGCGATTCCAGCTCGTCCTGCCTGGCTGGGACAGGGCCTCAGTCCCACACCCACTGCTCTCCATGGCCATGGGTGGGACAGGGCCTCAGTCCCACACCCACTGCTCTTCATGGCCATGGGTGGGACAAAAACTCAGCCCAACATCCACTGCTTTTCATGGCCTTGGGTAGGACAGGGCCTCAGTCCCACACCCACTGCTCTCCATGGCCTGCCTGGGACAAAAACTCAGCCCCACACCCACTGGTCTTCATGGCCTTGGGTGGGAGAGGGCCTCAGTCCCACACCAGCTGCTCTTCATGGCCATGGGTGGAACAAAAACTCAGCCCCACACCCACTGATCTTCATGGCCTTTGGTGGCATCAGGGGCACCCCAAGCCTTTGGGTTATGGAGTGTTTCATCAGAAAAGTCAAAACATGTCTTTCTCTCTTGTTGCCCAGAGCAGCTGTGGCTGCCCCTGGATCCCTGGCAGTGCCCAAGGCCAGGTTGGACACTGGGGCTGGAGCAGCCTGGGACAGTGGGAGGTGTCCCTGCCATGGCAGGGGTGGCACTGGATGGGATTTCAGGTCCTTCCAATCCAACCATTCTGGGAATTTATGATTCTGTGATTCTCCTGCTCTCGCAGGGAGGAGATTGGATTGATGGGCTCTTCTGACATGCTGAGCATAACTCAGTTCCTGTTGGAACCAGAGGTTTTATTGCCCAGGCAGCAGAAGTGCAGCAGGGTCTGAGCTTTGCTCGTGTGGCACCACCTGGGGCAGGACAGGCTGGTCCTTGCACGCCCACCCCAGCATCCCCTGCATCCATCCCCCTGCTCCACCACTCCTCTCTCACTAGCCAAGGTTATCAAACTGCTAATCATACAGTTCAGGCTGCAAAGTGGAGCTAATTAACATGTGCACAGCCTCTTCCCCCTGTTATTGACCATGGAGGACAAAGCCTTTGAGCCACCTCTTCCTCTCTCACCCTGCTAATGCTCTGTGTGATTTCCTGGCAGCTCTGCCAGAGCAGCTCCCAGGCTGGAGCACAGCTCTTCCAAAAGGGCAGCTGCAGGGACACAACCCCAACTGGATAAATTAGAATTTATCTGATCTTTTAATCTAGGGCAACAGAACATATGGAGCATTGTGGCAGAGTCAATTTAAGATTTTGACAACAAAAAAATGGGTTCTTTCAGCCATAATCATTTAAAACAATGGTTCATTTTCATGCTGCTCCTGACATACAGTAGAAGCTGTGAGAGACAGACAGGGTCTGGGGCTGTTCTCATCCCACTTTAAAAACATGGGCCTTAGGAAATGTCTTTGTACCCAACCAACAAGCAGATTTCCAAATATTTTACTAAATAAATACAAGTATTCTGTAAAAGTAGCTGGAACTCTTAGAAGATTTTTTTTCCATGAGGTAAAGTCAATCAAAGGGAATGTGCTGGTTTCAGACAGTGCTCCAGGAATGACTGCAGAGCAGGGCTGTGATGCTGAATCCTGGAGCAGAAGAGCCCTTGGAGCCCCTGGCTGCTCCCAGAGCCCCCTCTGCCCCTGGCTGTCCCCAGCTTCCTGCAGCCCCTCCAGCTCCTGCCCTGCTCCAGCTTTTACTGAGTTTTAATGGTTTTATTCCAAGGGATAGAGACACTTCACAGTCCCTCGGTGATGGTTACGTTGTGTTTCAGCATCCCACCATCCCCATCCGTGGCAGAGGCTGATATTGGATCATGGTTTGGGCTGGGAGGGACCTTAAAAACCATCCCACCCCACCCCCTGGCATGGCAGGGACACCTTCCACTGTCCCAGGCTGCTCCAAGCCCTGCCCTGCCTGCCCTTGGGCACTTGGAGCAGCTTCTCTGGGCACCTGGTCCATGGAGAACTTACTCCTCCAGAGCAGAAAATGTATTTTGCCAGTTTCAGAGGTTTGTGGCAGGGCTGAGAGCTGAACCCAAAGATTTGGAGTTGCCAATCCAAGCCTGGCTGATCACCCAGCCCTGGGGGTCATCAAAACACTTTTAAAGGTTTTTATGTGTGGGATGGAGCTGTGGCCATGTGCTGTTGATGCTCGTGGGGGTGGCTGGGCAGAGCTGCCTCCCCCTAGCCTGGCTGCCTGTTCCTTCCACATGGAAGCTCCAAAGCCAGAGGGGGCTGCTGGCCAAGGACCCCCTGTCTGTGTGTGCTGGATCTGGGGGATGAATATCCACCATCCAGCAGGGTCACTGGGCACCCAAATCCTACCCAAACCCCTCTACTTTTGACCTGGAGTCCACTTCAGGAAGCCAAGAGGAGCCCTGGTCGTACATGAGGGATGCCAGAGCACAGGCCAAGGTGAAACCCAACAGAATGGTAAAATATCTGTGAGTTTCTTGTGTATTTTAAAGCATTTATTAGAACTAAACAGGGCATTATCCCTCGCTGAGGAATGATAAGATGGCTGCAAGAGCAGCTCCTATACACCCTGCTCCTATAAAATTGAATTGGTTTCATATATACTAAATTTTAAAGGCCTTTTAGACTTATGGATTTATTTAAAAAGAAAAAAAAAAGGTTTATTCTTGATGTCCTGAGCACATTATTGCAGTAACCTCACTGCTGGACCACAGCTTTGGCACAACACACACATCCATAATGAGGGACTGCCTGTTCTAGGGAGGTTTTATTACAAAAGAAAGTGCACAAGTATATTAGGAAGAGGGGGGAGAACAGAGAAGTCTATTTTTTTGGCAAAGCCTTGTATTATAGATCTCATTTCTCTGGTTGCAGCTGCCTTTAGGCACCCATTTCAGTGAGCTGCTCTGTTCTGCTTAGCTGTAGATGCTTCCCAAATTTCCTCTTTGGTGAAACAGGCATTTGTGCAGGTTCCCCATAAAAATGACTGATTTGGGTTTTACCAGGAGCTCTGGCACTTCTCCACTACAAGAAAGAATTGCATTTATAGAGAGGTTTATCAAGATGGGAATAGTGAAACGAACATTTTAAATGTCCAGCAGAATCCTCTGTCTTCTCCCAAATAAGCCTCCCTGGGCAGGAATTTCAGCCATTCTGGAATGAGAGCCTCCTGAAAGGAACCTGTTTCCCTGTGGGACTGCCCAGCTTCCAGCCCTGCTGCTGGGGGAAGGTAAGAGAGCTCTGTTTTCATTTACTATTTATGAGATGTTCCTATTGCCAAGTGACCACAGCATTCGGTGCTTTTAAGAATCTGCAAATGAGATGAAGCTCATTATTTTTTCATGTGAAAGGGATTATTGCAATGGGAGTGCAGGGATCTGTAACCTCAGAGATGGCTCTTGCTGGGGGATAGATTTGGAGGCTTTTGCTTTAGGAAGTCAATAAAGAACACAGAGTATTTCCCAGTCATTCTGCTCAGCATCTAAAAGCAGTATTTATTATGAATAACATTAAAAGGGATTTTTTTTTAATTGCAGACTGGGACTTGTAGGAAATTGCCCTCCTCGTGTGTGCATATTACTGTGCAGTGTTGAGAAAAATGCAGGGACACGTTTCCAAAAGAAATCTTTTTCTTAATAAGCAAAAATCCCTCATTATCCATTCCTGCCCCCACCCATCAGAGCTGATCTCAGGGTCCTGAGGGACAGCAAAGGCTGGAGGCACAAATGCAGCTTTTCCTTGGATTTTGGTGTGCCAGGGTGCCCTGAGCCCCTGCTCCAGCCCTCCCTGCAGGTCACACACAGGATTTAAGCATGACCTGAGTATTTTTCAGACGTGTCTGTGTGAGCAGAGCTCTCAACAAGTGGCCAAGGCACTGCAGCTGCAGGAGGGGGCACCTGACTGAACAGCGTGGCTGAGGCAGCTCAAGCTATGACAGAAAAGAGTCAGTTCAAGGGAAATATCAGAACTCTGCGGCATGTGGGAAGGATCAAGGGGCACTGAGCAACTGCTGAGCACTTTCTGGAGGCCTGGGAGTCACATCCCTGCTCCCCAGCAGCGGGGATGTGCAGGGAGCAGGCACAGGTCACTGCTGCCCCTCCAGGACAGCAAGGCAGCATTAGCACAGTATCCGTGGGGATTTGCTGACCAGCTGCCAGGGAACAGCACTTGCAGTCCTCATGTGCCTTTTAAGACCCCAGACTAATTTCCTTCCCCGTGTTCCTGCTCTGCTGAGCTCATGCTCCACAAATGCAGTAATTGCAGGCATTTGTTTTGAGCCACACAAGCCCGAGCTCCAGAGCGAGTTTTATTTACTGCAATTATATCTGGCAGGTAATTTCTAGTAAACCCAGGGAAATGATTAACCTCCCACTAAATTCATGAGCAGAAAAATAGGGCAAATTGATCAAATAAGCTGTTTCCTACCTAATAAAAAAAATATTACAAATATAACATCCTGGAACAGAAATAGCTCTGATGAAACCATAAAGACAAGCAGGAACCTGCTAGAGGCATCTGTGCAGAGTTTTTAAATTTCTAGCTTATCTGCTAACCAGGAGTTATTATTATTTTACCCATTGCTGGTGGTGGAGCTGCTTCAGCTGTGCCCATACCTTGTGTCACAGATGAGTGACTTCTGTCGCCTCAAGAATCACAGGCAAAGGTATTAGCAGAAGGGGATTTAATTTAAATTTGTCCGAGTGTGATTGAGCAAAGTTTGATGGCTAGTTTTACTCTTATTCATTACTGCATGGATGAATTCTGCAAAGGAAAATGGAGTTAGAACTGATTTAAAGTGATTTACACAGAGACTAAAGAGCCATAAGGGTCAGGGAGACCCTTCTGTTGAGTCATCAGGTGCAGAGTGGAATTTCTTATTCATTTGAGTTTGGATAAGAGGCAAAGACAGCTTGAGATGTGAGAGCGTCCATTTGGACAGGTTGCAGAATGCTGGAAGCAGAACTTTTTTGATTTCCACAGCAATATCTGTCTGCATTCCCCCCTCAGTGGTGTTTGAGAACCATCCCAGGGCAGTGGCTGAAGGAGCTGCCACAGGGCTGGGATCCTTGTACAACAATGCCCAGAACTGGCATTTCCAGCTCAAAGCTCTGCTGTGTGACCTCGTGTCACTTTAAAATTCATTATCCATCCCCACCTGGGGCTGAGGGCAGCTCCATCCCAGCCTGGCTTGGGAAGTGCAGCAGGAGACGGGAGATGAGGAAGAGTTGCTTATCGCTGCTGGCAAAGGAGCTTTCATCCTCACCCCTGGTGCTCCCCAGACTCCAGACACACAATAATGTCACTCTGAGGCCCGGATTTCCCTCCTCCTCTGGCATGATGTTAACCAGGAGTGACAGGCTGCGAGCTGGAGCTGATCCATCGTGTGGCACCTCTGTCCTCCTCCCGTGCGCCGCTGGCCAGGCTGGGCACAGCAGCATTCCAGCTGCTTTCTGCTTGCCCTGGCGTGGGCAAAACCAGGAGCTGTGTCATTTCGGGAGGGTTTTTCCTCTTCTGCAGGGCTGCTGTGTTTGCTGTGCCCACCCAGCCTCAGCCTTGGTGGGTACAAAGTGGGTACAAAGTGGGTACAAAGTGGGTACCTGATGGGTAGATGGCAGCAAGGGCTTTCCAGGCTGGCAGGGTGCAGGTTTGAGGGTTTCTGTCTCCTCCTTGTCCTCTTCCAGGCACAGTTTCCTCTCTGACCCTGACTGATGGTTGATCCCCTCGAGGTTCCCACACAAACAGTGGCAATGACTCCCTGATGGAGCCCTGGGCAGGCAGACTGTGCCAGTGGAGGTACCCACTTACCTGCGCTGCTCCCTGCCTGCCCAGGGCTCAGCCTCCAGGCACTGCTTGCTCCTGCTGGCATTGCAGCAGTGTGGCATGGCATGGGGGTGGCAAGGGCTGGGACAAGGGGAGGGGGGCTGTGCTGGCCCCTCATGGCACAGCAGGGACAGCCAAGTGACACTGCTCCAGCCCCTGGGTCCCATCCCACAGGACACCTGCCCTGCTCCTGGTGCCTCTGGGAAGGTAAACCAGCTGGGTTGGATTCCAAGGGACCTCCCTGGCACAACCCTGGGCTGTCAGCATTGCTGTCAGGAGCTGAGCTGCTCCTTCCTTGGGCACTGAAATGAATTGGTTTTGGGGTTGCATTACAGAGGTTCAGGTTGGGTATCAAGAAAAAATTCTTCACTGAAAGGGTGGCTGAGCACTGGAATGGGCTGCACAGGGCAGGGCTGGAGTCACCTCACTGGAAGTGTTCAAAAGTGGATGCAGCACTTTGAGATGTGGTATGAAGGTTGGATTTGATGATCCTGAAGGTCTTTTTTATCCTTAATGATTCTGTGGCCTTGGGTGATAAATACCACACTGAAGGAAGCTTCCAGAACCTCCACCTCAAATGTCTTTTATGACTTTTAGAGTACATTCCCTATTCCCCAGAATTTCCACATCATACAGAGTTGTTTTATTTGTATCTCTTCCCTCTCTTCCAGGCTCCATCCTTTTGAATGCTTGACCAAATTCATGATGAAATAAATTCTGTGTATATTGCTAAAGTTTATTCTGCTGCTGAAACATGGCACAGAAGTCTTTTGTCTGTCCTGAAACTTCAGACAAATCCTTGCTTCTTTTAAAATAACCTTTGAAATGTTTTTCATCCAAACGAGTGAAATAGCAAGAATAATAGATGTTGTAGGATTTGTAGCCACTATAGTTTCCTGCTTCTCCAAATGCTTTTGGAAATGCTGATTGATTTGTAACAAAGCTTGAAATGTCACCAGGAGGAATGAATGAAAAATACACTGTTCCAATGTATGTAGAAGTTGAAATTGCTCAAAGTTTTAACCTTTAGAGGTGCTTTTTTTTCCTTTTCTTCCCTTTTTTAACTTTTCACAGCAGTCAAGGAGTTGGAAAGATAACCAGGAACAAAATGCACATAGAGGAAATGAATAAATTATGCTCTTATTTTTGGCACATTTACAAGAGAGACATTTTAAAACTCCACTTCAGTGACAAAAGAAAGGATTGCTCTACTTAAAATAAAGCCTGTTCCCTCTGCTACAGAGGGATGAAGTGCTGCTGAGGGCTGATGGATCCCTGGCCTGGCTCAGTTCTGCAGGTCCTTGAGAGGGGGAAAAAGCCCTGACTGTGCCCAGAAACACCCCAGAGGCTGCAGGAAGGGGCTGTTTGGGGCAGGAGGGATCATGCCTGCCTTGCTCAGGGGTGGGGATGTGCTGGAGATGTGCTGGCAGTGCTCCTGCCCAGCTGGGTGTGCTGGTTCAGTGGCAGTGCAGCGGCTCGGTGAGCTGGGGTGGCTTTGGGCAGCAAGGATAACAAGGCTTTGCCTGCTCTGGAATTTGCAGCAATGGGAGCTGCAGAATCAGGTAAACATAGTTTGAAACCCATCCAGTTTCAGATCCAGCACCCTTCAGGGACGTTGAGGCTGCTCCAGGGCCACCAGCTCCTCTGCGTTCTGTCCCTGCTGTCACTGGTTGTGTTCCAGTCCTCGCAGTGCTCAGCGCTTGTCACTCGGGTTAGAAATGTCTGCTGCTTTCTAGGGTTTGCTGTTTTCTTTTTCCTGACGAATTTACTCTCTGGAGTATAAAACAGAATACCAAAAAGCCTCGGGATCTGCCTCACTGCAACCAGTCTGTGCTGGAGCATGTCAGCAGCTGGAGCTGCAGTGCTGGGAGGATGGGACTCCTTGGGGCTCACTCTGCCCATCCTCCTCCTCAGTAACCACTGATCTGGGCAGTTTGAAAGCCAAGCAGGAGCTGAGCAGTGAGTGGGACCCGAGTGCATTTTGCTGTCACTGAGAGCCATCGAGGTGGCTCATCCTCCCTGCCCTGACAGGACCTGTGAGCTCCAGCTCGGTGCTGCAGCAGAGCTGTGCAAACCTGCTGACAAACGAGGTGTTCCAGCTTTCCCACAGGATTTTGTGGGTGGAAGTCAGGACTCTTTCCTTCCTGCAGCTCCCTCTGCCCCTGTACCATGAGCTGTTTCCTGGGGTGATGCTGTGAGGAAATATGAGAGGCACTGAGCAAAAGCAGGTAACAGCAGCAATAAAAACTGCAGGTTCTCAAGTTCCAGTTCATTCCAGTACCCTGAAGCTTGCTGCCCCACTGGAGGTGGAGTAAGCCAAGCTGGTACCCTGGTGTGTCTGGAGGAAGGTCAGGAGGGAGCTGCATTGCAAATGAATGAAATGAATCCTGGAGCAGTAATTACAGGGCTCTCTCACCTTGTTCCTAGACGTTTCTTTTTTTTAACAGAAAAAGGCTCAAGATGAATCCACCTATCTCATTTCAGCCTCATGATGTGTTTGTTCAACATAAAAAATCAATGTTGAACTAAAATTTAGTGGGGAAGGAGAAGGTCTGTGGGGATTACATTCCTGTTCAGTGCAATTTTGTGTTTTACTGCTGCATAGCCTGGCTGGTTAATGAGGGCTCCTTGAATGGGAGTCTGTATTATTGCTGTGCTGGTATGTGAAAATCAATCCTTGTAAATTTATTGGTGGCCACGTGCTCTCTTTGCTGTCGTTATAATTGGGGCTGTCATTGATTGACAGCAGCCAATAACCAAAAGCACTTTTGCAATTCTGATCCCCATCAAACACCAAGGGCAGGGAGTGTCCTTGTGCCTCACACTCTTCCCCAAGCTTGGATCACTCCACAGATTACTGGGATGAAGAAACTTGTCTGGAATTGAGGGGAAGCAGCTGGGATGGCCGTGGAAGGGCTGTGCCTTTGGCCAAAACACCAGGATAAAACCCAAATCCTTCCTTTTGGGTTGATGAATCCTTTCTCCCTGCATCTAACATGAGCCCATTGAAGCACCTGGCAGGGATTCTTCCTCTGACTTTGTGTTGGGATAATGGGCAGTTAATGACAGTTTTGTACTTGGCTGGGGAAGGGTGATAAGGAGAGGGAAATTTGCATCCTCTGGAAGCAGCACAGGCTGGATTCCTCTCTGGGCTTTTTATCTGATCTGGAACAGAAAGGAGATGGCTTCAGAGAAATCTGAGTGTGATCATCTTCTGGGAAGGCTGAGAGAGGCAGAAGCAGCCTGCTGGAAGGAGATCACTCCTGGGCTTCCCAGACTGTTGGTGAGGGATTTCAGGAACAGCCAGGGAGCTCCTCCATCAGGCACCAGGCTGGCTCCAGCAGGGCTCCAGCCCCACGGCTTCAAACCCCGAGTCAAGCCACTTATGGCACCTGATTACCTACACAGCTCCCAGCATCTGATTGAAAAGGTTTGATTGCTGAATGTGAATGGAGATTAATTTGGTTAGGGCACCAAAACTAATGGCATTTACAGGAATTAGCTTTGGATATCAAAATGGAGATAAAACCTCCACCTTTCTTCTTGTAAGAAACACCTGCTATAGATTTGACCTATAGGAACCCAGTTCATGTGGTGCTGATGAAAAACAAATTTGCCTTTACCTGCATACATTAAATTTCTCTTCACTTGGCTGATAATCCTCTGCATGTTGGCATCCTGACTGCTCTAAAGAGTTTTGAATTAATGTTGAAATTATTCATTTGGGTGGTAGGAGCATCTGTTCCAGTGTTATATCCGTGTCTGGTGTTTCTTCATTATATATGGCATGATGCACTAGAAAGGCACTTGAGATGCAGGTTATAAAAATACCACAAAGGCAGGGAAGGCATTTATTGAAGTGAATTTGGATGTATTCAGGGACAATCCCCCTCAGGTGGGTGATGCTGAGTGCTGGGGGTTAATTTGGGGATGTCTGCAGAGGAGCAGCTGCTGGCATCTGGCTCCTGTGGGCCAGGGAATCACAGCTTTGCTCAGTGGGAGTTGGCTTCAAAATGGGGACCTGGGGACCCCAGAGCTGGGCTGGGGGAGCCTGGGGAGCCCCAGGGAGGAAGGGCCAGGGTCAGTGTGTGACACATGGGGCCCACTGGGCAGGGGACAGGACAGGTACCAGGAGAAGATGGAAGGGGTGGACCTGGAGCTCCCAGGGGTCCTGGCAGGGCTGGGGGACACTCAAGGACCACAGCCACCTCTGCTGGCAGGGATCTGCAGCTTGGGGGGGCTGGGTGTGTGTTCAACCATGCAGGAGGAGGGCTGATGTCCCGTGGGCTGTGTCACCCCCTGAGGTGGCTCCAAGGGACAATTTGACCATCAAAGCTCCAGGCTTAGGAGCTGTTTCCAGGGCTGACCACAAAACCCTGCAGTTAAGATTAAACCCTGTCCCTCCAAAGACAAAAGGCTCATCCCGAGGGCTGTGAGCTGTAAATCACCAGGACCTCCTCAGCTCTGGGGTCAGCTATCAGGTTAGGGTTCAAATCAGCATCCTCGGGAACCCATTTCACTCCTGATCCTCTCAATCCCTGCTGGGGATAAAAGGCTTATCATTAGTTATCAAATGATAGCAATGGCTCCCTGGGCTGTGTTCAACCCAGGTTTGTGCAGATATTAGATGAATTTTCAGAGGAACAAAGTGCTCAAGAACTTGATTCATGGGTGGATTTTGGCCTGTGTTTTATAGGTCTTCAAGGAACCGCCAAAAAACCATTTTTTCCTGCTCTGTGTTTTGAAGTTTAACCCTGTGGTACAGGAACTCTTGGCAGAAACTCAACTCTGAAGGAAATATGAACCATTTGTCAAGGAAAGGAGCAGCACATATTTTAGCCCTCCAGCCCTGCAGGCTTTCAGATATTACCCAATAAAACAAGCTCATCCACTCCTTCTTCTTGAAACCCCAAACCTAATTTTAAGTCTGTTTTCTCTCTAGAGTTCACTCTGTAACTTTTCTCCTCCTGGAAGACATCCCAAGCTGTAGCTGGCTGGGTGATAACCCTGCCCCTCTCTGAGTGGAGCCCTAAAAATGCCCAAGCCCCACATCCCCACCAGGAAGGTCCCTCTGCCACCTCCCCAGGGCTCCTCATCCTCAGGGGTGACTCCTTCCAGCCTTGGTGTTGGTTTGAGGGGAGGCACTTGGGGGTGGGAAATGGAGAAGAAAGAAGGAGGGAATGGAAGAGGTCTGAGAATGAAGATGGAAGGAATTTTGGGGGAGGGTTTCTCATCTCTCTCAACCTCCACGTCTCCTGCAGGATGCAAAATGCACAGCTGAGAGCCACTGATCTCCACAGCCTGAGGTTTTCTTGGCTTGAGATCCTGATCTGGGCCAAATTCCAAGCGTTTGCTCATTGAGATGAGTAAATCTAAGAGAAATTAAAGATGAAGATGTATTATCAGTCTTAACTTCTGTGTAATACTCGTGCATGCCTATGATTTTGTCATTACATCAGTCCTTGAGATGTAGAAATTGCTTGCAGTAATTTAATTCTCGCTCTATTTTATTGCATTCTTGTGTTCCTTCCTTGACCCTGGGTCTCTTTGCTGAGCTAGAATACATTTTTACAATTTTCCCTTGAATATCTGTGTCCTCAGGAATATCAAACATGGCATATCCACTCCCTTTCACGTGGAACCAACCACAAAAAGCCATGACAGGGACAGTGCCTGGGGTGAGGCACAGGCAGGGTGGCTCTGGGGGTCACACTTTGAAAGCATCTTTTAAAGTAAATGGGATTTTTTTATCCAGCAAGCTCTAACTTTCATTCATTTGTTTTATCCCAAGCCAGTCTGCGTTGATTCAGAGCAAAACACTCTCACCTTTTCTTTTTTTTTGGGGGGGGGAGTGGGGGAGGTGAATTGTTGTTTTAGTGATCTTGAGAGTTGTTTTCTTTGTCAGGAAGTGGCAGAGTCCCCATTCCTGGAGGGATTTAAAAGCTCTGTGGATGTGGCACTTGGGGACAGGGGTGAGGGGTGGCCTTGGCTGTGCTGGGGGATGGTTGGGCTCGCTGCTTGTGGCTGGATTCCTGAACCTGAATGATTCTGTGGTTCTCTGCAATGGGTCTGGTCCCATGATATCCTTAAACACCCCTCCTGTTGCCACTGCCCAAGGCAGGACAGGCTGCTGGGTGGGCCACTGGGCTAATCCAGAAGAACTTTTCATCTGCTCTTATTTTAGCAGCTAAAACTTGCATTCTAATGACTCTTGAGGCAGTGCCTTGGCCTGCTCCCCAGCAGGGTGTCCCATCCTGCCCAAGGACTACAACATTTGCTCAAGGTTGTTTTGCATCCTATCTTTCATCAATGATGCACTTAATTAAAACCTGCACTTCACTGGCAATGGTGGAGCAGAGCTGAGCTCACATCCTGAGCTCTGCTCCAAAGGGAAACATCGTGGGAAATTGTGTATTTTACACCACTGCCCTTTATGGGCTGGTTAATAACCATGGTTATTGGAGAGCAGCAAAATATCTCTGATACTCTGTCCTGTAAACAACAGGACTGAAAGATCACCAGACCATTAGGAACCCCCTGCTTTTTAGAGAATAATTGAAGACTCACAGCTCTGTGCAGTTCAGAATGGGATATCTGACACTTCAGAGCTTCCCAGGCAGTGGTAACATGTCATTGAGCACCTCCCCATCAGGAGGGAGAGCACCATGGATGTGCACATCACCCAGGAGCTCCCTGGGGTCCCCAGGGTCACTGTGGCCCCCTGCACACATCCCCAGGTGCTGCTGAGTGGAGCAGGTTGTGGAGAGCACTGCAATCAGGATTTCATGGAAGCCCAGCTGGTTGTTGGAAGCCTGGCCCAGCACAGTCTGTGTTCCTGGAGAAGCAGACCTGCCCCCAGAGCCCCCTCACTGAGTCACCCAGGGCACATGTCCCCATGGTGGTCAGTGACTCTGCACTGTCTGTTTTTGTCCCCAAACACTGTGTGGGCAATGTCCCACTGGCACTGCAGCCAGTCCACAGCAAAAAGGATCCTGGATTTGCCTCTGGAATGTGCCTGGCTCTCTGTGAGCAGCTCTGCAGGGTGAGCATCCCTCAGCTGAGCTGTTGGCATCACCTCCCTGACCCTGCCTCTCCTTGGGATGCACGTGGGAGCAGCCCAGGAGCAGCAGGGACGTGGCAGTGCCATCCCTGAGTGAGTCAGACGTGCAGGATCCTCAGGGGGGTTTCTGTGGCTGTGTGTCTGTGAAAATTAACTTATTCCTGGCTCTTCCCAGCTGATCTTTAGATTATAATAAGCCTAGGTGTGTTTAGATGCAATTTGTAAATCTGCTCCTGCTGGCACCTGCATTGATGCTGGGAGGTTCCTCCCAGGGGCTCTGACTGCAGGCTGGGTTGGTTTTTTTTAGCCCAGAAGGTCTGAGGGCTGGGTGGATTCTTTATTTCTCTCACCTGGCTGGGGTTGAGCCAAGGCTGAGAGCTGCCCAGCTCTGAGCTGCTGGCCAGGGCAGGCACCAGCTGGGGGCAGAACCCCAGAAATTATTTCTTCATCCTCAGCTTCAGCTGGGCCTGGGAGGGTCTTGGTTTTACTGTTTACTGGCTCTGGCAATGCTGATGCATTTGAGAGGCACCCTGGAGCCTTCTGTCCCTCCTGGGGGTGCTGAGTGCTGCCTCTGCAGGAGCAGGGAGCTGCTGGTGCACTCAGGTAAGGCGTGGAGCACTGAAGGTCACTGGGATTCCACTGCTGATAATAGGTAAAACAAGTTTATCTTCTTGCTAGCACTGAAGGGGATGCCTAGAAAGACATTAAAAATAGCTGCAGGGAATCTGCTGTGCTTCTGAATTGTTGTGCTATTAATAATGTGCTCCAGACATCCATGGAGCTCCCACCCCTCCCTCCAGTGCATGTCAAGGAGCTGGAGATAACCCGGTGTTATCAAACACGTGCTGCCATGCAGAACTTTATAGGGACCTGTGCATTGATATGCTGGAAGTAGGTACATTATTACCAAGGATTTCATGCAAATGAAGGGCTATTGTGCTGGAACACTGTCAGATCATCACAATTTTCTGGTTTAATAACTCCTCGAAGGGACTTTTAGATCCCAAGTGGAATTTTAGATGAAAGCCCTGTGTTGCAGGTGCCTGCTCACTGCTCTGTGTCCCCCCTGTCCTGCCTGGCTGGGCTGCCCCAAATGGAGACTCTCTGTGCAGCCCCATCCATGCTCTGTGTGTACAGAACCATTCTGGTTAAGCAGAAGTGATATTCTATTCATTTAAATATTGTAACATCTGACACAGCTGCAATGCTCTGATATTAATGGCCCACTTGAGGCCAATCCTTCTTCTCAAAGGGCTTTTGGGTCACAAATTCATCATGCAGGCGTCAGGCAAAGAGTTATCATTCACTCTTTCTTTTTTTTGTGAAGGACAGATATTGATATTCTCCCAGGATGTGGAACTAGATCCCTTTCTCAGCAGTGCTGAGCTGCAGCCTGGGAGCAGAGGAATCTCCTCTGTGTAGCTCAGACAGCTCTGCTTTTCCCAGGGAGCACTCAGGGAATGCTCAGGTGTCACAGCTTCAGCCCAAAAAGCTGTATTTTTGTTGAGTTTTGTGTTCTTCCTGCCTGTGTCCAGCAGCAGACATGGTTTGGTGTGGGCAGTGTGAGCTCCCATGCCTTGGAATGCCGTGCATGTTAAGTGGAGACAGGGACAGATGTCCGGGATGGCCCAGGGCCAGGAGGAACAGAGCCAGGGCTGCTCCTGAGCTGCTGAGCTGGGCTGGGCTTGGCTTGCAGCTCTTCTCTAGGGCTTGCAGCTCTTCTCTAGGGCTTGCAGCTCTTCTCTAACCTCCCAGGGAGGCTTTGAGCAGGTTCCTGAGCAGAGCCAGGGCTGCTCCTGGGCTGCTGAGCTGGGCTGGGCTTGGAGCTCTTCTCCAAGGCTTGCAGCTCTTCTCCAACCTCCCAGGGAGGCTTTGAGCAGGTTCCTGAGGCTCCTCGTGCTTCCTTTTCCCAGCTTTCCTTTCATGTGCAAGTCTCTCATGCCAGCCAGGAGTGCAGGGGGACAGGAACCCTTTTTATTTCCACGTGTGTCCCACAGGCATCACCTCCCCAGGGGCTGCTGAACACCACGGATGGCTGTGAAACCCAGACTGGAATGTTCCTGCTCAGCTGGGTGCTGCAAACCCGCAGGGAAGGTGAAAAGCTCCCAGGCTGAGTGTTGGAACCCAGGACATCCCTCTGGGTGCCCTGGATGACCCCTGGCAGGGGGCTCAGAGACCCTGGCAGGCAGCCAAAGACCCTTGGGTTTTCAATTTTAACCCATGGAGCAAATTACCATTCTCGTATGTAGAATTACAAGTCAAAAAAGTTTTAAGTAGAATGATAATGAATTTATCACAGGATAAAAAGGAATTTTGGGGGTTTTTAGTATAGGGGTCTAGGAGAAAGATGGAGGAATTTGGGTGTTGTTTTGTCCTGCTTCTTCCTAGCCTCCATATTCTGTGTGCTGTTGGCACTTTTGGATGGGTTTAGGGTAGAAGTAGACAGTCTGACATAGGTGATAGGAATTGGAAAATAATGGTAAGTAAAGTACACATAGTTTTCAGTATAAAATGTTGAGGCCAGCCCAGGGGTGGGCAGTGTGCCTTGGACAGAGCTCTGTGGGTCAGGAAAAGAATGTTTTAGATAAGAGAAAATAAACAACCTTGAAAACCAGAGCCAAGGAATTCCAACTCCTTTTTAGACCATCGGGCTGAGAAAAAGAGAGCCTCGGGGTCATCCTGAGCTCAGGAAACCCGAGAGCTGAGAGCTCCTCAGAGCTGTGGCAGGGCTTCCTCCCTTCTTTGGGAGCCAGGAGTGCCAAAGCAGTGGAGCCCTGCAGCCAGGCTGATGCAAAATGCAAGGCAAGGGGTCATGCCAAACCCAAGTCTGCGTGGTTTTTGGGAGGTGCAAGGCTGTTCTCCTGTGGTTGTGCTCCAGGTCTGCTTTAGAAAGGGTCTGGAAAATGCCAGGAGAGTGAATGAGCTGCTGCTGGGGCTGCAGGGCTCAGTCAATGAGCAGGTGCTGGGGCTGCCAGCTGAGCTCTGAGCCTGACTGTGTGGGGCAGAATTGATTGATTTTCCTTCTCTAAATTATTCACGAGCTCAGGCATTGCTTTTGGAGCTGATCATTTCACTGGGGCTCAGGACCTGCCATTTCATGGCTTGGAGGAAGTTTAACCATTAGTGAAGTCCTGGGCAATAAATCACCCTGGAGCTGGGCTGTTGGCTGCTCTTGGGGTGGCACTGGAGCTCAGTGTGGGGGGACAGGAGAAGCACAGGGGATTGGAACAGCTTCCCAGAGAAGCTGTGGCTGCCCCATCCCTGGAAATGTCACCTCCTCTCCCTCCCCACAGCCACCAGCTCCCTGTGGGAAGTCCCATGAAATGATTGGAAATGTCTGGGACAGCAGAGCCTGGACTGGTCTGGAGGTGTTATATTCATTTTTAATACATACAAAAGTGTCATTCTGGGGAGTGCAGCTCTGTTCTGAGCCCTGTGCTGTGAACACATGCCTGCTGTGCTGGCCTTTGGAACATTTGGGGGGAAATTTGACTGAGTTCTGAGCCTTGGTTTCATTATCTCAGCCAGGCTTTACCCAGTGAAGGGGAAGGTTGTGTGCATCTAAACTCAAGGCATGCCTGAGTGTGGAGAGACCTGTAACAGCTCTCCCTGCTGTGACTGGAAGCTGAGCAGACCAGGCTTGGTTTCTGCACTTATCAGAAGGTCCCTTCAAAGGAATTTAAACAACTTGGCAGAAAGGAGGACATTTAAAAATGCAGTGAGCAGTGTGGAAGTGGCATCCCTAACTCAGCAGGGCACTGGGGCTGTGTGAGCACGCCCAGCCCTGTGTGCTGTCCTGCCTGCTCATCAGGGGGATGCTCATGTGTTATCCTGGCAGAACGTGGGGCTCCCACCCCAAAGCACCCCCGTCACACCCTCCTGGCCGTGGGCAGCAGAGAGCTCTGGCTGTTCTGAGCACTGGAGGGGAAGGAGCAGGGATTCAGGGCAGCTCCAGCCTGCTCTGTTCCTGCTGAGCTTCCTGAGCTCAGCTGCTGCCTTGGCTGTGCTGTACAGAGCTGCCTTTCCGAGGTGCTTGCCTCCAGAAATAGCACGAGGAAGAAGTGTTGCTCTCCAGAAATGGGGTTTCCCTCTGACAGCTGCTCTGGGATCGGTGCCTCAGGCTGATGGGAGCAGGGAGGGGGGCTCCTCTGCTGTTCTTTCTCCTCAGAAGTTGTTGCAGTGTGTCAAAAAGTGCTATTTTCTCCTGGCATACGGAGCGGAGCGTGCCTGCCTCCCAACGTGACCTATATAAAGACAGAGTCAAAGCTATTATTGTTCCATGCTGGAGATTCTGTGTTTCTAGGCTTAGTCAGAAATAAAAAAAAAATCCAGTTTTTTAATAGGCAATGAGCTTGGAGAGCAGAATGCAGCCCCATCAGGTCTCCTGCCTCTGTGAGCATGGGCTCTGGTAATGCCCTGCAAATTCCTTCCCATGCTATGCCAAGGTTCAGAGATGGGCTGTTTTGTTTTTTTTTTTTTTTAATCACAGCAATAGTAATAATTTTCAAAAAGAGAAGGCTCTGGAGAGACCTTAGAGCCATTTCCAGTGCCTAAAGGGGCTCCAGGAGAGCTGGAGAGGGACTTTGGATAAGAGATGGAGGGACAGGACACAGGGAATGGCTTCAGGTTTAGGTGAGACTTAAGAAAAAAATTCCTCCCTGTGAGGGTGGGCAGCCCTGGCACAGGTGCCCAGAGCAGCTGGGGCTGCCCCTGGATCCCTGGCAGTGCCCAAGGCCAGGCTGGACAGGGCTTGGAGAACCCTGGGACAGTGGAAGGTGTCATGAGCTTTTAGTCCCTCCCATCCCAAACCATTCCATAATTGTCTGTGCTGTGCTGTGCTCTGCCTGGCCACTGCAGGTTTATTCCAGCACAGGGTCACCTGGAAAGCAGCTTTTTGACCTTGAGTCTGTCCCACTGCCTCGTGTCCCTTTGGGCATCAGGCACCTCTTAATTTGCAGCTCAGGGCTTTGTATTGCAATATCTTTATTAGCACAGAGGATTTCTCCTGGCAGTTTAATGATGCTGATTCAGCTCTCTCATCAGAGGAGAGCTGTTTGCTCTCCATCCAGAGCACATCTACTCATCTGGATAGGAGGAATTTTTTGATGGACAAACACTTTTTGGTCAGGAACTGATTCCCAGGGAGGTTTTCCAGCACTGCCAAACCCCTGAGAAATGGGCTAAAAGGGTATTTCTACTCATTTATTTCTGTTCAAAGGGAGGGAAAATCAGGAGAAATGTGAAAGCGAGTACATTTCCTTAGCACCCATGGAATTGCTCTTTAATGCTGGAGTTTATTGTGTAACCACAGGAGGTGAGTGGGGAGCCTGCAGCAAAACTCCCTCCCGAGGCTTTGCTGTGAATCTCCTCTCCCAGCTTGGGATGTTTTTAGGGCCCCTTAAGCAAGCTGCAGATTTGTTGTATTTGTGGGGTTTTTAGACAAAGGAAGGAATTATGGATCTCACTCCATGTTCTCAGAAGGCTGATTTATTATTTTATTATGCTATATTATAATGAAGAATACTAAACTAAATTATACTAAAGAATACAGAAAGGATACAGACAGGAGGCTAAAAAGAGACTAATGAATCTCGTGGCTCTCTTCAGAGTCTGACACAGCTTGGCCCCAATTGGCCAATGAGTCAAAATAATTCACATGAAACCAATGAAACAATGTCCAACCACATTCCAAAGCAGCAAAACACAGGAGAAGCAAATGAGACAAAATTGTTTTCCTTTTTCTCTGAGGTTTCTCAGCTTCCCAGGAGAGAAATCCTGGGCAAGGAGATTTTTCCAGAAAATATGACTGCCACACAGATTCCCTCTAATTTCCAGTTGCTAATTCTGTTTTGTTATATAAACACTTTTAATGTGTATATATAATTAAAGAGCACTGATTAACCTCCGTTCTGGTCATGGTTCTGAGCAGATCAAATTTCCCTTGCACTGAGAAACCCAACCCTTCCTTTCCCTTTCCTGATTCTCCTGTGATGTGATCATTTAACCATAGGATTCACACCAAATTTGTCACAATTCCTTTGCCTTAACTCCTTCCCTTCTTTCCTGGTCCCTGGGACTGTTCTGGAGGCTCTTGGAATTCGTCCTGGCACAACATTTTCATCCAGAGCCTTGACATTCCTTCAGCTCTTCCTGTTCTCTCTACATAATTAAAGAAGTTGAAATCTGCAAAGATGGACACTGAATCAACCCAGAGAGATAAAGATGTCTCCTCAGATTTATTTCTCCTGCAAGATATATTCTTTATAAATCCTTCATGGCACATTAAATATTGACTCTTCCTTGTCCCAGCCAACAAAATAATTGTGCATCCCTGAATTTCTCCTTCGAAAGCACACGATGGATGGCTGTGGCACTTTACTCAATATTTAATTAAATCCAGTTAAAAAAACCCTGAGAAAAACTCCCTGTGATGTATGAGGAAGCAGGAGGTTCAAAGCTGGCATTTTCCTCCAGGATGCTCTGTGGAGTGTGGCTAACTCAGCTATTAAGGAACAGAGTTTGGGAATGCATCAATATTTAGGAACTGGGAGTGAATAATCTGATTTTTAACAAATGCTCCCTATAGCAAATCAAGCTGTGTGTTTAACTGAACGAGCCTTGCTCTGATGCTGAGCTCTCCTTAGCCCTGGGCTGATCCCTGCCTGTCTCTGGGGATTCCCTGGGAGATCCAGCCTCCCTCAGCAGGAGGTTTGCTGAGCACAGAGTCCTCCAGCACCTGGGAAAGGTGATTTTTCTGGTGTGTGAAGGGAAATAGGAAAGCGTAATTCATGCTGCAGTTCTAAGCCACCTTCAATTTTCCTGTATTTCTTTTTTTTTTTTTTTTTTTTTTTGGAGTTCTGGTTGAAGAATGGCTGGTCTGGAGAAAATGTAGAATTGCAATGAGAAAAAAAAATGTAGAATTGCAATGAGTCTGCAGCAATTCCAGCTCATTGGGAGAGAAGTTAACAGGATCTGCACTCTGCTGGAAGCTGGGCACTGCTGCCACCCTCTCCTGTGGCTGTTTGCCAGGGCTCCTCAGATGCTGTTCCTGCATTTGCCTTCTTCCCAGGGTTTTCCCTGGAAGAGAAGCTGAGATTTAACACCTCAGGGAAGAGGGATTGTTTATTAGGAGGGGCATCCCTGCTCTCCATGAACACTGCCCTGGAATGCTGGAGGTGCCACAGGGACACCCTAGGAGGGTGGGGATGTTGAATCCCAGAATTATCCCAAATCTCAGCATTTCCATCCCTGGAAGTGTTCACAGCCAGGCTGAAGCAGCCTGGGACAGTGGGAGGTGTCCCTGCCCATGGCAGGGGGTGGCACTGGGTGGGCTTTGAAGTCTTTTCCAACCTAATTCTGTGAAAAACACACATTTCAAGCTTTTTGTAGTGGAAGTTTTAAAGCACTACCTGGCTATGCCCCAGACGCTGATCCCTACCTTTTCCTGAAACCAAATTTAATTAAATTCTAAAATACTGAGCCTGAAGTTAATCCTGTGTTTTGTTAAGTCCCAAGATATGATTTTCAAAAGATGCAGAACTGGGAATATTTCTTCCTTTATTTATTTTTTTTTTAATTAATTCTATTTTAAGTCATTACTTCCACTTGAAAAGAAGAATAAGAAAGAGAAACCACCCACTTTCATTCAATATTATGCATTATTCCATTTATTCCATATTCCACTGCTTAAACACTCCCAGCAAGGTGCTGTGATTGAAAAGGAAGTGAAATGTCAATTTTAGCCAATCTTGTGTTCAGCCTGCCACAAAAAGGTCCCTGTGGCACCTCCATCATTCCAGGGCAGTGTTCATGGAGAGCAGGGATGCCTCTCCTGATAAACAATCCCACCTCCCTGATGTGTTCAATTGTTAAATGAGCTAACCCAACTTCCTGCAAAGTGTGTTTTCAAATGCATTTGATTCCTGCAGTAGTGGCATATGCTGAAATCTATGGGGAGGAACTCAATAAAATGCTGCCAGCCTGGGAGTTTATTATTTATGGCATTTTTGAAGGTTTGCATCTTTCTGGAGCCTGGAAGCAGATGGGCTTCTAACATTTGATTTCCCTGGATCCTAATTAAAGATGGAAATGTTGATGTTAAGAAATTAAGTGACCATTACTTAATTTTTCTCCCATTAAGATTTTTTTTTTTAAAAATCATTCACTCTTATCCAGACTGTGCTGACTTGTTTGAATTCCCAATATCTTGATCATGTTTTCTACATCTTTTTCCTATTTTCTGCTGCCTGTAACCCCACAAATACAATAGGAAGGGAAAACAGCAAATAAAATTGAATCTGCTAAGAATGAGCCCAACCTGGGCAATTTGCAAACAGCCAGAGGAGTGTGAAGGGAGTACCTGGCTGCTGCTTGAGTGGGTTTTTCCCTTCACTCCAGCTGATTTCCCCAGTTCCCCCAGGCTGAGGGCTGGCCATGCCCTGCTCCAGGTGAGCTCCCCACCAGGACCCCTCTCCAGAGGCTGAGCCCCGAGCTCCTCCCGAGCCATCTGCAGCAGATTAACTCCCACAGGCTTCTGGAATGGCCCCTTGCTGTGATCTCCCAGCATCATTGACAGCCCCAGCCTGTGTCCTCCGGGCTGACCTCGCAGCCTGCCTCACCTCAGCTGAACTCCCAGCACCTCACTGAGTTTACCCCACTGAATTCCCTCCATGTGGTGCTTCCTCCACAGCCCCAGCACCAAGAAACTGCTCACAGGTGCAGGGAGCTCACTCTGAGGCTTTTCCCACCATCCCTGTGACCCCAGGGAATATTTTTATTGACTATTTTTATTTTTTTTCTCTGCAGCTCTCAGCTGTTTGCTGACTTCCACTATTTTTATTTTTTTTTTTGTAGCTGCACACTCAGGGGCTCTCCTTACTAACACAGAAAATCGAATAATGGCTTAGGTCAGAAATATTCCATTTTATAACCTTTGCAAATCCTCTTTGCTCGTGGGTTTTATGGGATAAGTTAATGCTTTACAGAGAAATGGTATCAAAGCAGGCCCATTAAATACTGCTTGTTTTTGACCTGTGGCATTGTTAAGTCAAGAGTTTTCCAGCTTTTCCTGCACATGAATCAGGCTTTCCATCAGCTTTGTGTTTCTATCCGTTTGGGTCTGTCAGGCAGGCAGCTGAAGGACTCTCAGGAATTGTGGAAACCCAGGGCACAGGGAATATTTCTCTGTCTGCTCTGGGGTGCCCTGACCCCCAGGGCAGCACTGACTCTGACCCTCATTCATGGAGAAAGTTTCCCAGACTTCAAGACAGACCAGAACGCACAAAAGTGTGAAATGGATTTTAGAGAGTAGTGTAGGTGTAACACTTGGTGGGAAATTTAGATTTGGGGATTTTTAGAATGTTGTGGATGGAAGCAAGATGGAGGGTACAGGGTGCTGTCCTGGGTTTCTTCTTCATGCTTCTTCTTCCTCCTTCTTCATGGGTTGGGTGGCATTTTGTAATTGGGCAGAAAATCCACACTGCAGCTCTTTGGGATCAGTTATTGGGTTAAAAGGGAAAATAATCCCTGATAAGGAATGAGATCCAGCCTCTCCTCTGTGTTCTGCCCCAGCAGAGCTGGGATCACCTGGAGCAGGATCCAGCCCAGTCCCTGGTGGGCAGAGCAGACCGCTGCTGCTCTCTGGGCTTGTGGGGTGACTTTCCCTTTTTCCTGGTGTCTGGATTCCCTTTCCTCTCCAGAGGTGTTGCACCTGAACTGGAGAGCCAGGTTGGACTGGAGAGCCAGGCTGGACTGTTTTGCATCCCGATGTCCCATCTGTGAGAAGCCATTTCCTGATCCCATCCCTTGTCCCCAGTCCCTCCCCAGCTCTCTGGAGCCCTTTTAGTCGTGGAAGGGGCTCTGAGCTCTCCCTGGAGCCTTCTCCTCTCCAGGCTGAGCAATCCCAGCCCTCACTGATCCCTGCTCCCCAGACAGGGAGTGAGGGCAGACTCTGAGCTCCTTACGGAGGATGAAAGGATGTGTGAGGATAAGGATCAGCTGCTCCATGGAAATGAGCACAGGGCAATGGGAATTATGATACCCATGGCAGGAGAAGGGCCTGGAGTGCTTAACATGCCTTTATCCAGCTGCCAGCAATCCCAGCTGGGGCTTATTGAGAGGTGTCACAGGAATTTGAAGTGTAATTCCGGGATTGTTAATGGATCCACATCTGTCAGAGGTGCTGCCCTGGACCTGGAGCCTTCCCACGGGGAACATTTCAAACTGGAGTTTTCCCACAAGGAATTCTTTCATTCTGTCATTCCACAAGGAATTCTTTCATTTCCAAAAGGGGCAGAAGCAGCTGCAGGTCAGGGCTCTGCCAGGGTTGGAGAGGAAGGAGAGAGGGGCTGGGGGCACAGGCAGGAGGACACTGAAATTGTTCTTGCAGCTCTTGCATTGCAATAGGATTTATAATCACTAATAATTGCAGGGTTGGGTTTTTAAATAAAAGTTCAGTGGTTTAGACAGTGTAATTGGTGATTGCTGAGGAGCAAAGCAGCAGTGGGGAAGAGAGCAGAGCACACCTCCTGTGCACTGGGAGCACGAGCTCTGTCAGCACCTCATCTTCATGTCCCAGGATCTGTGTCTGTCTCTCTGCCAGCTCCTGATCACTTCTCATCTTCCATCCCTGCTGGATTTATTCTTGCAGCACTTCTCCTATTCCCTTCCGTCCTGCAAAGCAGAATATAAATGCTACTATACCCCTGAATTCCTGGAAAACAGGAATTTTGGTAAATGTGTAATTCAGGCAGAATTCATTCCTTTCCCTTAAATGTTATGTTAACATTTAATTTATTTATATATAGTAGCAAATGGACTCATAGTAGAGATTTGTGGGTTTCCTGGGAAGACTGTTTTGATCCAGCTTATTGACACAAACTGGAATCATTAGAGATGCCTCTTTTAACTTCTGTACTGGAATTAAAATTAAATAATCAGTGCATTGGCCAATTAAGAGAAGACATTTGCAACTTCAGTTTTTGCACTCAGTGTAGCTGGAAGTCACAGGGTGGTGATGGCAGTTAAATATGATGGGAAATGGACATTTTCATCCTGGTGATGAACCTGTGCAATGAGCCCCCCCAATGTGGAGTTTAATGGCTTGCTGAGGGGGGATGTTCTCCCTGGCCATGCAGCACCATCCAGAGGGAAAGCTGCTCTAGCAGGGGCTGATTTGGGCTTTTATTCAGCAATTCAGCTGAAAGGGGCTATTATGTGTTATCACTTCGGCCCGAAATGAGTGCCAGTTCAACTAGCAGGGAGTGAATTAAATTGCATTGCAGTAATGCACATAAAAATCCCCCGTAAAACCAAAAGTTAAATGCCCTTTTATTGGGGTGAGGGCTGTCAGTTTTGTAGAGAGAACTGTAAAATCCTGCAGAAAAGCAGGTGCAGTTTCCCTGCAGCCAGGCCCTGTGGGTGCCCAGCCCTGGCAGCACCAATCCCATGGGATTGTTGGGCTCTGGCTCCCCCAGTTCTGTGTTTGTGCCCTGTGCAGGAGGACTGGGTGGTTTGTGTTGGGTTGTGTCTGGCTGGGCACTTGGAATTCCTGGTTTGGGATGGAAGGGACCTTCAGTGCCCCCCAGTGCCACCCCTGCCAGGGACAGGGACACCCTCACTGTCCCAAGCTGCTCCAGCCCCAGTCTGGAGCATTATTGCTGAGGTTTTCTGCTCAAATGAAACCATGAAACGTTGGATTCCTTGGAGGGCTCTCCCAGTCCATTGCTGGAGCTGCTGCTCTCACAAGAATGAAGTTACTGAACTAAGGCAAATAACTGACAGGAAAACAAGGAAGTCACAGCTTGTTTGTAAATTGTTTGTAATTAGATTGTGAGCACAGAAAGAGGCTCCGTTTCTTGAGTGAATTATTCACAATGAGTTATTTGCTCAGCCCTCGTTAGTAACAGATTTACAATAATTTCTTATTTTTCTGTGTTGCTCTGCTCGTCCAGATAGCTGCTTCCTCTGTGGTTTTTATATTAAAATTTCTAAGTACAATAAACACTGTTTTTTATTGCAAACATCTATCTAGAAGGCAAAAATAAAACCAAAAAGGAGTTTAAAAAGAAAAGGAAAGTGCACTATGTGTAGATTTATATTTCTTGAGTTAAAACGTGCAGACACGAACTGAAACAAGTCTCATTTATCACCAGACTTGGTTGCATCTTTAAATAACCTCCTTTTTATCAAAATATGTTCACAATATAATTCATGGAAGTAGCAATTTGGCAGATTGAACTATATTTTTCTGAATTGAATCTCTGTTCTCTCTGATTTAATATTTAATAACGAAAGCATATCTGCTAGTGAACTAGATAGAAATGACAACTCTTCTATGTGGGCTGATTAGGGGGAGAATATTCTGCAGGCAAGTAATAGCTCTGTTTTCAAAGGATGCTCTTAAGCTATTCAATTCTCATTCCTCTTTGAAATGTTCATAATAGTTTGAACAACCCTGAATTAACAAATGTAAATGAGTGTTTTAAATCTTACTTCTTAAATACTTACCTAGATAACTTCAGAGAAGGCAGTTCTGACTTCTTGCAAGGAGATGTTTCTAGAGAAGAGCCACAACTTCAGGATCTTTTTAGCATTGCAAGAAATGTACAAAATCCTTTGTTTGGAATAAAATATTTGTAGAGCCATGGAATGGTTGGGGTTGGAAATGACCTAAAAGATCATCCCATCCCAGCCCTGCCATGGCAGGGACACCTCCCACTGCCTCAGGTGTCCCCAAGCCCCAGTGTCCAGCCTGGCCTTGGGCACTGCCAGGGATCCAGGGGCAGCCCCAGCTGCTCTGGGCACCTGTGCCAGGGCTGCCCACTTCCCAATATCCAACTTAATGCTGTCCTCCTTTAGTTTAAAATGGAAGGAACAAACTGGGAGAAAGATTTATTGCCCTGTTTCTGGCCTGGCTATGAAAGCACAGCCTGGTATTTATGGCTGTCACCACACTGTGCTTTATAAAGAATATTCTGGTTTTGTGATCGTGCAGATCTGCTGGGGTAACCTTGGGGTGAGGGATCACCCCCTGTCCTCTCCTGAGCAGGGCAGGGGTGGCAGTGCCAGGAGCTGCCTGTCCCTCTGGGCACCCTGAGCTGCTTTGCTCTGTCAGAGAGGGAAACGGAAAATCTGATGTGGCTTCAACCTTCTTGCAGCTCAGGTTTCTGCAGGAGTCCAGCAAGCACCCCGTGCTGCCCTGCTGGCTCCTGCTGCAGGAGGGCTGGGAAAGGGGAATGAGCCACTGGAATGGCTGGGCCACCATTCCCTGCCTGCATCCCAGCTCAAACTGGGAGATTAACTGTGCTTGCTGGTAAAATTGCATAGCATTTAAAATACAGCAGTGGCCATGGCAGTGTTCAAGAGCAAAGAGCCCTTTGGCTTTTTCATTAAGCTGACAAAAAAGAACAGAATAACAAATTGCAATTTGCTTAATGCACAGTTACCCCCTGCCCAAGGCTGGCACTTCTGGTACCAGGTTCTGGTACCAAATTTGCCCTGCCCTTCTCTTGTTCCTGCCTTGGCAGCAGCTTTGGCATCGCTGTTTGGATGCAGTTAGAACAAAGCAGTTTGGAATTGTTGCAGGGGGACCCCAAACCTCTTCCCTCAAGGAGGAATCTCTCCCTTCCCAAGCAGCTCCTGTGGCTCTCCTCTCCATCCTGGATGCAAAGGGTCCATTGCAGCCTGCTGAAATTCTGCTGGGGGTTCTGTTCCCTGTAATTGTGATTATTGCAGTCTCCCTTCAGCATTTAATTGATGACTGCATCTTGCAGCACCTTCTCCCAGGCCTGAAGGACACTGTGGCATCACCTTCCCCTCTTCCATATCTGGATCAAACCCTTTCAGGATTTCAGCAGTGATGAAGCTGGGAGCTGAGAAATGCACAGAACAATTACCTGGCAATTTCTAACATGTTAATTAAATGTAGTGATCACTTGGCAGTGGCACAATCTGCAATAAAGCCCCTGCACTGTGGACAAGGATTGGTGGGCATTGGGGAGGGATCCAGAAATGGGATTTGCTCTCAGGAGCAATGGTGAGGTTTGGATTGGTGGGAAATTGGGAGATTTCCCCCTGTGCTGGGCACTGAGGCCACACCTTTAATGCTGGGATGGGGTTTGGGACCCTCGTGGGAAGGACATGGAGGGGCTGGAGGAGTCCAGAGCAGGGAACAGAGCTGGGAAGGGGCTCAGCCTGGAGAAAAGGAGCTCAGGGGGGACCTTGTGGCTCTGCACAGCTCCTGACAGGAGGGGACAGCCGGGGGGCTCTGCTCCCAGGGAACAGGGACAGGAGGAGAGGAACACAGCCTCAGGGTGGGCATTGGGGAAAATTCCTTCACTGAAAGGGTATTGGAAGGGGCTGCCCATCCCTGGAGGGATTTAAAAGTCATGTGGATGTGGCTTTTGGGGAGATTAATAAACATATATTTATATACATATCCCCACAGATCTCTGTAGACATATTTATAGACTAGTCCTGCACACAGGGTATGAACAGGGAGGTCTCAGTGCAGACCACCACCGTGGCTCTGGCAGCTGACACCATCCCACAGCTTATTTTTGTATCCCCAGGCACGTGCTGTCTCTTAAAAAACCCTGAGAAAATAAAAAATAGCTCTCCCCAATAATCCTGGGACAGGTGAAAAATCTAATCCCCAGCCCAAATGGCCAACAGAGATGTCTGGAAAGCTTAAAATAAAACTGTTGCTGGGGAGAAATGAAAACTTCGGGTTGGGAAGTGTAACAAGACTTGTAATATGTAATGAAAATCAAATTTAGCTAGGCTAGCACTCACTTCATGGGGGTTTAGGTTGTTTTTTTTTCCAAACTCCCAGAACCATGAAGAAGTTCTTTGAGAACTTCAGTGATCAATAACCCATTACACCACTGACACCAGCTCTGAACCTAATTACCAGTGCAGCAGAGCTTACCTAATGAGTTCTTAGAGTCATTGGAAGGGGCAAAAATGTGTGTGGGTTAATATCCTCTTTTTTAATATATTTTTCTCTATGCACCTTGATCTCTTGAGCACAACAGAATTCAGGCTAAAAAGGAGGATAATGAGACTTGTCTCAAAGCTCAAACTGCAAGTGCAGCATCTATTTCACTCTGCTTGGATAAAATTCTGGTTTCCTGGAGGACAAAAACCCCCTTTGTTTTACTGAATCCCACTGCAATTCCTTCTAAATGAAGCACATGGGTGTACAAATTTTTTATTCTCCTTCCTGTATATTAATTTATAATATATATTATATTTATTGTGTATATATATATTGTAGATATATGTATATTATATATTACAATATATGAAATTTCTAATGTACATTTATAATTTATATATTTTTGTAATATGGTATATATACACAATATAATATACATATAAAATACATAGGTGTGCAGAACTGCATGCTTTCCTCTCTTGCATTCATTTTTTAGAGAAATGACAGGTCCAAAATTGGAGGCCCCCAGGCTTGGTTCCAACACAGCCAGTGCTGTTGGAGTCCCTGCTCCTCAGCTTGGTGTTGTCTGTGCTGATTGAGTTCACTTGGATGTTCTCATTTGAATTTTTCCAGCATCCACCCATTTATTCCCCTTGCAACTTCCAGTGTGAGATTGGAGAACCCTCCAGTACTGATTTTTTTCCCTAAAATTAATCAAGGCCATATAATCAAGCCATCTCTCAGTCTTCCTGCTAAACCAGCTTGAGCATTTTTTCAGTTTTTCTTGGAACTTTTTTTGGGGTTTTTTTTTTTTGTATTTTCAGTTGTTCTTCATGGTTTCTATTTAAGCAGCGAGGAAGAGGAATCAGTGCCATGCTTGGTGGTGTCCTTGATGCTGTGACAGGTCCCATCCCTGGAAGAGGGTTTGCCTTGGAGAAGGGGAGGCCTCAATGGGCTTTTATCCCAAAGAAATCCCAAATGTGTTAGGGTTGGAAGGGACCCAAACCCCATCGCATTCCACCCCTCCCATGGCCAGGGACATCTCCCACTACCCCAAGTTGCTCCAAGCCCTGTCCAACCTGGACATTTCCAGATGTTATTCCACATTTAGAGTTGCATCCCTAAATTACCTCAGCACCCACCACTCGTGGCTGAGCCATGAAGGTGAGTTTATAACTGCCCCAAAATGCTAACCCAGGAAATTTCTTGAATCCAGCCCTTCCTCCCAGGAAGCTGTGAGCTTTGTATTTGTAAAGATGCAAAAAATTCCCCCAATTTCAGCTATCAAAGCTGAATTTGGCTTCTAAGGCTCATTTAATCACCACAATGGCTTAGTTAGAGAGAACGCTGCAGAGGGGTAATTTATCTTTATTTGTCAGCTCCCCAGGGCTGAGTTCTTTTGAAGGGCAAAAGTGAATAGGAGGTAAGGATAAATTGTAAGCTGTCTAATTTTTGACCTGTGATTTTTTTTTCAGACATTATGTTTGGGGAGTTTTTGAGCAGTGGTGCCAGGAGACCGTGGGTGAACCTGTCGGGTGTTGCCAGATTGGGATTTGGCTGAGCCTGTTGAGTGTTTCACACATTTTAGCCAGGGAAAATGTGTACAGGGTTTAAAGAGGACAGGAAGGAGTAGAGTTCTTTGCAGATCTTCATAGTTAAGGTGTGGTCAATTAATTTAAGGAATAGAAATTGGCTGTGTGAGAGCCCATTTCCCTCAGTGTGGGTGTGGCAGCAGCACGAGCCTCGTCCCACACCCACCCAATCCATAGGAGGGGCTCCTATGGATTTCCAAAAGGCCTGAATCTTGTTGAATTTCACTGGAGACACCTTGCATGTGGCCTGAGTAATGTTGTTGTAAGGGAAAGTGTTTCCTGCTGTGTGTTTATGGATGAATGCTGGTTCCAAGGAAAGCTCTCCTTGCACTTGGCCACCTGGATGTGTGGCACAGCGCTGCATCTCCGAGGGTGGCACAGCCCTCTGCCCATCTGATGGGTAAAACCCCACCCATAAATTGTGACTGCAAGAGGAAAATGGCATCTGGGCATGGCCTGTTAGTGTTTCTGTCAGTAACTTTGCTCATCTGGGCTGTGCTCCACGTTTGGTTTGTGGTTGTCTTCTGCTCTGCTGCCTCTTTCCGGCTTCTGCTCCGAGCACTTCACTGAGAAGCTTTTTCCTATTTGGCTTTTACGTTGAAATTTTCTGAATCCCAAGTTCAACAAGGGCACTTTCCAGTCCCACTGGAAAGCTAAGCTAAAACCTTGACAGGCCCTGGTGGAAATCATCCAAGAAGGGTCATCCTCCATGGGGCTGGCTCGTGGTTTCAGGAGATCATTTACGGAGATCCCAGGGGCTGGGAAATGCTCCTGTGGGGCTGAAATTGGGCAGGTTTTACCATCCTGGTGAAAAATCCTGGTGAAATCAGGATTTCCACCATCCTGGTGAAATCCTGCTTGTTCCCAGGACAGCACTGGCAGGATTTGGGCACCTCCAAAGAGGCTGGGCTTGTGCTGCAGTGGGATTTAGCAGCGAGGTGTTGATGCACTTCTGCTGCCTCACCCTAAAACTCCCTGCCTTTATTCACAGTGAAGCCAGACAGTTCCACATGTCTCATCTGAACTCAAATGCCACCTAATTCCCATCTCCTGCAGGAATTGGAAGTCTACTTACAGGATTAGCTCCACTTGCATATAAAGCCTGTAAATTGCTGTCAGAGCTCTGTGTTTTGGGTAGCTCCTATCTGTCTCTGTTTCATTAAAAAATGAGGCCAACAATAAATGTTTTCATTCCCCATGAAGTATATCCAGATATTTGTGTGGGAAAGCTTCATCTTAAAATTCATCTTTATTGTGACTTGGCAAAATGCAGTGAACTGATGCCTTGTAGTGACATGATTTTAAATACAAACTCAGGCTTAAATTTTATAAATCATTGATCACAGATGGCATTTTTGATTGTCCTTAACAATTGAATTTTTAAAAATACATATGAAATTGTTAAAAATACATAAGAAGAAATGGTTGAAATTGTTAAAAATACATCAGAAGAAATGGTTTTTGCCAAGACAGAAACATAATAATAATAATAATATTTTGAATTAGAATATTAAGCTTTGATTAGAGGCAGTGCTTTGTAGTTAGGGCTCACAGGGTTGCTCTGCCACATTATAGCATTTATTTTACATCCTGTCATTGGTTTTTGAATTGTTCAATTTGGTTCGAGGGATTTAAGAGGTAAAAGTCATTCTGAGTGTTTCCTTGAGAAAGAATATTTAGAAGGCAAATCTGGCTTTTTAGGCATTATAATGGCTGTGGATTCTTTACTTGCCTTTTCCACTTTTCTCTCTGTATTTTATACTCTCCTGCCCATGTTAATTTTTTACCAAGGATATATCTAAATTAGCTCCCCTCATGTATACGGGAGGATTCCAGTAGAGAAGGGTGAGCAGTGGGCAGCAGCATTTATTTCCAGCACATGATAAATGACATATTTCTGGTGGATGCTTGCCTTTAAATTGCCCCTTAAAGCAGGCCTCACCCCCAAATTTCCAGTTTAACCAGCTTCATTCTCTTAATGGCAATTCTCAGTTTGCTGCAGCCCAGAGCTGTCCTGGAGCTGCTGCAGGGAAGGAGTGGGGATGAGATGTGAAATCTGAGAGAATTAAAGCCCTCTGGGAGCCCGGGACAGTAATTAAAGCTGGCAGTAATTAAGCATGCCTGGCTCAGGCAAGAGGAAGATGCAGAGCAATCAGCAGAGGCTCTTGGCTCTCTCACCTGGTGGGGAAGGAGCTCCTGCAGGTCCTGGAGCTGCCCCTGTCCCCCAGGGCACTCCCAGCTCAGTGCTGGGCATTTCCAGCTCCCATCCAGGGCTCTGGTGTGGCTGGGGAGCCTGAGGGGACAGGAGGGGACCTGCTCCAGCTCCTCCACCCCAGTGCTCAGCAGGATCTGCTGCCCTGTCCTTGGGCACGGCCACCAGAGCAGGGGAGGAAGAGATTCCATGATCCCAAGTAAAGGCAGAGCAGCTGGTGGGATCTGTGTGGGCATAAAGGGAGCTGCTCTCTGCTTTGGGCACACTGGAATGGACTGGCTGAAACACAAAATAATGCCAATTGGCCTCATTTATTGATTTCCTTCTTGCTCTTTGCCATAAAGTTTAGGAGGTTTGGGTGAGGGTGAAAAGCTCAGAGGCAGGGGCAGCCCTGGAGAGGAGCAGCAGCAGGAGAGGCTGGGGTTGTGCCATGCCCAAAACCTCAGCCCTGCCCAGGCACGGCTCTTAAATGGTTCCAGAAATAAAGATCTTTGTTCCAAGCCCTGTTTCAGGTTGCTAAGTGACAGCAGTGTGCTTGCCTTGCAGGTTACTTACCTCAGCCTGCTTCCAGAGCAAGGCAAGGAATGGTTAAAGGCAGATGGAGCCCAGAGTGCCAGGGTTAAATACAGAGCTATTAAATACTTTATCATTACTTATGGCAAGAAATGCACATTTTGTCCCACACTGAGGGCAGGGAGCACCAGGGGGCTGGGCAGGAAGGTGGTGGGTCCCTGACCACGTTCTCTTCCATATTCCAGAGGGCAGAGCTGGGAGATCCCATTTTTATCAGGCCCTGCTCTTGTCTGTTCCCTCTGAATGTACAGCTTGTGGTGGGAGCTGCTCAAAGATGTTCTTCACCTTTTTTTCACTCCCAGAAATCCAGGTATCACTATAAATGTTGGTATTTTAAAATGCTGCACCTGTTCTTTCCTCCAGGGTGTCTCTCAAACACCAACATTTGGGTGGGTCTCATTTCCTTTAGCGTGATTTTCTTTAGGGGTAGAAAGATAAAAACGACCATTTAAAAATACAGTAATAATGAAAAAATAATTATCCAGAACCAACTTTGTTAAAGCCATTTGGCATCATTCCAATGATCCTTAGCAAGGAGAGCAGGAATTCAGGGCTGAGCATCCTGGGATAGTGGAGGGTGTCCCTGCCTGGAGCTGGATGAGCTTTAAGGTCCCTTCCAACCCAAACCATTCTGGGATTCTCTTTTGCCTTTGGGAGATCCTGGGGGTAATAAGGAAAATCAGGGGGATGATTCCTCAGCTCTTGCCCTGAATTTGTTTCAGTGATTTAATTTTCTTGGTGTGTAGGGGAAAATGAAGTGTGCCAGATAAACATCTCGGGCCTCTCCTGGTGCCTCTGGAGTGAAATGGACTAAAATGGTTTTTTTTTAATAAAAGCTCATTAACAGTGCCTGCATGGTGTGGCCCTGTGTTAATTATGACAAATATATATATATTTCCTCATCACAGGAGAGTGCTATTCAAATATAAATAATTGCTTCTGTACAGCAAGCTTGGGAGAAAAAAAAAATTGTCAGATATTTTCAGTCAACAGCAGTTGGCTCCGCCAAGCTCCTCGTCAGCTGTGATGAGCTATTAGGGGAATGTTTATGGACACAGCAAAAATAAACTCCAAAAAGCATCCATCATCTTTATTGCCCCTTTCCAAAGTGAAAGGGGTTATTTTCTTGCTGGACGAGCTTGCAAAGGACTGCTGGAACCTGGGAAGACAGAAATAATTGACAGGGTTTAGTGTTTTTCCAGACATGACATCAGGGTTTGATACAAGAAATGGGAGATAATTCATCTTCCTGCAGCACTCAAAATGCTTTGTGAAGGCTTCAAACCCCAGAACTCTCTGAATTGCAGGAATTCTCTGATGCTTTATGTTACCTTGGTTTAATATGGGACTGAACACCCCACTCCTCCCCCAAAAAAAGGAAATTTTACCACCCCAGGGTCAATGTGCCTCGAAACCGTTTGCAAAGTGAAAGGGCTTTGTCATTTCTGTGACATTTGGGATGTTCTGGGTTGGTTTCCAGAAATTTCCTGAGCTTTTGTGCTCCTGAAGGCAGAGATGCTCTGTGGTGCAGGAGAAGCCTCTCACTCTGCACCATCAAGGTGTGCTCAGGTGGGGTTTAATTGGATGAAATTTCATCACTTCATCTATTAGAATGAGTTCTCTTCAAAAGGCTGCAGTTTATCAAGAAGGAAATGCAAAGGTAACAAAAATCCCACTGTTCCAGGCTGGGGCTGCACTGTCACGTGTAGGACCCTGTTAAAAATCCCTTTCCCAGGCACAGGGAAGGTGTTTAAAATGCACAAAAATTGAGATGCAACTTGGAAATAATTATTACATTGTAGGTTTGCTCTGCCATCCATTGTGCCTTACCTGATGGGGTAATTACCACCGTTACAGAACATTTTAATTACAACACTGAGTCAAACTTCATGAAAGTGCCTTGCTACAAAAACGATATTAATATGCACAGAGATACTTTTTCTACTCATATTTTCCTTCCTTTCTATTTTGCTGCTAACAGAAACCAATTGCTGCTGTCACATTCCCTGCTTGTTTACAAGTTTCAAGGTTTTCCCAGCATTGTGTGGAAAAGAGAAATATTTTCTTTCCAGACTTATTAGATTATCAACAGATGCTCGTTTTATAAACTTGCTTTGAAAATCTGACTGGGCAGAGAAACTGTTTGAGACAGTGATCCAGCAAACTGAGAGGGAGAAAAACTGCAAATTTGAGTCATTTAGCAGATTTACAAGTGTTTGCTCAGGGTGAGATTAGAAACGATGCTGGTCTGTGAAGGCAACTGCAAAGAGCTGCTCAGAGCTGGGGAGTGCCATCCTGAAACAGCAGAGTTTGAAATGAAACCATGCACCCCCCTCTGCTCCTGGGCTGCCTCTGAAAACAGCCACGCACAAGAGAAATCAAAATGAATTTTGTGGGCTGTGGGAAGTCCTTGCTGGGAAGCTGTGTAAAGCCTTGTGCTTTTTGCTGCCCGCTTTGCTGAGAAATCAGGTGAAATTTGGCCATTTTGGATGATTGTCCTTTTGGTTTCAGCTGGGGTCCATGATCATTTTTGCTGTATCTCGCTTTTGCTCCCAGCCCCACACCCCAAGTGCTGCCTTTTCCTAAAATCACCGCCTAAAATCCCATCTGCAGCCCAGCCCAGCCTGAAGGCAGGAGCAGAATCCCGGGTGGGTGCAGGGAGAAGCCCTGGGATGGGACAGGAGCTGGATTCTGGACCTCAGGTGCAGCCTGGGCTCTGCTGGAACCCAAGGGCAGGTGGTCACAGGTGTCCCTGGGCTGCAGGGCTCAGGTGGGCTCCCACTGCAACTGCACACAGGGGTTCAATATTTATACAGAATATTTACCAATTGGTATTCACGAGGCCCTGCTTGTTCTAGGAGCACTGCTGCATACCCACAGGTATTTCCCTTTGATGTTTCTTTAGTCTTTAAGATCAAAAATCAGCCTTGTGCCTGAAACATTCTTTGCAGGAAGTGCTGGGCCATTTGTGGAAAAGAGTTGGGTTTTCTAATCTGCATCTCCTGGTCTGCCAGCCCAAAGCAGGCTGGCTGAGCACCTCTCTCTCCCTGTGGCACGCTCTGCCCATGGGTGCCTGGCTGGAATTTTAAAAAGCCATTTTTTTTTTGCATGAAAATCAAAGAGCTGGTGCTGCTCTTGGCTCGTTGGTGCTTGGGCTGGTCCGTAGTGATGGTAACAGAGCCTGTGCAGGGCTGTGTTGCTGTCAGGGGGGTGTTTTTGGGAACCCCCAGCACAAAATGATGCCTGATGATGATGATGATGGTGGTGGTGGTGGTGGCAGTGTCTGTGCCTGGGCAGGACGTGCTGCAGGGATGAAATGAGTGGACAAATTTCCAGGAAGCTGGGGGTGAAAGGGAGGGAGGTGGGAGATGTTCAGAAACACGGAATGGTTCTCCTTGGCAGGGACCTCAGAAATCATCAGATCTCTCAGGACAAGGCTGGGCTGGGGAGGCTCAGGGTGGACAGCAGCAGGAATTTCCCCATGGAAAGGTGCTCAGGCCTTGGGAAGAGCTGCCCAGGGAGGTTTGGAGAGCCCATCCCTGGAGGTGTCCAAGGGATTCCTGGAGGTGGCACTTGGTGCTCTGGGCTGAGCACAAGGTGGGATCAGGCACAGCTGGGACTCGATGACCTTGGAGATGTTTTCCAACCCAAATGATTCTGGAATTCTGGTTCCAACCCCCTGCCATGGATAGGGAAGGAATAATTCTGAGTTTTGTGCCCTCACATACAGGCCAGCAATTCCAGCAGATTGCTGAAAATCACCAGCACCTCTGGCCATTGTGTTTTTATTTATTTCTCACTTGCTCCTTTATTGACATGGAAAACAATTTTGGAGAGCAGCTGATACAGGTCTTGCCATTGAATTTTTAGCTGCATGGGTTGGTGTGTGGTGAGAGCCTCACCTGATGTAAAAGATGCCTTTGATATTCTCTATTATCTCTCTGGAAGGCTCAGATTGTTCTTAGGAAAATGAAGAACAAAAATATGCACAATGACTCCATTAACTCCCTGGCAATTCCACTCCAGCTCTTTTCAGGATCACTGTGGAAAATTAGTTCCTTAAGACATGCCTTAAACCCAGAAATGGTTTCCTAAGCAATTAGGGAACTGGTTGGCAAAAAGCGATTGTTAAATCCATTGTCTTATGAAATCCATCATGCCACCAGGAAATAAAGATTTATGGCCATGCAGTTTATGGGAACCACATTCTGTGCCTCGTGGCTTCACTGGGGAAGGGGCTGTGCTCAAATTCCATGGGTTTTTAAGGACACAGATAGAGGACCTGTTTTCTCTGGAAATGTAGTGCAGCACACGAGTGTTGGCTTGAAAAGTGCCCATTTCCATTAAATGTCAACACTGATGGAAAAGCAGCAAATAATTATTTTAGTTTGAGTTTCACATTGCAGTTCTTTTTAAAGGGTTTGGGGCCTTTAAAAGGAAAACTGTTTAGTGCAATCTGCTTTTCTTTTGTTCTTTGTATCCTCTGAGTTCCTTTGGCTGTGTAAGGAGTTTGTCCAATTCCCAGCATCCACATGGGTGCCTGTGGGAACCCCAGAGTGAAAATTAAGGAGGCTATTTCTGGGGCACAGGAAAAATGGAGAGTAAATGGCTCTGTACTTGAGAGTTTATATTATTCTAATCTTTTCCCAGTGTGAAGTTCTCACTTTAACTTTCATAGGAACATCTTTCCCTTAAATACAAGTCCTCACTTCAGCTTTTACTGGGGGTATTAAAAATATGGGTAGGAAAGATAACACTTTGTGGCTGTGTAGTAGCTATTAAGGAGAAAAATCTGGATTTGAATGCTGATCGTTTGCAGATACAGAAATTGTACCACCTGCTGCTGGAAAACATGGAGCACCCATGAATATTATGGGAAGTGCTCTGGCAGCTGCTGCAAGGGGAGGCTGCAGCAGCTGCTCACTAAGCAGAGTAGGAGAATATCAGTGAGGCACTGGGCTCTCGAGGAGAATGGACCTCAGTTTTGCACCTTTATTAACAATTTGTCCAAAATGCCATCCAAAAAATGCAGAAAATGAATTTTACTGTGGGCAGGAGCTTGCTGAGGTTACCTACACGCTGCTGCAAGCTCTTTTATCTCACTTTTCTCCAACTCCTCCCAGAGGTTTGTGCACCTCTGCAGTGCCCACACAGTGTGTGGCTGTTTCCAGCCAGGAATTCCCAGGATGGTGACTCCCTGGGTGCTTCCCTGGCCTCACCCATTGCTCTTGGAGCTTCTGATTCTCCTCTGCACCAGCCCTGAGCTGCACATCCTGAGCGGTGCTCGGGGCTTGTCAGGTGAGCTGGTCCTGAGAACATCTGAATGCATTTCCAAAGTAATCCCCTGCTAATTAACACACAAACTCCTTCACTGTTAATAAGATAAATCGGTGTTGTCTTGATCTTATGCACAGTTTATGGTAATTTTAAGCCCTACAGAAAGTGGCTGCTTCCATGAACAAATGGGGATAATTAGCTGGAGATAGTTATTATGCAAATTGAGCAAGCTGCACCTTTGAGTGGAAGTGGATGAGCAGGTTGAGCATAATGCCCCAAATTTGGATGCAAATGGAAAAGCTGTTATGGCATAACCTGCCCAGGTTGTCCACGCTTAGGATCAGCTGCAGAAATTAATTTGGGAAATGAGCCTCAGCCATGAGCCCGGGCTGTTCTCCATCCCCAGGGGGAGCGTGGCTGGGCTGAGCATCCCTGGGTGATCCAGCAGGCACTTGGGGCATTTTCTTGACCAAAACCTCACTTCAATAAAATCAGAAGGTCTGGGCAAGTATTGATCTTTGAGGTTTATTTAGAAAATTTTGACTATTTCAATAATATTCAATTTTAATGTTTTTACTCCCACATCTTTTCACTTGGGTTTATTTTGAATTTTTTTTTTTTTTAACAGCCACACAAATGCTATCAATAGGCTGAAATGGAGAGGAATATTGTAAGACTGAAACAGTAAAAACCTAAATTAATTTTTCTTGGGTTTTTGGGTTGTTTTTATTTTCAGAGCTCACCACAGGACACCTCATGTGTCTGTTCTGGTTTGGAACCAGTGTGCCATCGAATGTAGGACTGCTGGAGCCGTGGGGCTGGAGCAGGTGCTGGTGTTGGCCAGGCTGCTGGGACCCCAGGAGGAGAGCTCTGAGCCAATTCCCTTCCTGTGAGTGTGTCCTGAGACTCATTTCTCCGGGAGCAGTTGGAATTCTGTTCATCTGGGCTGCCTCAGCTTCACGGTTGCTCTGAGTAACCAGGAGCTGATTATTAATTAACTCTGAACACAGTAATTGAGAGCAACCTGCTTTAGACAGATCCTTCCCGTGAGAGGCTTCAACTCTTCTCCTGCTGCCCCAGAGCTGGGGACTCCCAGAACCCGAGGCTGGGGATGGGTTTGGGATTGGGGCTGGGTTTGGGATTGGGGTAGGGTTTGGGATTGGGATTGGAATTGGGGTTGGGGTTGGGGTTGGGATTCAACAGTACAGTTTAAGGGGCCTCTGGAGAGCACCAAGTCCAACCCCTGCTCAGTGGGTTCACCCAGAGCAATCCAGGTGAGTTTGAATATCTCAGGGAAGGGCACTCCACAATCTGGGCATCTGTTCCAGGGCTCTGCCATCCACAAAATGACGTTTTTTTTCCACACGTTCAGCTGGAACTTCCCGTGTTTCACGTTGTGCTCGTTGCCACTTGTGCTGTGGCTGGGCACCACTGAGAGTCTTGCCCCCTCCTCTTGGCACCTGCCCTTGAAATATTTGTGTGGTGATAAAATCACCCTCAGTCGTCCCTTCTGCAGGGTTTGCAGTTAGTTCCCACAGCGGTTTGGGTTTTCCATTCCCACATCTTGGCTTTGGCACTCAGGAGCTCTCTGGGTCAGCCCTGCCTGGTTCAGGCTCAGCTTCCCCCTGGAGTAGGAGTGGGAATGCAGAGACACAGCCTAGGGCCCACCTGGCTTTCCTGGCAAATCCCAGGAGATCCTGGGTGGCTCCTGGATGGCTCCTGGATCTCTCCTGGATCTCTCCCATCCCCACCCAGAGCAGCAGCTCCTCCACCCGATCACGCAAATCCGCACCAGCCTCATGAATGCAGAATAAAAATGCCTTCTGATGTTTTCTGTGGGAAGGAAAGGAAATCAGATGGATGTTGGATACAAATGAGGGCAGGACATCCCAGGCTCTGGTTCCCCGGGGGGAGGACAGAGAAGTTATATTTACATTACACACGGCGTGCCCTGACTGTCAATATTGTGAAGCTCCTCCACACCGATGAAATCTCCACCTGAACTTCTCAAACTGTTTTATCACTCAATCTCTTGATTATCAGTGGAGGGAAAAAAACCCCCACATTTCCATAACAATAGCACTTAATGACCGGAGATGGTGAAAATCCAAGGTCTAATTTTATCCGTGGAAATAAAGATACCAGACGTCTCTGGCGAAATATTTGAAACTTGTTTTAAGAAAAGATGTTGGTGGCGAACAGATGGCCCCGGCCCGCCATCCATATTCATGAGCGCATTGATTTCATTATGCCTTCCCCTAGGAAACTCAGCTTTTATAAGTCTGCCTGGCCATCAAATTGAGCAGTCAGGAGCCCTCTGTCACAGCTCTGTTGCTGTAGAAATTGGGGAAAGTATGTGAGAGGCTTTAGCACTTTTGTCTTGACTTTTATCACCCAGCACCTGTTGTTTGGGGCTGCAGAGCTGAGATTTTTATCAGGTGGAACACACGTTGGCTCCGGGTGCATGAAGTGCCATGTTCATTTTAACTGAGTGACTTTAATTCTGTGACATCCTTGTGCTGTTTAATAACTTCCAGAGGGTTGGGACCTACGGGCAGGAGCTCCCAGTGAACCCCGAGCTGCCAAAATCTCATTGGGGAAATCCCTGGTGCCATTCTCAGCTTGATATATTAATTGCCCAGGATGAATCTTACAAAGCAGCGATCACTTAGATCACAAAGGGAAATAAAACATCCAGACAGAAGTGCAAATCCAATTTGAAGTGCCTTTTCACAGAGGGAAACCGTTGTTAAGCACGAGTGAAAGCTGGGAGTGTTTGGAGAATTGTTTTTAATCGACTTTGAAGGCTTCTATGTGAAATTCGGGATTTTAAAGTTTTGTCCGAAGAAATTTTTTTTTTTCTTTCTTTTGTCCCTTTCCCAGTACCACCAATTCCATATGTGAGGATGTACACTGCTCTCTCTAAATAGTGACATTTGGCTTTTTTTGGTACAACATTCGTGCAGCCCCGATGGAGCTGAGCCACCTGTGAGGGTGAAGCCCACGAGGTGCCTCACAGAAAGTTTATTTTCCAGGCACTGCTTCAGTGATGGGAGAGCATCCCTGGGCATTGGAGCCCCAGGATTGGGGTCCAGGGATGGGGACACTCGTGGTGGGAGCAGGGGGACCTGAGGGACTGATTGATGGCAGCCTGGGACTCTCTCAGCCCTGCATTCAGGACCTACCTCTTTTTTTAAGGCAAGTTTAGCAGCTGGTCCTTTGATTTGCAAAATGAGGTTTAGTTCTAAAGAATAGGCCAGGACTGAGGGGATTCTGTAGGTTTGGGACTTGGAATTGCTTTTATCTTCCTCTTTTTGTCACTTCGTTCCTTTCTTTGGGGCCAGAAGTATTTTTGTGTGCTCTTCAAAAGCCGGGCTGCTGTTGTACTTGGGCTCCAAAGAGCCTTAAAAGTGCCATTTAAATTCAGATCTTTTGCAAAGCTTGAAGGGAGAAAAGTTTTTAAAGTGTTTCCTACTTGGACATAATCGATCAGTAGCAGGGTAAAACCCAGAAATGTTCTTATGGGGACCTTTGCTGAATGAAATTACAGCTGCCTGACACAACAGTTTAGGTGTCAGCTGAATCAAGACAACATTTGACCATGACAACAGAATGTCCAGTTTTTTATTTTACTTCTTTTCTAGGAGTAAAAAATAGGGTTAATATTCTCCCACTTGGTTTGCTTGATCAACAGTACAGTTTAATTAAATAAAATGAGCACAACCACCATTTTTTTTTTTGCATTATGGAACTGTCAGTTTAACATTCAGCTCCCAAAGGGTACTCAAAGGATCATTTAATTTCAAAATTATTGTAGCCTTGAAATAACTTAAAAGGCACTAATACATTTAATCAAAGGAGGTAACTGGTAATAGAGGAAGAAATCATTCATGCATATAAATAACAGGGCTCCCACCAGGGTGGGAAGCCAACAGGGAAAATATTTAGGGCTGAATTGTTTCCTCTGGCCCCCTTCTGCCCATATCTGAGCTAAAACACTTGAGGGGCTTTGTCACAGGCCCACTTTGGGGTTTGTCTGTCCCCAGGATATCCAGATGTGCCGGCAGCTGTCCCCAGGCCTGTCCTCACGTATCATTTGTGCCTGATTTGTCCACCCCACTTGTGCAGGAGTGTGTTGTGACCTGAGGAGTGCAGTGCCTCTGGGAATGTCAGGGTTCGGGGTGCCTGCAATCCCCAATTCCCCCTTCCATCCCCCTCACCGAACCAGAGCTCCCAAGGGAAGGAGCTGCCCTGCAATTAAAATGTCTGTGCCCAGCCCCAGAGGGAGCAGCTGCTTCAGGCTGGGCATTTCTTCATTCCCCTGCCCTTGCTGTGTAAATCAGGGGCTCCAGCAGCGCCTCTGCTGAGGGTGGTTATTTTTACAAGGCTTGGAAAAGCTCAGCTTAGCCTTTGGAGCAGCAGGAGTGGGCTTGGCTCGTCCCCTGGGGGCTGGGGGTGGGAGCAGGGGCTGGGGGGCATCAGGCCAGCCCTGGGTGCCACCACCCTGGCAGTGCCACCACCCTGGCAGTGCCACCACCCTGGCAGTGCCACCAACCCCTCTCTGTTCCCACAAGTGCCAAACTCACCTCCTTTGAAGGAGTTCCTAAGAGTTTCATCAACGCACGTTTCAGTCCTTCTGTTCTTCTAAGAGTTCTTTTCTTCTAAGTTGTTCTTTAAGAGTTGTTTTATTTATATGCTAGATGAAGCAATCTCTGACATTATCTCTGTTGTTCTAGATTAGTTCTATGTGGCTCTGTTAATTAGTAAATGGAGTATCATGTGCATGATAAAATAATGCAGGAGGGTTTCTCCCAGCAGTCTGGGACTCTGGGGACTCTGCTCCCAGATATTCCCAGGCAATTGAAGTCCCCATCAAGTGGCACTTATTTATATATTTTTCTATTCTATATTAATTGTTATACACATGATAATATAACACAAGAGGTTTCTCCCTGAACCTCTGGGGCTCCTGCTGTGCTCCCAGCTCTTCCCAGGCAACTCAAGTTCCCATCAAGTGCAATTAAACACCTGAGCCACTCCAAACCTGTAAATCTTTTGACAAAACACCCACCATGAAGTTGTTCTTTATGTATCATCTATAATCTGCAAATCTCTCAGGGTGCAGAGGCAGAGGTGCCACTCCCGGGCTTGTCCCCTTTTTGCTGTCACACCTTCCCTGTGACACCTCGACCTGTTTTTAATTAACACTCATGGTTATTATATCCCTAGGAATTCCCAGAGACATGGAAACCTAGATTTAACCAGAAGGGATAATGCCACACCTGCCCGGAGTGTTTTGTCCAAAATCCAGAGGTTCAATTTGCTTAATTGATTAAGCACAAATAGCTATGTTAAAAACAGCCCTTTCTAGGTTATCTCCTTGAATGAAGTTACTCTGGTAATTCAAAGGGATTTAATGAAAAATTAATTTCTAGGGGGAAAAAAAAAAAGTGGCAGCTCATAAATATCAGATTCTTCCCATCTGTTGGTGGTGCATGACTCAGGGCTGTGTGTGCACCTGGATAAAAGATGAATAACCTGCAGCTCGTGCCAGGAGAGCTTTTCAGCAGGCTGGGATCAGGCAGGAGCCTGATCAAGGTCGTTTAGGATTCCCACAGAACATAAACTTGTTAGAAAAGCCATGTCAGGGGTGTCAGGGCCTCCCTGGGAGCGTTCATATGGAGTGAGACTGAGGAAAGCCTCCAGTGGCCTCAAACACCTACATGGGGACAGCACTGCAAATTAAACCTTGCATGTTTTATTGATGCTGCAGCCTGGATTTGGTGCTCTGGGTGTGCCCCATCCTGGCAGTGCCCAAGGCCAGGTTGGATGGGGTTTGGAACAACCTGGGACAGTGGAAGTGTCCCTGCCCACGGCAGGGGTGACACTGGATGGGCTTTAAGGTCCCTTCCAGCCCAAACCATTCTGTGACAACAACAAAAAGGGGAATTGTGGGGGGAAATGACAGAGATCTGCAAAACAGGGATGGGCAATACAGGCTGAGGGTTCCAGGGCTGCAGCTTCCTCCTGTGTGGTGAAGCTCTGCAGGATTTCTGTTTTCCCCAATCCTAATCTGGGCAGCTCCTTTAGAACATTTCTACATTTCTCCACTCTCCTATTTTTAAGTACACAGAAGTTGTCTTAATGAGAAAGCGATTTCATGGGTAAAAATCAACCAATTCCACCAAAGAGCTGGAGAAAGTTGCTTCCTGCATATCCATCACTTTTCTTAAAGTAGCATTTAAGAATTTAAGACGTTCCAAGGCTGCGGATGCCACGCTGTGGGTGCTCAGCCCCTTTTCTGGGATGTGCAGCCCATGTTTGCAGCACACAGCCCCAGAGCTGTCTGCCACAGCCTTGCCAGCCTCTTCCCTGTGTGTGGAAGGAGTGAGCAGGTTCTGTCCCTCCCAGAGTGGGAGGATGTTGTTCTCCCTGGCATACTGTGAGTGGGAGAGTGGGAAGAGCCAGCCAAAAGCTGCAATGGCATTTCAAGTGAAGGAAGCTTTCAGGAGCCGCCTCTGATCCAGCAGATGTGTTTTAAATAATTTACATTTGCTGCATCCCTTACCACGGGAAAGGGGGAAGTGCCATCAATTTTCTGAGCATTGCTGTGAGGTGACTTTGGCTTGGTTTGGTTTGGACCATGGAATATCTGGAATTGGAAGGAGCCCACAAGGACTGGGTGCTGTGGCTGTGCTCTTGAGTTGGGCTGACATCAGTGATTGATGTGTGCTGGCAGCCACCAGGGAAAAATTCTGCTTTATGCATTAAAAGAGTTTTAAATTTAGGGTTTTTTTTTGGTTTACCACTCCCACTCCTCTCTCTGGGGATAAAAAAAAAAGTTCTGCTTTATGCATTAAAAGGGTTTTAAATTTAGTTTTTTTTTTTTTTTTGGTTTACCACTCCCACTCCTCTCTCTGGGGATAAAAAGGAAAAGCACATGGAGGGCAGGGACCTGTTGCTTGTGGGGGAATTGATTTGGAAGAGGTTTTGTCCAATTTTGATACTTTCTGCATGCTACAGTGGTGTGCTGACACTTCTTGTAGGGGAAAAGGGTTCTGGTGGCCACAGTTTCTTTGGTTTTCCTGTTTGGCAGCTCCCACAGCTCTGCAGATGGGATTTCACCAGGTTCTTGCTCCCTGGACTGGGAGGTTCTGCAGTGGGCTGGGATTTCTGCATCCTTTGAGGGAACAACCTCTGCAGACATCCCACACCCTATCCCAGGAAACCAGTGAATAAAATCATCTGGTAAATTAAGTCTTCAGTAAGGAAAGCTTTTAAAGAGATCCTCTCAAGTGTTTCTCCATGGAAAATAAGAAAGGGGAGTGCATTCCTCTTGGCTTTATTCCCACTCAGCTCTGTCCCAGCAAAAATAAAAGCAGCTTTCTGCATTGCATCCTTATTTACAGGGCAATAAAATCCCAGGAAAAAGCAGCAATGCTTCATAAAAGTACAAACCAAGCAAATGGAAACCTCTCCTGGGATGGGTCCAGCCCTCAGATCATTTGGAAGGTGCTCAGGAGCTGTGTGGCATGGTTACCTTCCAGCTGGTGAAACAAAAGCCAATGGACATGACATGAGTTCATCAGGTGGAAGATTTTTCCCTCTGGGCACTGCCAAAGGTTTCAGGGCAGAATTTTCCAAAGAAACTTTCCATCTGAAGCTGATGGTGTTTTACCTTGTTATACTAATGGAGCTTTTGGTTCTGTCTGTGGGACATCTCTGCTGTGCTGTGGCCACCCGGGCCCTGCCCTGCCCAGGCTCTTGACAGGTCAGGTGTGTTCAGCTGGGGTTTGGCTGTTCCTGAGGGAACAGGTGTTCTTTGGCTATTGATGGATCAGGTGGTTCAGGTGTAGTTTGGCTGTTCCTGAGGGATCAGGTGGTTCAGGTGTGCTTTGGCTGTTCCTGAGCGATCAGGTGTGCTTTGGCTGTTCCTGAGGGATCAGGTGGTTCAGGTGTTCTTTGGCTATTGATGGATCAGGTGTGTTCAGGTGTAGTTTGGCTGTTGATGGATCAGGTGTGTTCAGATGTGTTTTGGCTGTTCCTGATGGATCAGGTGATTCAGGTGTGCTTTGGCTGTTCCTGAGGGATCAGGTGGTTCAGGTGTTCTTTGGCTATTGATGGATCAGGTGTGTTCAGGTGTAGTTTGGCTGTTGTTGTCCTTGTGGGGGCTGAGTCTCTCCATGGGAACCTGAACAGCTCCTGAGCTGTCCCCAGGGCCCTGCTGAGCTGGCACTGCCCAGTGCTCCTGCTGGCACACAGGGCTGGGTGGGCTCTCTGGGGTTGTGCCACTGTGGGCAGGGCAGTCGTTTCCCACCTCTGTGACTTGTTCAATTTTCACTCTAAATCAAATTCCTCAACAGCACCAATTTCACCTCTATCATTTTGTCCTGCAGACACCTCTGTGCAGGTGTGTGTGCTTAGAAAATGAATTTATTGCTGCATTATTGAAGGTGGCAGTCGGGTTGTTCCTCCCTCCAGCCAGGGTCAGAACCCAGCTGAGCCTCAGGACTGGAGCCATTCCTGTAGTTTCTGGTTTCTTGTTCTCCTTCAGAGCCTGTCTCCTCAAAGCCTGGGCTCAAATTGCCTGTTCACAGGGGCTGAGGCTGCTGCCTCTCAAGGGGATTACTTTAGGTTCAGTTTGTTTGGCTTTGGGGTTTTTTTTGAGTCAGTCAGCAAGAACAGCTCATTCTACGCTGAACTCAGTGGATAGAAGGATTCACTTCCTAAACCTCAGGTTTATGAAGTTTTACTTCCTAAAGCTTCCTAAACGTGGATGTTACCCCTTTGCTGAGCCCTCCCAGCAGCAGGGTGAGCTCTCCAAGGCTGTCCTTGGGGACCCTGCCAGCTCCTGCTGTGGCATGTCCTTGGCTTTGTCCTTGTTTTAACTTCATTTGCAGAGCCCGTGGGAGCAACTTGTGGCTCTCCTCCTGCAGAATGACACTTTGCCAAAAGGAGAGACAAGAACTTGTTTAAAAATGCAAACCAGGAAACTTCCTCCAGTCCAACACAATGATTAACTATCCCAGCTTCCATGGAATAATTGCAGCCTTTCCTCCACGCTCCCATCTTGGCTTTGTTCTCCTGAGTATCACCTGGTACATCTTCACTATCACGACACTTCCTTAATGCACAATTAGAATTAGAACACCTTTTACAGCATTCTATATAATTAAAAAGCCAGGCTTCCTCTGAAATAACAATATTCTGGCAAGTGATGTGGCACAGATGAATTATTTGCTGGCAGGTTGGGCTGTACATCAGGCTGGAGAAGTAGGACACCTTCCTTATTTGTTGTCATTTTTCCTTTGTGCTCAATGCAGATTTGTCTGATTCCAGCACTGGAGAGGGAAAACCTTGATTTAGGAAGCTGTGTTTCAATAAAATGACACCACCTCATGCTCTCTTGAGGCTGTCACCTTTGTCCTCGAGTTCCTCTACTGCCTTTGCTAGGATTCCAGGCAGAGAAATGGATTAATTGTTGGTAAGGGGGGCAATTGCAGCCCATGGAATTCCCACTGCCCTGGGGGGGAGGTGGTTCCTGCTGGGATGGGATAAATGAAAGCAGCCAGCTCCCAGAGTCCAGCACAATCCCTGACCTGAGTTCAAAGATGCTGTTGTGGGCCTGTAAAATGTGGTGCCATAGAGGTGTTCCAGCTTCCACTTCAAGATAAAATCAAATTTCTGCTCCCTGCAGTTGTTGAGGAGGGAAGAAATGTTGGCTCAGAATTCCAAAGACAGATTAAGGCATTATAACGAATTAAAAGCCAATAAAAATGGCTGTGATTAAGGCAATCTCAGCATTTGTGAGGGCTGGGAGGAAAGCAGCCCTGTGCCTGGTTTCAGGGCTGATGCTGGGCAATGCCTTGGGCTGCCGTGTTCAGCTTCCTTCTCTATGTCAAAGTCTGAGTGAAAAGAATTTTTTAGTCTCACTTTAAGTCCAGAAAGTCTTTACAGTGAATAAGGCAGCACTTATGGGTGGTTCCATACTAACTGAAATTTTCCAATTCCACCCTACTTTTCCACCCCTTCCAAACCTTTCTCTGTTCTTTAAACTGCAGCGAGTCCTTGCCACGATGTAAAACCCCAGTGAGAGCAGTGGTGAGCTCCTGCTGACCTGTCTGACACTTCTTACAAGGCACAGGCTCACAAAACATGGAAAGCTGAGTTCGAGGAGCCCCTGAATCTCCCCTGAAGGCTGTTCTGGAGAGCAGGGCTGGTGCTCCTGCTGCAGCCCCAGGGGCAGGGAGCTGGGAGCTGCTGACCTCCAGGGCATCCTGGGGAGCTGGTCCAGGCTCTGCCCTGGTGTAGGGAGCATTCAGAGCCTTGGGAAAATGCATTGAAAGGGTTTGTGCCTCCCTGGGGCGCTGCTGTTTGGGTTTGGAGGGGTTGTGCCAGGCTGGGGGTGGGCATGGCTGTGTTTAGAATGTCCCTGCAATCCTTCAGGGTGATCAGGTGTCTGAAAACCATCTTTATATCCATCTCTATATCCATCTCTATATCCATCTCTATATCCATCTGATCTCGGGGTCAAAATAAATGAAAATAGAGGCACCATTCATTTGCTGGAATTTTAATTTTTTTCTTTTCATACAAGGAATCAAATCCCATTTTACCATTCTGGCTTGATGGATTAAAACAAACCACAGCTTATTTGTGCTCAGAAACCCACTCTGGTATCTTTTGCCTGATACAGGTACTCAGATTTTCTATGAGGGTGGGGCTGATGAAATATTTTGCTGCAGTATCAGCTGCCTGATAATTTAACTTCCCTTATTCCATTATGGTGCTAAGCAACATTTTAACGGATTGTGAGTTTCCTTTTTGGTATGGGTGCCTGGAGAGTACGTAGAGCCTTCATAATAAGCTTTAAATCTAAATAAAAAGTTAAGTATATAGCACTCTCAGTCTTCAGAGCAGTGGAGTAGATTTATTTAATGATCCTTTATGAGGCAGGCCAGCAGTTAGAGCCCTGCTGTGCCGAGGGGGGATTCACCAGCAGGGTGAGTGACTTGCTGTGCTCAGGAGAAATGTCACTGCCAGGAGGGCAGGGGGGGAATCTCCCCCTAAATGAGCCCAGTTTGCCATCAGTGCCTCTTGTATTTGTGGGGTTCCCAGATGAGGAAAGGAATGATGGATCTATGTTCTTAGAAGGCTGATTTATTATTTTATGATACTATATTATATTAAAGAATACTAAACTATACTAAAGAATACAGAAAGGATACAGACAGGAGGCTAAAAAGATAATAATGAAAACTCATGAGTTTTTCCAGAGTCCTGACACAGCCTGGCCCCAGTTGGCCTTTGAGTGAGAACAGCTCACAGCAGAATCCAATGAAACAATCACTGTGGGGAAACAATCTCCAACCACATTCCAAAGCAGCAAAACACAGGAGAAGCAAATGAGATAAAATTGTTTTCCTTTTTCTCTGAGGCTTCTCAGCTTCCCAGGAGAGAAATCCTGGGCAAAGGGATTTTTCCAGAAAATGTGACGGTGACAAGTGCCCAGGCCTGGCTTGGTGCAGAGGCTGCCCCTGCTCTGGGATGGAAGCAGAGGCACAGAGCTGCCCCTTCTCCCCTCACCACGGCTCTGCCCCCTGCTCTGGGAGCTCTGCAGGCTGAATTACCTGCTGGTGTACAGCTGGTCCCACGAGGGTTTGGGATCACAGCTCCATCCTGCACGTTTCCCCCCGGCTGTCTCCGAGTCCAGAGCAGCCCTGAACGCCAAGGGCAGCACTACCTGGGCTGGGCTCTTTAATCACCTCATAAAAGAATGGAAACAGATACTTAATGAATCAAAGTGCACTCAGATTAAATGATCAGAAATTCCTAGTTAATCACCAGAAAGGAAACTAATTAAATTACCATTCAGCTTTTATGGGGGCCTTGGGATGGTAAGCTGAAATAAGTCCCTTCAATCACTTTTTCCATTAGATGGGACAGGCATATTCAAGGTTAGTGAAGATAAATGTGATGTTCTTTGCTTGCTCTTGAAATTATAGTATTTAAATATCATTTTATGCTTCATCACCTACTGCTAGACCCAAAGCAGACTGCAAGGAGAGGCCCTGGCAGAGACAGCTGAGCAGAGAGGCACAAGGAGGGAAGGCAAAAATTGGGAATGCGCAAATCAAGATTTAAAAGGTTTTCATTTAATTATCATTTAAATTTCTAATTGCATTTTACCTTCAGGAATAAGGTAGATAAGTGGTACTGCCAGGTGGTGAGATGCTAATTCCAGCACTGCCTCTGGCCCTTGGGAAGCACGGGGTGGTTAAAGGTGGTGTGTGATGTCTGCTGCCTGCCATGGCCACCCAACCCTTTCCATAGCCAAAAGGGCAAGAATTGTGGAAATTAAGAACATCAGCAGCAAAATAGCAAATTTCTATATATTTTTTGGGCAGTTCTGTGTCCCTGGGAGCCACCACCAGCGTGTGACAGAGCCTGGGCAGGTAGGTCAGGTCCTTGCTCCCTCCAAGGCTGCAGCACTGGAGTCTTCACCCAGCAGGTGCCTCCTGCTTCCCACTTCATCCTGGGCTTTTTCCACTTCCTCCTGAGCTTTTTCCACTCCATCCAGGGCAGGGAGTGGCTCCCTGCCAGTTATTGCCAGGCTGAAGGAGATGTTGTGCCAGGGGCTCTAAATTTCAGGTGGCAGTGGCAGCAGAGGGGCTGCTCCGTGCTCCATCCTTCTGCCTCCCCTCCTGTCCCCAGGGATTGTCCCTTGCCGGAGAAGCTCCCCCATCCCTGGGACATTCCTGTTTCACAAAGAAAAGCTCCCTGAATGGAAGGGAAATCTCCCCGTGCTTCAAAGGCAGAGGTAAATACAGCCTGAAACACGGAACAGCTCCTGGAGAGAGGAGAGAGGGAGAAATCTTGGTTTAAGCATCAGTCTGTGTATTTTGGTATTCCTTTTTTATTTTCTTTTTGTTATATTTCTTAAAGCAAACCTTTACAGGCTCACAAAAGTGACAAAAGATCCAGTGATATGCCTTCAGTTCCCTGAAAAGGAGGATTTTCAGCAGAAAGTGAAATCAGTGAAATCCTTTCACTTTCTTTCTTAGCTTTTTAACAACCATACCCGAGGTTTCTGACACCCAGAAAGTTAAGAAAAGAAAACACAGCTGCAGGGTTTTAAAGCAGGGCACAAGCAAGTCAAAATAATCTGCCTATAAAATCTGGGAGCTTTTCATTCACACGGAGGTTTTCCCACTAAGGGAGATCCTGAGAGACAAGGTCATTGAGACTCCTGGTTAAATTGGTGGGGTTTTACTTAAAATCATAATAAATGTCCTTTTGTGGGGAATGATCGACTGTGACAATATTTGCCAGCTGAAGGCCCACAGAGCCTTGAAGTGTTGCTGATTTTGTTTTCTATTAATATGTGTAATTATGTTTACTTTGCCACTTGGGATCCTATCATCATTGAAATAATTAGTGCATTTCCAGATACTTTGATAGATCTAAAAATTTCCTCTAAAAGCCTCCGAATACAAACACAGAGAACAAGAAAGGAGCATAATTATATTATTTCTCAATTTAAATATTTTTAGATCAGTATCAACACTGGGAGGGGGAGTGGTACATGGGTTTGGAGTGGAGCTGAATATTACAGAGAAAAAACTGACTCGTGTTCTTGGAGAAAGGATAAAAGACCTGGAGGGAACCTGGAGCAGGACTGGCAGCTGGAGCCTTCCTCCCTTCCAGCAGCTCCTCTCCAGCTCGGTCCTTGCCACGAGCTCTGGATGAAGGGAATGGCTCCAGATGTTCCTGCAGCTGCTGGGGCTGCCTTCCCCACTCCCTGCTCCTGGGGAGGATGTCCAGGAGCTGCATCGAGGCTCGCTGCTTCCTTGTCAGAGAATTGCTCTTTTTCTCTGCTTGGGAGGTGTTCTGGAGTTTGTTTTCCATATCTTTTCTCGCTTTGTACCCAGAGTAAAGTATTCCCAAAGAGTTTGGGTGAGCCCATCATCCTGGTGCCCAAGAACTGCAGGTATTTTTGGGGCACGAGGGATTCTCCATTATAATCCATTAAACAAACTTTCCACACACTTGTTACAGTGGGGACAAACTTTTTTTGGCTGCAGATAACACCTTGGATTCCCAGAGACGTGGTTACAAACCGGGATTTGTGTGGCCACAGCCTGTGGCTTTGTGTGTCCGCACTTTTCATCCCTCCTCACTAACGAGCAATTAGCAATTAGTTCGCTCAGCACTTTGTGGGAGAAGGGCGCGCTGAGTCCCCGGGGATGCTGCAGCCTTTCCTCAGCACATTCTGCTCTGAAACTTCCCAAGGACAGGCTCTGCTTTGGAACTTCCCAAGGAGAGCACGGCCCGCAGGATTTAGGGACAGGATGTCATCCAGGCTGCAGAGCATCTGCTGCTCCAGCTGTTCCAGCTGTTCACCCCGAGCTCCGTGCCCAAGCTGCGGGGGGATGCTCAGAGCCTCGCCTGGGGTAGGGCACCCTGGGGGATTCCTTAACCCCTTCCTGGGCTGCGGGGTCCCAGCAGCTCTGCTGATCCCAGCTGGCTTCTGTCTCCTTGGAATTAGAGAATCAAAGGTTGAAACCTCCTTGAAACTCAGGAAATGAGGAGGGATCCCAGCTGAGGATGCAAAATCTCATTAGTTACTGGTGAAGGAAAATTGAAGCAAAATTGTTTTGCCTCAGGATCTGATTCCTTACCTGGCTGCTGTTTTCCCTGGACTGCTGCAGCTGGCTTTGTTTGATTTCAGTTGGAAATTGTAGCAACAGGCACCAGAACATCCCTGAGGAGCTGAGTGCCTTTTCCCTGGTGTGTTCTTCATTTCAGAGCAGTGCTTGTTCATTATGGCAGAGGCCTGAAAATGATGATTTCTCTTACTGACATGGTGGAGGTGCCAAAATAATCAGAGTCCAGGAACACACTGGTAAAACCCTGAAGCAAAAACGTGTGGCTTTAAAGAAGGTTTAAAAAAATAACTTGGATCTTCATCCTCTGGAGTTTCCATAGTGGAAAAGAACAATTAACAACCCAAAGCAGGGAGAGTAAGAGATCCACATCCCAGCAGGCCCTAAACCAGGCTGCTTAAAATGAACCCTCTAATCTGCATTGCAGCTCTCATGTTGAATATTCACCGGGGCCAAGGGGCACAGCAGCCTCTCCTGCTAATCCCAAATAATCTCTTTCATGTTCAGTGGGATCTTGCTCCCAGTTACTGACTACAGAGTCAGTAGAGGAATTAATTGCAGGATGGCTCTGATGGGTTTTGTAGCTGCCTTGCCCATAGCTGCAGGCTATGGCTCGTGCTTTAGGCTTTGGATCATGTAGTGATTACACTGGCACGATTTGGTGAAACTTCCAGGATCCTGCTGGAAGGCCTGATTAGTGTAAATTAAGATACGTGGGGTGAAAAGTGTGCAGGTACCAGGAGTTTCCAAGGAAATGATGCTGGGAAGTGGTGGTGCTAATTCACCGGTTTTGTTTCAAGGCACCAAGTCGGGTTTGGGGAGAAAATAATGCTGCAAAAAAGAGGCATCAGAAGGTGGTCTGTAGGTGCATTTTGCAGAGCTGTGGTCCCATATTTTGTTAATCATGCAAATGTAGGTGAAAATACTTGTACATTTTATAAAAATACCCTGTGCTGGTCTCTGTCCTCCTGCTCTGCAAATGAAGTTTTAGTGAAGGCAAAAATAAAGAGACTGGAAGAAAGAATTTAAAAAGAAAACCCAAAGCCAAACATTCCTGAAACAAATTGCAATAGCAAGGCATTTTGAAGCAACCAAAATGTTCCTTCTTAAAACCTGGAGACTGGAAGTAACCCACAAACCCACATTTTGAACAGAAAATCCTTGGGGTTTCCCCCCCTGCTGCTCTCAGGGGAGCTGGGGAGAGGAGGGATGCTCTGGGCACTCAGGAGTTGCAGGATGCTGCTTGGAAAGGCAGATTTTCCCCTTGGGCTGCTGCTTCCAGCCAGGAACAATAAGAAAAATAGATGATGTTAAGCAGTTATGTGCTAGAAGTGCCTCATTTTATTTTATTTCCCTCCAGGGGAAAAAAAAAAAAAAGTTTTCAGGGGAGTAAGTCTGTTTAGGAGTGAAATCCTCCTGGACAGAAGCCAGCTGGAATCTTTCCATTTGGTTACCTGGGAGGGGTGGAAGCAGCAGGGCTCCCTTCGGTGCTGCTGCTGTCACTGTCACACTGGGGAGGATCAGCACACTGAAATCCCAGCTGAGCTGCCAGCATCCTCCTCCAGCACAGCACTGCTGGCTGAAGGAAGCTGGAAATGGATTTTGCAGGGGAGCCTGGCTGAGGTGAAGAGAAAATCCAAACCAGGAAATCCTGGTTTGTGGGACCTGTGATTGATCATTAATTGGTGATTAAATCAGAGTCACAGGAGGTGTGTGTGGGACAGGGGAGAGCACAGGGACAGCGTCAGACCAAGGTCAGGAGAATTCCAGTTTCCATTCCAAGGGCTCTCCTGGAATAAAGCTTTATATTCAACAAACTGGGCATTGAATCCAGTTCCTAAAACACACCCAGTTCTTTATTAACTGGGGTGTGGTTTAAAGCAAAGTTTCCATTCTTCTAACATATAAGAAAAGTTGGAAAAAGCCTTTTCTTTGCACCTAAAATTTTAAATTGTGCCCAGACCTGGTGTGATGAATGGACCTGGAGGTTTTGCTGAGTGAATAAATCACAGAGCTGATGTTTGAGGAATTGCAGGAAGGCAAAATGAGTGAAGAGGTGATGAGTTTCATAAATGTCACCTTGGTTTCAGCAGCACAGGTGAGGGTGGTTTGGTTTTCCAAGGATTGATTGCACCGTCTGGGCTGTGCAGTGTCACATGTGCTGAGCACTGAGTTTGGGAATTTTAATCCAGCTGCCCCACATGAGCCAGCTGTTCAACACTGCCTTCCCTTAAAAAAAAAATTTAAAAAAAAGTTAATTTTCTTTAATTGTTATCAATAAAAGAAAACAATCAATAGCACAAAAAAAAAAAAAAAAAGTGGAGAAAATACATGGAAATGCTTCAATTTCCTTGTTCTACTTGCCAAAACCCCTCTGAAGAGGCCAGAGGAGCTGGAGCTGTGGGCCTGCCTGGCACAGAGCACAGAGCACAAATAACATCGACTTTCCTTGCCCTGAACAGAGCCCTCCCTCAGCTCTGCCCAGGAGAGACCCACTTAAAATATCCCAAGTCATTACATTAATTAGCTAATGCCTAAAAGGGCTCTGAAGAGAAAAAAGCATTAAATAAATAGGCAGCAGTGTTAATATTATTTTTAATAAATAGAAGAGCACATTCCATAATGAAGGCTCGTGTGATGAGCACATTTCTTTGTGTAACATCCCACGGCCCTTAACTACAGAAGAATTAAATAATAACTCATTATTTCAAGCTTAGGCTTTAGGCACTGTAGAGAGGTCAGGCTTTTATTTTCCTGAAAAATAGGTTAAAAATTCAAGCATTTTTCTATTTTTCTCTTCAGGAAGATGAAGGAGGGCAGCATGACAATGGCCTACACCTCATAGCCACTGCCCAGACACATAATGGGGCTGGGAGGCTTTTCTGAAAACCACTCTGGTCCTGCATTGAAATTCTGCCCAGCTCCCTTGGAATGAGATACAAAGGTGGATAAAGAAATCTGGATCACACAGATAAGCTCCTGAAGTGAAGACCAGGCACAATAGAGTGGAAGGCAGGAATGTTATGTAAGTGCAATACTTTAATTGGAAAGGAAAACGTCCTCACCTTTTTTTGGGAGCTGCTTCCCTCATGGATTGTGAGGGAATGGGAAAATTGAGGGCTTGCCTGCAGGGATTAGCTTGCCTCCTTGCAGTCAACAGGATTTCTTGATTATTTAACTGAAACTTTGGGTTTCTCTCTCAGCTCTGGGGTCTGAGGGGGTTCTGTCCCTTCCCTGCCCCTCTCTGCCCTCCCTCACTGCTCAGGGTTTGGGGGGCAGCTGCAGCTCAGCCTTTGGAGAGAACTCCTTGAATTTAAGATCTACCAAGAGCCTGTTAGCTGGGACCTGAAGGAGACTCCTTGGGGAGTGGGGTTGGGACCCTGCATCCTCCCCTCCTGACCAGCAGCCCCCCCTCAGCTCCAGCGTTATCCCACACCCTTCTCTGACACAAACACAGCTTCATGCTCCATCTGCCATCACTCAAATCACCTCTTGTGACCTTCCCAGAGAGCCAGAGCTCAGCTGCAGGTCACCTTTCCAGAGCCAGGTCCCTCAGGAATTGCTGTGTCTGAACCTGCATCTGACCTGAGGGAGGCAATCAGTGCCTGGAACTGCTCCCCACAGCCCCAAAGACCACAGTTATTTCAAATAATGCTGGATTATGCCCCATAAATTCAGTAAGGTGACCCAGGAGTGTTCATTAAAATTTATTTTAGCCACACTTATTGTCACTTAAGAGCCTAAACAAGGAGTGATGGTTCTTGGAGCAGTAACAGTAAATTCTGGTTACTGCAAACACAAATGCCTCATTACATCCAGTCAAGCTCTATTTCCCCTTTACAGCCCTAACTGCAGGAAAGCATTGTTTTTAATTTATGGAGAAGGATGCACTGGAATCTTGGCTTCCCTATTTACATAAACACAGAACCAATTAATCTCCTGTAAAGGATCCAGAGTGATAAAATGTACAGAATTCCAGAGTGCCCAGGGCACCTCCCTGTGGGACAGCCCATCCCAGGGTGCTTTAATGAAAATCTGCTCCAGAGATAAGTACAAACAGCAGGAAAATGGACCATTCCTTATTTTAAGTGGAATTTTATGCTCTGTGATCCTTTCAGTGAAAGCTCATGTGTGGATTTTCATTTTCATTTGGATTGGGGTGAAAGTCATGTCAGAGAAAGAGGAATAGCCCAGGTAGCAAAACCTGCTGCATTTTTATTGCAGGATTATTTGTCTCATCTCCCTCCCCTGTGAAATATTCTGTGATTTACCACAAAACCTTTCAGAGCAATGCTGCAGCACCCATGGGGGAGCTCTGGATGGAAAATGGAGCTCCAGAGTCAGGATTAGCCCTGCTGGATAAGCATCTTTAGGGTCTCACAGTTTATTGTGCTCCTGATGGATTACCCAGCTGTATTCTGCTGAGCAGCCCCCTGACCTGCAGGTTTTTATGTGTTATGGACAAAGGAGAGGGCAAATGCAGATAACCAGGGAACAGCCCTTTTTTTGGTCCTTTCCTCCCAAAAAACCTAACTGTGCTCCACAGAAAATGAACGAATTGTACCAAGTGAGCAACCACGCGGGTCAGCAGAGGAAAAGAGCCAACTAAAGAATATTTAGATGAATATTTAGATGCTGTAAATATTTGGAGAGCAGTGGTTGTTGTGTAAATCTCTGCAGATACAGCAACTTTGGCCAAAAATCCTCTTTCTCAAGCTGTTGCCTGAGCAGGAAGGAAATGCTGGTGCTTTTCAGGGCTCAAAGCAGGACAAAGTGAGTTCCTGAGCAGGGAGAAGAGATTTGCCTGTCCATTGATTGAATTTCACCTGAAAGTCCTTGAGCAATACCAGGAACAATCTCCAGGATGTTACAGCAAAACCTCATCTTTGCACATGCTATTTCCAGGAGGAACTAATTCTTGCAATAATTCCATTTTTTTCCTGCTGTCCCCTAAAGCTTTGTGTTTTTCAGACCTTTAGCTCGATGCCTTCCACATCTCAGCCTATTTTATTGTTGCTGCAAGAGATAAATTTTGGATATTGCTCACATGAAATATCTGATGCTATTTTTTGATTCCTTGGACATGGCACAGCTGTTCTTTGCCCTCTCTAGGACTTTCAAGATCAGGAATTCAATGTATCTTCCAGGGCACAGCTATTTTTTAAGAGGAATTTTCCCCATAAAAGGTTTTGGCACAAAAAATTGTGGAGTTCTTGTTGCCTATTCAGAGAATGAGAGGAAAAAAAAAAAAAGACTTTTGTGCTTTTGTGGTCCAAATGTGAATGTGTGATTTTGCAACTTGATGTTGTGTTTGCCTGAAGCAATGGGATCAATGGAAAGCAGCCTTTGGAAATCAAAATGAAAGGAGAAATTAATATTTATTTTATCTCAAGAGTTCTCCAAATTGTTGTTATTTTAGAACCTGATTATTTTTTAGAATTTTACAGATTGCTGGTTTTATTCTGTACAGTGAACTCGTTATTTAGGGATCACTGAAGTGACAAATTCTTGTTATCTCTTTTGGTAACTGAAAAGTTTAAAAAGTCCCTGTTTGCAAAGGACTGGTGCTGTAAAAAGGCTTTTTTTTCCAGCTTGTCCAACTCTTTCTGGTGTAATTCCCAAAAATCTTCATCCCTGCCCTGACCCCATTCCTGCTCAGTCAGTGGCAGCTTCTCTGTGCACACAGGGCTGGGCTTTTTAAATTTTTCATTTGATTTATGAAAAAATCCCCAGTAAAATGGACTTTAAAAATGTTAATTTTCTTTAATTGTTTTCAATAGAAGAAAACAAGCAATAGCAGGAAAAAAATATGGAAAAAATTCATGGAAATACTTGAATTTCCTTGTTCTGCTTGCCAGTTCCAGGAGTATTTTGTGCAGTCATTCCAGGTACAAAATTAACCTGCAAGTGTCACTTTGTCCTGGAAATAGTGCCCTGGAAGTGAGATGTACCCTGACAGGAACACATTCAGTGCAGCAGCATTTACATTTCTGAGGGAAGATTCACAAAATCCTCTAGAAACACCAAAAAAATCCAACTTTTGGTACTTCTCGAGTCGCTCTCTTTGCACCCTGAACTGAGGGAAGGCAAATGATTATTCTGCTTTTCTTAATCACTGCAAATAATTCCAATAAATGCAGCTGAAGATCATTGCCCTGCCCTGGTGGGGCTGGATGCATTACATGCCAGAGCTTTCAGCCTCCTATTGATTGATTCTTTGCAGTGGACCTTAAAAATCCATTAAGGAAGAAGTTGGGTGATGTGAATTAATTCTAAATCCTTTGTTGGGAGGAGTGGCTGAAGAAGGAAAAAAAAAAAAAAAGCCCTTTGAAAACCATTAATCATAACTCCAAATGGACTGCTAACTTGAAAATAAACTTTACAGTAAATTGGAGAACAAATCCAAGGAAGGTTTGAACTCCCTGTCCTGAGGTGCACTGAGGGTTTTCTCAAGTGTTTCACTGGGTCTCTGTTCAATATTTTTCAATTTGCATTGTTCTGGTAAGAATATGGTGATGAGCAGCCCTCTGTGCCAATGATGGAGCAGCTGATTGCTGTTTCATAGATAAGATATGGCTCCACTTTGGGGGCAGCTGAAGAATAAAATAAATAAAGCTTGTCGTCTCCTCCCAGGTAACACCATTAATCAGGCAAAACTTTGTTTAGAACAGCAAAACCCTTTCTTTTTGAACTCCTCAGCCATTATTAATTATTAAAATTAATTTTTATTGAGCAGGTTGTACACCCCCTGCTCCAAACATCTCAGTCTTAGCAAGTTAATGATTGGACTTGATGATCTTCAAGGCCTTTTCCAAGCTAAACTTTTTATGAGCTGTGGATCACTGTGGAATATTTCCCCTAAAATTCTAAGTTCTTTCCCAGTGAGGAAAACCAAGAATTTTCTAAAACTTGAAGGTGAACTTGAAAAAAAAAACCAAAAACCCACTGCAAATATTTTCCTTGTTTTCCCCAGGTCCCACAGCCAGCAGTAAAGTGCCACCATCACTGCAAGGAGCCTGGTGAGCTGTGAAATAAAGATTAATCCTTCCCACACCAAAACTGCCTGAGACACCCTGGAACTCCACACTTCATGTCCAGGTGGGTGCTGAATTCATCAGTGCTCGTGGCAGCTGGGGAGTAAATTCCCATGTGATTTTATACATGGAAGTGTTATACATGTTATACATTTATACATGACAGGATGTGTGGAGCTGTGCTACAGCAGAAATTCAGTGTTCAGCTCGTCCTGGGACACCTCAGTCCCCTCAAAATCTCGGGATTTTTCTGGATCTCACAGGGAGTGTCCCATGGCAGAAATTCTTGCCCTGCTCAGCCTGAGTGAGGGGCTGTAAAAGGTGGGGTGGAGCTTGTGCAAGAGCTGCAGTCCATGGCAGGAATTGTGAGATCTGAGGCTCTGAATGTGGATCCTTGTGACCAACAGAGCCCCGAAAATTTTATGTACTGTGGTAGGAGCCTGCAGCTTTAATTCCCTAACAGTGTTCCAGTGTTCTAATTAATTAGAATTATATACATGTGTTTGTGTGTATAAATATAAATATAAAAATAAAATTATAGAGAATATATTATATATTATATATCTATAATATATATAATAGATATATATCTAATATATATAGGAATTATATATATTAGAATTTTATACATATAAAAATTATATATACATATATGATATCATATATATGTATATAAATGACATTTGCAATGTCATTCTGCAGACTGCCACAAAATCTAAATTTTCTCATTTTTATTTTTTTCAAAAAATTTTTACATCCTTGCTTTGAAAAATATGCCACAAGCTTGGAAGGACAGCATATAGCACCAAATATAACACAGCACCCATAGCAGCCATACAGGAAAAAGGATAGGACTATTAAGGCAGACTATTATTCCTTTAGAGATTTGCTTTCCTTAATTTGCATAAAACTGTCTTTGATTAAAAATTGCCTGTCACAGAAGTAGCTCGGTGATTTTTTTGGTAGCAGTCATCATTTCTCCTAATGAGAATATTTTTTATTCAAAGGTATGTTTTTATTCATTCGAGATGTTCTCTTTATTTTATTTATTGCTTGTAACTGAGCGTATTCAATTAGAAAACTGGAGATCCTGCTGTGCTTTAACTGTTGGTAATTGAGCTGCTCTGCTGCATTTCTGTGCTGCAGGTCTGCTTGGGCAAGGAAGATCTGTGGGTTCCTCTGGCTGCAATAATTTTGTGCAGTTTTGCTCTGGAGAATCTGAATTTCAGTCTGAGAGTCCTTGCAGTCGAAGGACAGCATTGCTGTGCAGTGGGCAGAGCTGGGAATGGATATTTTTTTCCAGTGGGAAAAAAAAAATCCATTGGGTGAGCTTTAACCTCTTCCTATCAACTGTTGTTGAAAGAATCCTTCCTTCCTTCCTTCCTTCCTTCCTTCCTTCCTTCCTTCCTTCCTTCCTCCCTTCCTTCCTTCCTTCCTTCATTTTAACTTGGCTATAAACACTCTGATGAATTTTAAGTGCAGAATTTAAAGCAGCAGCCGCTGGATTTGCTCTCCCAGTTCCATGAATTCTCTGATGGGTTTCTTAGCACAGCCACCACTGATCTGCTGAGTTCTTTTTGCAGGATGTGTTTTTGTGGTTGGTAATGGCTATTGACTGCTTCCTACACTTTTTTGTTTATTAGCTCCCAGTCATAAAATTTGGACAGACAGTTGCTTATGGCTCGACCTTTACAAGCTCATCCCAGCGTCCCAGAAAACTGTCCCTGGTAAAGCTCTGGAGTTGCTGTTTAAAAGGAGCTTTTTATAGCCTTGCAGTGCAATCTGCATTTCCCAGTGCTGAGTGCATTTCAGACATGCTGTGTCAGGCAGATGGCCTCGGTTTGGGAGCTGGGGAGCTGCTCCCTGCAGCCTCTCGAGGCTCTGTGGTCCCTGTTCCCAGCAGATCCCAGCAGATCCCAGCACTCCAGGCTCCTCCCTGGCTTCTGCTGGATGCAGCTGCAGGGGCTGATTTCTCCCATCAGCTTTGATGCCTCCTCACCCCGCTGGGGTTCACTGAAGGGGTGGAAGTGGCCAGAGCAGCACCTGCCACAGCTGGGCCACTCACAGCTGGGCCCCTCACAGCTGGCCAGATGTGCATGAGAAGGAGAGGTGGCACCACACAGGGTGAGCTTCACCCACCAGCTCAGTGCCAGCAGCAACACCCACAGGGAGCACCTGGGCAGAGCCTGCCCTGACTCCTAAACTCACTGAGCACCTCACTCAGGGACTCCAGAGCTCTGGCACTTCACGGTTTTTTCACTTTTTTAAAGGCTAAAATGAAAGTTTTCAAACAGGATTCTTGTGCTTGATGCTTAAACCCCACTTTTTTAGTGCAATTGTTCCCACTAAAATCTAAAATTTGTTATAAAAGAGAAAAAACAGAACAAGTGGAATTGAGCAAAGCAGCCTGATTATTGATACTCTGTGTGTGTCAGTTTGAAGCCTTTTCAAGCACATTTTTGGTCCTGCTCCAAGTGCAGTCATTCCAGTGTTTCTTAAATGTCCAGAAATACAAAACAAGAGCACAGAGAGGAAAATAAATCCATTGCAGGCTTTAACCTCTGAGTTCTTCTGAGAAATATGGAAAATGCAAAGGAAAATGCTTAGAATTGTATTGGCAAAGTATAAATAATCACAAGATACAGAGAGATCCGAAAGAAATAACTTGCATGATTTTCTGTCAAGTTTTGAAGGTTATTGTGACAAATTGGAAGTGTTCTTTGGACACTTGCATTGATCAGTAGGAGATTTTGGAATGCAGATGGCACTAGGAATATAGGATGTTATTTCATCTTGCTACTCTGACAGCTGAAGGAAAACGGTGAAGGCAGAAAAAAATCCCAGGATGAATTTTTGCAGGGCCAAATTTCCACTTTGTGGAGTTTGGATTGTTGCTTGGATAGTTTCATTTCCTCACATGCTGAGAGGGAAGAGAGGTTTCATCATTCCTCCTATTTTCCACAAATCATTAAACAATTAAGAGGTGAAATTAGCAGTGGGAAATAGATGGGAAACTGAGGACACCAGTGCAGGAAAATCGCTGGGTTTTAGGCAGAACATGGAATGTTGGTGCTGCATTTTTACTGTCTTGGATCTCTCTCTCCAAGCTGGACACATAAAATCTTTGAATCAGTAGGGCTGGAAAAGAGCTCCAAGATCATCAGCTCCAGCCTTTGGCCACCATGTCACCTGAGCCATGTCACCAAGAGCCACCTCTGCTTGGTTTTTTGAACACTTCCAGGGGTGGTGACTCCACCACTTTTCTGGGGAGCTCATCCCAACGTTTAACCACTCTTGCAGTGAATAATCTTTCCCAGTATCCGCCCTGAACCTTCCCTGGCACAGCTGGAGGCTCTGTCCTTTGCCTTCAGTGGCATGAACCCATATTTCTGTCATGGTTAGGGGCAAATGTGTCCCCTGCCCACACCCCTTCTTTTTAGAGCAAGAATCTTCCACTGTTTGGTGTCCTAAGCTGTCACCCTGTTCTTATAAGTTCTTCTCAGCCTTCTGATGTTTACATTTTTGTAATGAAGTTTCTCACACACTTTTACATAAATAATTATTGGTTTACATTCTTCTCTAGAAGAGGAGAAATTTGATGAACTGTTGTCTTGTCCAGTGTCATTGGAGATGTAACACTTTCATCCTCCAATCTACTGTCACTTTTGTAAGTCTATAAATGTTAGAGTCAGGAAATAAATTTCTCCTTCTTCTTCTTACCTTGGAGTTCCAGTGAGTGTCCATGTCATTTTAATTTGTGTCCTATTGCAACACTAAGCATTTCCGAATCTAAATCCTGGGGTTTTTTCCTGTGCTCCCACAGCCTCTCAGCCTTTGGTTTTTCCATTTTGTTCCTTATGTAAAAGAGGAGCCAACTGGTTCCCCTGCCCACGTTCTGCTGGAGGCTCAGGGCTGGCCCTCTGAGCAGAGCTTTCTTCTCCCTGGGTACAAAGCTTTGCTGGGAATTAGTTAAACCTCTGAGTCAGAGGAGTAATGAGTGGTTCTCAACAGCATTAAAAGACAGAGAGTACCCAGGGCTGCCGGCATCAAGGAACTGCTCTGCTCTAAAGAGCTGGATTTGCCTTTTCCCGAGATCTTCCGTCACTTCAGTCGCCTCAGAATGGAAGGGATTTCGCTCAGAAGTGCTCACACTTGATCCATCTGTAATTGCCTGCTGCTCCAGAGCAGTGCTCCAGCTGCCAGCTGGTTTCACCCAGGCACTCCTCACTCTGCAGAGCGCAGCGGCCGCCGTCCCCTTGGAATGCTCTCCTGCCATCCAGGGCATGCCAGCTGGGATTATCGGGCTCCCTTCCTCTGCCTAGCCCTGGGCTGGTTCCCAAATCCCTCTGTGACACTTCAGAGCTCCGAGGCAGTGCTGGCTGGGAGGCTGAGAGCTCCTCACCTGCTCTTAGCAGGAGGTCACTGGAGTAATTTGCACAAAATCCCCCAAATGGCAGCGTGGAATTTATGCCACTCTTTGTCAGCTGGGAACTAAGGATGGCTTAACTTTTATGTTTAATCCATAATGAGGTATTGATCTGGTGACAGGAGCTGCTCCCTAGGTGCTGCCCCCAAATTTTTATATCTTGATAGACACCAATCAGGTACAAAATAATTCACGGGTGCTAAAAAAGCAGGATTGTCTCCAGGAAGGAACCCAGCCTTCTCTTCCTGGAGATTAAGGACATGGGGATTTAACTGCAGTAAAATTGACTTGGATTTTTTTTTAATGTGGTTTCTAGAGAACTAAGCACAGATGATATTTAAATTATCTTAAAAATAGGATTATATCTCTAAAAAAAATTCAAAAGCAGAACAAAATGAGCTGCCTTTTCTCTGAAGGCTCTGTCTGCAAAGGTCCCCAAAGCTGTGCCAGCCCACGGTTGCTGAAGGCTCACAATGAACTCCAGCTATTTATAACTGGGAAACTGTAACTGGACCCTTGCTGGATAAAGCCTGAACTTGAGGACTGGGATATTTTGTGGGGTTTTTTGGGCTTTGCACAGCCCATCACAGCAGCTCCCGAGGGATGGATGAGCTGGAGATGATGTGGGGGGACTCACATCTCTTCACTCTTCTGCTGCTGCAGAAGGGTCTAATGTGACCTTGGGGTTGTCTGTGCACCACCAGTGATTCCAGAAGCCATTCCTGCTTCTCTGAGGCTGAATCTCAGGTTTTTCCTGAACACAGTTTGTGCCTGCATTGTCCACTGTGTTTAATAATCCAGAAAAAACCTGGGACTATGTGAGCAGTTCTTTATTTCTTTCCTTCTAACAAAAAGTCTGCAGTGCTGCTTGGGAAGGTCAAGGCTGTTTGACACTGCCAGGATGCTGGTATTCTTGGAACAACCATCTGTTCAGAACACAGTGAAAAATCGGTTTGTGACTGCCCAAAGTCACTTCAGCTCATGAATAAAATTAAACAGAAAAGAAAAAAAAAATGCACAGCAGTGTTTTACCATCAACAACAGAGAAATTTCCATTTGGAAAAATCAGTGTTTCTGTCCACGACTGCCCGTTTCTGTCCGTGAGGGGAAGAGTGATGGTTTGTTCGTGGTGGGATTCAGGTGTTCTTGGCTAAAAGGGGGACATGGATATGACACCCTTGGGACTGTCACTGTGTGACCAGAGGAATTGGCCAACAGGGGAGCTGGAATGAACTGCACAGGGGTCCTGGGAGGGAGAGCAGGACACACCAACCCCCAGAGCTGGGATTGAGCTGGAAATCACCTGTGTGCTGCACCCCCACCCAGCCAGGAGCTGCTTGGTTTGCTCTTTCCCCTTTCCCTCTGTTTCATTTGTACATTTTATGAAATTGTGTAAACTTTGGCAGATTGAGTGTCTTTTTTCCATGTCTTTGTTCCTTTCTTTCTTTCTCCCGGCAGTTTCAGTATTTCCTCATCTCTGCCTTATTCTTTTTAATGATTTTCCACCAGCTGCCGCATTTTCATCTCTCACTCTGTTCTTCATCCCTTAAGGCAGGATCCAAAAATATGATCCAGTGACTTCTGCAGACTTTGTGTTTTGCTGGTTGGCCCCAGAATGTTCCACATTTTGATCCCTGTGCTTTCCAAAGCAAACTGGACATTGTAGCCAGGCAGGGATTGGTCTCTGCACCCAGGTAACAAGTGGTAGGACAGGAGGAAATGGCCTCAGGTTGCACCAGGGGAGGTTTGGATTGGATATCAGGGAAAATTCCACCTTGAAAGGGAGGTCAGCCAATGGAACAGGCTGCTTGGGGAGGTGGTGGAATCTCCATCCCTGGAGGTGTTCACAAAACGTACAGATGTGGTTCTTTGGGGCATGATTCAATGTGGGTGTGGCACTGCTGGACAATGGTTGGACTCAATGACCCTGGAGGGCTTTTCCAGCCTCAAGGATTCCATGATTTCATGATTCACACACCAGCTTTTCTGTTTTTTTTCCTTTGATAATTTGAGATTTTCTTGCTGCTTAAATTAGAAAAAATCCTTTTCCCTTGGAGCTGGTGTTGATGAATGCCTGTGTTTTCCAGGTGTGCTGTGACTCACCTGGTGCTGCTGTGGGATATTCATTGGGATATTCAGTGCCGCTTTTTGGACAAACTTCCTGATACATTGAGTAGAAAATCCCAGCTAAAATATGGAAGGTTCTGTATAATAGTGTGGCTTAGAAAGTCCTGGAAGTGTCACAGCCAGGCTGGAATGAGCTTGGAGCAATCTGGGATAGGGGAAGCTGTCCCAGCCCATGGCAGGGGGTAAATGTGAAAATCATAAGCTCTGGTGAGATATTGCATATGGCAGGCTGCTGAGAATTATTAACATTACAAAAAAGCTTTCTGGTGTGGGAAGTTTCATTAAGAGTTACATCTCTGAGTTCAGTCCCAATTTAATAAGAGACATCTCTAGCTTCTTAAAATTTAATTTGATAGTTTATGAAGAAAATAATTAAAGCATATTGTGGCATCAGTCACTTTTTATTTCATAGAAAGTCTGTATGAAAAAAGAACCATTGGTAGAGCAGACAGAGTTTATATTGGCCTGGAATTTCATTAGTCCTTATTGACAGAACATCCACTAATCCAAAGTAAATGGGAAGGAAATGATGGGGAAAATAATAAAGAGTAATCTTGACCTTGAGGCGATAGAAAATGGAAAGTTTGGAGATGTTGCAGCTCTGTGGGGAAAGAAGATGTTTCCAGTTCCTAATAATGAATTGTTGCTCCCATCTCTGGGAGATAAAGAGATAAACCAAGGGTTTGGGGTTCTTCAGTCACACCAAACAGTGCATCTGGCAGGCAGAGAATCCTGGGATCATTACAGCTGGAAAAGACCTTTAAGGCCATCAAGTCCAGGTGTCCATCCATCTCATGGTGTCACCTGAGGGCAGGTGAGTAAAACAGAACCTGTGGGATGTTCTTCAGTCACCAGAGCCCTGATTCCTGGTCAGGACAAGCTGCTTATCCCCTCTTGGCAGACCCTGTTACCTTTTTTCTCTGACTTTCCCTGCAGAGTTCTGCTTTGGAAATCCAAAATTAGAGCACCTTTTTTTTGACATAAAACTTTTTGTGGCTCTTCCCAAGTCTCTGCCCAGATGATATTCACAAGTGCCTCATCTGCAGGCTAGACCAATAGGTTTCAGAGAGTGTCTTGAAGATTGGATTTGCCTCTGGAATGGTTTTAATCAAACTGTTTTTTCCTGTCACTTTTTGGACACTTTACAGCTTTCAGTGACTGCCTTGAATCAGGTCCATAAGAACGTCTGACAAGCCAAAAATAGATTAATCTCAAGCCTCTGCTACAATTACCACTTGGATTTCTGTATCACTTACTGCCTAAGTGGTTTACAAGCAATTACAGCCTAAGCTCTTGGAAGGAGCCTTCCCATGGAGCTGTCCAGAGGGAAGCAGAGCACGGGGAGGATCAGCCCTGGTGGGCAGGACTGGGCAGCACCAGCCCTGGCATGGGCACGAGGGATGGTGCTCCACTGCTCATCCAGCCTTAGGAGACTTGCCCGAGGGAATTTGGGCACTAAAGGAGAGCCCAGGGTTCAGCCCTGTCCTGGAGTGGAAGCTGGGTTTAGTTGGGCTGGAGCTCTGCTGCTGACAGCCCTGAGTCTGTCCTGACTGCTGGGCTCAAGCCAGGTAGCTGGAAGGACAAAGAGAAGCTCAAGTCATTGCTCAGTAAAACCTCATGAGAAAGATTTAGGATGTGTTGGGAAGTTTCTTGGATAAATCACAGTTAATCTCTTCCTTGTGGCTCCCTCACACCCAGCAGATTCATTGGGGGGGGCCAGAACCTGGAGCTGTTACCTCCATGGCCTTTCCTGTGCCATTACCCTGAGCAGCTGATAATATGAACATGAAATTAGGAATCTCCTGAGGACTGTGTTTAATAAAGCAGCTGGGAGGCTGCCAGCAGTCACAAAGACATCCCGAGCTCTTTACATCCACACTTTCATTACCAGATTTTTGGATTTCAATGGGTACTTGGTTTAGATACCTGGGAATTTTTTTGGTGAGTGATCTCCTGTTAAAGCAGGATTCCTTTAGAGCTGGGGGACTGATGGGATGTCAGGTGCACTCTGGCTGTTTTGGCTGGATGCAGGAAGGGCAGTGCTGAGGCCATCCCTCAGGAGCAGAGCAGGATAGCTGGAATTTCGTGTCCCTAAGCCCTGTGACCGAGCCAGAGCTGGCAGCAGCTCCGTGGAGGAGAATGGCTGGATAACCTCTCATCTGTGGAGAGGCCACAGATGGATTCCCTGAGGTGCTGCTGGTTGGATTCAGTCAGAATTTGGGACAGGGAGAGCAAGGTTAGTGAGGCTGGGGGAGCTGGAGCAGCAGAAGGAGGCTGAGGAGCCTGGGCAAGCACAGGGAGTGGAATGGAGTGTGTGCCACAGTGTGCAGCCCATGGATAATCCTCATTACAGCTGGAGAGATGGAATGCAGCCCTGCAGTGCCACGTGTGGCTGCTGGGCAAAACCTGGACAATGTTTGTTTAAACACCCTTGAACAACAGGGACTTTTAAACAGCGGGATTTTGTTCACTTGACAAGATTAAATTAAACACAGCATTACCATCTCTGCCCCCAACCCTGAATGCCAAAAGGCAGAAAGAGGATCAGAAATCTCCAGTTCTTCCAGGGGAGGAGCCAGCAATGAGATATGAGCAAATATATATTTATATATGTATATATTGCATGCTATTCAGAGCAAATCTTCAATAGGAAACTCCCAGTTTCAGAACTTCCTTATCACCAGTGATGCTCCAAATGTGCTGTTTCATAGTGGAGCAGGACTACACCATTATCCTGCCTTTTCTTCCCAGAAAATTGCACTGTGCAGCACTATAAACCTGAATAATGCAAGTCCTGTTGGAAAGACATCTTATTTTTCCTTCTAGGTTGCTTAATTAATTTCTTTCGACTTCTTTTATACTGTTTGATGAATGTTATTTCAAACTACTGTCAAAGGTAATGTGAGGAGGGAAAAATGAGCCACCTACACGCTGTTTCTAATACAACTGTATCACCCTTTGAAAACCAGGGAATTAATAAAAAATAGGTGTTAGCCCATATGCTTGACAGGGAGCATCTGGAATTGTCAGGCATGCTTCTACCCTAATTATCCTTGTCGGGCCATTTTGTAAACTGAAAAATTCCCCAAGTTAAATAAAAACTCAGAGACAGGCCGGGATATTGAAAGCTTCACTTTCAAACCAGCAAAACAGAAATTGCTCTTGTTTGGGTTGTTACCTCCCACCCAGAGACCTCTCACAGCATATTGCCATGGAAAGCGAAACGAGCACATCTGGTGGTGTTATGAGTTGGGTTTGTTTGAAGGTTATTGGGCATCTCTGAGGGAAATCTAACAAAACTGGACAATCTGCAATGTTTCAGTGTGGGAGAAAGCCTCCAGGTGGAATTACAGAGAGAGGCTTTCATGTCCCTTCATTGGGATGATTAAACTGAAAGGGTAAATACAGGATATTGCTGCTGCTTTGGGTTCTGCTGGGCTTTGGGGTGTCTTACCGGAGACACCGGCACAGCAACAGCACCTCTGCAGTTTTCTGGAAGGGAAAAGGGGATGGCTGTGGGTTTTTAGGACAAGGATGCAGCTCCCCCAGGTAGAGGTGGCACTGGGGTGGCTGGAGGAGGTGGTGATGGCTGAGCACACCCCAAGAGCAGGTCAGGCTGCAGGCAGAGATGAAGGTTGGGTTATTAAAAATTAATTAGGCAGATTCCTGAGCTGGGGGCCCCAGGGCAGGGCTTTCAGGCAGGTCAGCACACACAGGTTCAGCTGCTGCCTGCTCACTGTTAACAACACACTTGACTTAGGGAAGCTGCTGCTCCCAGCCTGGCTCGAGGGGGCATTCCCCCCCTCACAATTCTGAGGGAATAATTCATGGGCAAAGTTTGTCTTTTTCTCATGTTTGTATTTCCCATTTCAAAAATCTATGCTGAAAAATTTATCAAAATAAGCCTTTTTCTTTAGTTCTTTCCTGAGACCATAAGAAAAGCTGCTGCTGCCTAATTGGAGGTTCCCAGAATTATCTTTCTCCTGTGAATACACACAATGTTCATGTTGTGCATATTTGCTGTAGATTGAGAGGGTTCCTTCTTTAAAACTTGCTGCGCTGATGAACGCTTCTCCCAGGAGAGTTCCCCTTTCAATATTTGTGGAAAGCGCACAAAGGACAAGGACACAGTTGAAGTCTCTTAATTTGCAAATGTATGTGAATATTCATGATGCCTATTTTCATATTCATCCATTTGTCCCCTCTTGTTAAGGCAGCATGCCTGTTTTAAGGTAGAACACATCTGTCACAGTTTGTTTTGTCATCAGAAACATTAATGCTGGGGAAAACCATGCAAAGTTGATCACAGAATGATCAGATCAGTTCGGTTGGAAGGGACCTTCGAGATCATCTCGTTCCAGCCTGAACTGGCCAGCAGAAGTCCTGCTGTCTGCCTTAATAAACTCCTGGTTCGTGGAAGCTGATTCCTGCTCGGAGTTGGGGGCAGAACTGGTGAATATTGTGGTCAAAGACAGATGTTGAGAGGGTCACGGTGACCCCAGCGCTGCCTCAGGAGCCGCGCTTGGAGAGCTCCTCCTTCAGTGTGGCTCGCTTCTCATCCCTCTCTGCGCTCAGCAAAATTAAATCACCAAGTGTTTAAAGGAAGGACAGCACGAAAAGCACTTTGGATCCCCTCAGAAAGAAATTAATTTTCCATTTGAACACAGTGCTGCTGAAGCCATCGCCCGTGTTCCCTGCACGGCCCGCGGCATCCAGCGCTCCTCGCCTTTCATCTGCTGCCTGTCGACAGCTCCTCAAATTGTCTGAGGGGGAAATTTCCTCCCACATCTTATTTGAACAGTTTTTTTTTCCCTGAGAAATGTTGCCAACAAAGATTACTTCTCTTCAGGGCTGGCAAACACTATTTCTTACCTGGTGGCTTATTGAGAATACAATTGGAAAAAACATGATAAGGTTTTACAAACAGCAGGATGAATAAAGGGACGAGGGAGATTTTTTATCTCTCCCCCATTAGCTGCAGACAGGGGCAGTTCCTGCTCTGATTATCTCCAGTGTGCAGTTTTTCTCAGTGAACCTGCTGATTTAGCTGGAAAGCATCGAGTGCCACGGGCTGGTGGCTCCACAAGGGCAGGGTGGTGGCACGTGGAAGGTCCCCACTGTCCCCTGTGCCTGGCATTGTTCCCTGTGGCGAGGCACTGCAGGGAGCCCCACATCTCAGGCTTTGCTGTTTTCCACGGTCTTTGTGTTCTTTCCTCCTTGAAAGCACAGATTTTCTTCCCCCAGAGTGTCCCCACTTCTCCTCTGAGCATTTATGGACTGGGTGCTCAGAGGGATTCCCTGGGGATGCTTTGGTGCAGCAGCTCTGGGACCTGCTCTGGCAGGTGCAGGAGGGGCATTTTATATCCCTGAGATCCTTCCAGATCCTCTCCAGAACAAGAGGGCTCTTTAGACTTTCAGCCTGTGTTTATTCTCCCTCTCTATTTCAATTACCTAAATGTTTGTATAATTCAAAAATTGATTTCAGCCCAGCAAAGCTCCCGACCACACTCTGAATTTTGTTTGCTGCAGAGCCCATAAGTAACAAAGCAACAACTTCTTTATTGCAGGATAAAAGCCTATCTAAGAGATCAGCTGTCATGAGAAATGTGGCACTCTGCACCATTTCCTGGGCATTAAAACTTCCATTTATTTTCAAATATTTTGCAGACAAGCCGGCACCTGGTGTATCGACCGAGCCATTAAATCACACAGAACTCGTGTCTGAGAGAGTTTTGGGATTACTGTGCCACCCAAACCCTGGCTGGCACTGCAAGGTAAAAGAAGCATTAACCACTAATAGTTTTCCTCCAGGCCATGGCTCACCTGCCCATGCACCGTTTGTGTGGCACTTGCTGTGGTGAGTGAAGGCCTGGGCTGCTCTGCCTGGCACTGAAACACGTCCTTAAGGCTCCCTGAAATATAGAAGAAGACAGGGATTACAAGTCCCTCCTGAGCAGCCAGAACAGAACCCATTAAGGTATTGCAAGCCATGCAATTCAATGGCCCTGAAAGTATAATTTGATTGTAATTCAGGAGGTTACTAAAAGGAAATCCATACCAGGCTGAAAGATAAGCGAAAGCGAGGAGTGTATTTACTGTGAGTGCTGAAATGTGAGGTGTGTGAGTCCCTTATCTCCTTTGTCTGCACTTTATCACCACTGAAGGCAAGTAAAAGGGGAATAATATCTGCTTCACAAGAGAAGATTGGATTAAGTTTTCCCAGAGGTCTTGTGGGAGTTATTTCCATTTTGCTCCTGCCTGGATTAGCCTCACTCCTTCAGGCTGTTTCCACATCTCTACAGGAGAAGGTCCTGGCTCAGGGAGGGGAGGGGAGCGTGGTTGGTGTGTAGGTTCTTCGTGGAGGAATTTGCCTTTGACCTCTGTAAAGGAATTAGGAGACCTTCAATCTCCTCCCCAACTCTTTTACTGTGGAGGTTTTTCATTTGGAGGAGGCAGGCAGTGGTTCTTTGCTCACTAATGGCCAGTGCTGACCAGCACAAGTGCCCATTCCTGCCAGAGCTTTGATTTTCAAGCACCACGTGTTTCTTTTTCTACCACTTTTCTTATTTCTCTCTGGTTACTGTTGTAACTGCTGCATCTTCTTTGAGCTCCTGGGCACTACAAGACATCTCCTAGATGTTGAGTCTTGTCATTTTTGATAAATCTCTGTGAAGCACAGAGCTCAACTGAAACTGCAGCTCAGCATCCTGAAGTGCCAGTTCAATCTATTTGTAGCCTTGGAAAAAAAAAATAGAAGGGGGGGCAGCAAAAAACCTCACAGCTTTATAGCAGTAATAATGGTGGGAATGAGTTGGCTTTCTGAAAATAATTTAAACCCTGGAGTATTGGAGATGGGTTTTGACTGTCAGAGCCTAAGGTAGGGCAATGTCCTGTTGTTGTGGCTTGTATTAAAACAAAGAAACCTTTTTCCTCTGGAAGTTCATTAAAGTTCAGTTTTATTTTACCATTTTCCAGACTGAAACCACAAGCAGAGCAGCCTTCTGGAAATCCTGGGGTATTGGTTTTGCCTTAGCACAGTCAGATCACCTGGGCACTGCCTTTCTATTGTTTTATCTGAGCTTGGGATCTGGAGGGATTCCTTGTGCTGGGGAGAGACCATGGCAGTGCCTTTTAAGCGGTGAAGAGCTGGAGAGAGCTTTTAATGACAGAAATGGGTCCTTGATGCCTTTTTGCAGCCCACAAAATCAGGTGTCTATGTCTTAGACTTTGAAATTTTCTTTTTGGTTTCACCACAAGAGGACAAATCTCACTCCTGCTTTCACAACAATGCAGCAGTTGGCATCGCATTTAATGTCAGGTGAATGCCACAGAGAATGAGAATTAAAATTTGGCAGCAGTGGCTGCCTGGGCCTCGGGACCAGGGTTATTTCCTCCCAGATGCTGATCAGCAGCTCCATGGCTCTGAGCTCTCCGAGAGGCCGTGGCTGACGGGAGACACTGGAGTGTGCCATGGTAAAACCCATCCTTCTGCTCCAGCCTCTCCATCTCAGGCACATTCCAGGCTTTGCTTGAGCTGTTTTAGGACAAACCCCTTCTTTTCACCTGCTTTTACCTGTGGACTCCCTCTGTGACTGGACATCTCTTTGGTGTGTCTTTGGGAATCCCTGGTTCAAACCCAACTCTTCAGTCTGATGTCTTGGCAAGGTTCAGGCCCTTCAAAACATCAGCCCTGATTTAATATTTGGGTTGCTTCAGGTTTCTCTCCAAATACCATTAATTACTAGAAAATCTGCAACTATATCTTCAAATATATGGGATATCCAGAGGTACAGGTGAATGTGTCTGTGTGCACTTAAGGCAGGAGTTAGGAATAAACAGGATGCCCACCTGTTTAGCATTCAACTTCATCCTTCCTAACTGCCATCTTCATTTGTACTCTGGTTGTGACATATAAATCAATGCCCCCCAAATGAAATTGCTTTGTCTAATAATCCTTTGTGCCAGGGTTATCAATAGTTCATTAGTCTTGCTTTGCATCTATCAATGAAAGGTGGAATTGAGAGAGAGAGAGAGTTCAAGGAAAGAAGTGAGTACATTCTCTGTGGGAGGTGTCTTCCACTCTGGGAACCCTTTGTCTCCACTTGATTCCAGGCTCAAGGGTGTAATTTTACACCCAAGTTTTGTTCACTTGAAACACCCTGGAAGCTTTCACAGCTTTTCATTTATTCCTGAAGAGCCCCAAAGGGCTCTTGAGTCTCTGAGCGATCCTCACCCCATGAAAAGCCATGACTGAAAACCTCCCACAACAGCACCAGGGATGATTTTAGCTTTCCTGTTTTAGCTGTCCCTTGGGTTTTGCCACTCCTGCAAAGGCCAGTTGTCCCTTCCTAGTGAGGATTTGGTGTGGCCCTGCCCAGGTGACAGCAGAGCCCTGTGCTGGCTCAGAGAGCCCTGCCTGGGCCAGCCAGGTGCTCCTCACTCATTACCCTGGTTTATGGAGCTTGACATTGGATGGAGACATTGGATGCTATCCCAGCAAGGTGGCACAGCTTCAGGCCATGAAATTTTATTCCCAGAATGTTGCCAAGTTCATCTGAGCAGCATTTTATGTTCTGGTGCCTCTTGCCCTGTGTCACTGAGCTCTAACAATGTGCCAGGATCAGTGTAGGTGCCACTCTGGGTCAAAGTCGACCCAAAACATCTCACACCCTTGGTAGTTTCAGTTTTGTATTAATTAGTCAGAACTCTGCATAGATTGACAAGGTCAACAAGCGAATTGTGTCATTCATTAGGCACCAAATAATTAGTGATGGCTCGTGGGATGCCACCTGATTTCTTTCATCCCAATTTTTACCTTGTTACAGCAGGTTTTTCTAACGATCAGCACACAATCATTCACAATTCATCAAACCAGGAGATGTGGAGCAAAACCCAGGTTTGGAAGGTCTGTGCAGCAGAGGGGGACAGGGCTGAAGCCTTGGCTGGGTGTGCTGGGCTGGCTCCAAATGGGATTTCTGGTCATGGAGAGATTTTTCAGGAGCCTGAGCAGCTCCTGCCTGTTATCCTTCAGCTCAGGAACCTCCCTGGACCCAGGCTGGGATGGGAGTTGAGTCAGCACATCCCAGAGAAGCAGAGGGTTTATTTAGCTCCATCAAGACCTCAAGGGATTTGTGGAGTTTGTTTGGAAAAACCCCAGCTAGATGAGTTAAACTTCTCTGGCCTTCTGGTGCTCCAGAAAAGAGTTCTTGAACTCACACAGGCCATGTTAAGTAGAGCCAGGAAAAAGTTTTGACTGACAAACTATTTGTCAGCATATTGTTGCCATGAATGTTTCATGAAGCCTTTGATTCCTTCAGATTTTCCTGCTTGGAGAGCATTGATCATGGTTTTGGGTAACTTTGCTGCAAGAAAATTCTTCTTCCGATTTGTTTTATGTTCTTTTCCTTTTTGCCAAAGGATAAAGAAGAGAGGATTGATAAGTGATAATGTCTACAGAATAAGAAAAAGAAATTCCTTTTATTTCACTGCTGCTGAAAATGACAATGAATTCTAAAAACTTCAAGCTGAAAACAATAATTTATTTTGAAATTCCTCACAAGGTATATTTGCCTTTTTTAAAAATCATATGCAACTTAGAAAAGTGATCTGGTAGAGCTAGGCTGCAGTTGAAAAAAGAGATTTGTACATAAAAACAAGGTGATTTTAAGCTGCTTCTTTCGTGACAGAGTTTTGTTTTTTTAAAATCATACGTAACTTAGAAAAGTGATCTGGTGGAGCTAGGCTGCAGTTGAAAAAAACCAGATTTGTACATAAAAACAAGGTGATTTTAAGCTGCTTCTTTCGTGACAGAGTTTTGGATCAATATTTCATCACAGGAAGTCGGCGCCGTGACTTTGAGTCTGGCTTTGCTGGCGCGGGGAGGCTGCTCTGCTCCAGTGTCACTCCTGCCTGGTTTTCTCTGCTGATAAAAGTTAGCAGGGAGAATGAAAGGGGACAAACGCTCCCAGCTCTCCAGAAAAACACGCAGAGAATGAAAGGATTGTGGTTCTTTTTGAAAGGACGTCTCTTCCCTCCTGGCTGCGCCCACCCCGTGTCCCCCGTGCCCAGCTCCCGAGGCTGGGGTGCTTCCCACGGGCAAACATTCCCTGTGATCCCTCCTCCTGCCCTTCCAGCTGCAGCGTGGCAGGGGCACAGCAGTGCCATGGGCAGGGGATGAATGCATGGAAATCTGTATTCATGAGAATCAGAGATGGGGAATTTCTAATCTTTCCTCCGCTCCAGGCCAAATGCGGATGTGATTCTGAAAGATTATTCAGTGAGTCAGCTCCAAGTGAGCTTTCCTCATGTATCCTGGATATTTTTTTAATAAAACCTCTCCAGACCAGTAACTGAAGAGGTCTCTGGGGCTGCAGGGCTGTGCTGTGGGCTCGGCTGATGGCAACTGCAGGCACAGGCAGGACAAAGCCATGGGGAAACGGGACAGTTAGAAGGTCAGAGGATATTTGGCACATTTATCACTGTCTGCTCCTTGCCAAGCTCTTCCAAAGCCCGACTGTAGCTCTGACTGTCACACTGTGTTTGGAGACAGATCCAAGAAATGACTCAGGGCCCATCTGTGTTGCCAAATCACTTCACTCCGTTGCTGCTGTCTGACTGTCCGTGCTGGTTTGGAGCGAGCCAGCTCCTTCCCTCCAACAGGGACTTCTGCAGGGCTGCTGCCACAGATGCAGAGTGCATCCCATCCTCCTCCTGCTGTCTCACAGCTCTGAGCTGTGGAACATCCCTGCTATCATCTCAGCTGTCTCAGAGCCACCACCCTGCTGCAGGATTGCCTTGGGGCCATCAGGGCTGGTTCTGAGCCGTGCCCTCCAGTCCTGGCCACGGTGGGAGGAAATGTTCAGGGCTGGACTGCTGAGGGTCCAGCAGGGAGCTTTGTCTGCCTGTGCAGCATTTCACAAGGGCATGGAGAGACAGGACAAAGGAGAATGGATATTGGGAATTAGGAATTGTTCCCTGTAGGGTGGGCAGGCCCTGGCACAGATACCCAGAGCAGCTGGGGCTGCCCCTGGATCCCTGGCAGTGCCCAAGGCCAGGTTGGACACTGGGGCTGGAGCAGCCTGGGACAGTGGGAGGTGTTCATGGCCATGGCAGGGGTGGAACTGGATGATATTTGAAGTCTTTCCCACCCAAACAATTCTAGGATTTCAGGCCCACTTTAGTTCTGAGTTACACAGTTTTAGTAACAACTTAAAATTTACAGCACCCACTGAAAGTAACTTTGGATGGGAACACACAGCTATATTACTTTTTTTTTTCATAGTTTTATCAACAAATATAGCCTGTCCTAACAGCCTTCCTACTCTCTTGCCTCAGGATTTATTTTTGAAAGTGCTATAAATAGGCAATGCTCTGGATTGGGTCAGTTCCCCAGGGAAATAAGTGCATGCCACTTTTATATTAGAGGTTAAATTCTGCCAGCCTTATACTGGCTGAGGAGAGCATTAGGGGAGGTGTAAGGCAGGGAAGAACTTGCTACTGTGTACAAATGTAATTTAACAAAGTACACCAATTGCATTTTTAGAAACCTTATTATAGTGTCAATTTATTTTGTCAAATGACCAGTAATTAATTTTATAGATCTTAAAGAGAGTAAACTCTAAACTCCCTGCTCTGACTCAGACTTTGGCATTAAAATAGGAGATTTGTGTGTGCCGGGCTTTCAGAGATGCTCAGTGCTGGCTGAGTGATGTGATGTGGTGAGGGAGGTGTCAGGGCAGGGCAGAGCCCCCAGTGCCCTTGGACCCAGGCAGGGATGGGGCCAGAGCTGATCTGGCTGGGCACAGCACAAGCTCCTGTCCCCTCTCAGAGGCTTGCCCAGGGCACCTTGCTGGTGTTGATGCCTCAGGATTTCAGCTTTTCTATTTTCCATCTATTTGTAACCCTGCAGTTCTTTAGTGCCCACACACAGTGGGAGCTGCTGCTTTCCCAGTTTGGGCAGACACAACAATTCCTCTCCAGGCCTGGCAATCAAGGACACCTCACTGCCTCAGGCCCCAGAGATGGGAACAAAAGTGAGTTGGGGGAGCAAACTTGGGGTCAATGACTTCATTAGCTGAAGCTGGAATTGGGAGATTGACCCCCAATATGCAAATGGACCAAACTTATCAAAGTGTGAAAACCCTGACCCGTGGTCCATTTTGGGTGCAGCCCCTGGGGGGCTTTGCCCAAAATGTACCTGAATGTCCTTCAAATAAATATAACTGCTTTTTATTCCCTTAATTTTCTTTAGCCTCTGTTTTTAGGTAAGCCCATCAGTGTGACACCCTTCTTTTTTTGTGCCTCTGAGGCTCTGGGGGCTGTGGGAGGGATTCTCCGTGCAGGGAGCCATGGTGTGAGGGCTGTGTGTAATTATAGGGTTGTTGTTCCCAGAGAGCTGACAGCTTGTCATGCAGCACGAGCCACTGGGTGCTGCCTCAGCTCTGCCATCTGCCGTGGTTGCCCTCTTCCCTGCCTACTCCCCATGCAAGAATTGGGTTTTTCTCCATCCTGCTGAGCTTCCTGCACAGCCCATCCCCTCGTGCCATGCTGGGGGAGCATCAGGAGGCTGCTGGGGAGCCCTGACCTGGACGAGGTGGGTGAAACCTCCCACAGGTTACCCACTCCTCACTCAGAAATCTCTCTTGTTCTGATAAATAAACCAAGTGAGATTTAAAGAAAGTGTCATCAGTCTCATGTGCTGGTGAGATAAAAATCCCTCTTCTCCCCGGCTGTGGGAACTGGACCCAAAAATTCAAGCAAACTTTCAGCCTACTGTTGCGTGTAATGTAATTTACTCTTCCTTCATAATGAAAAATGTTTGGATAAAGGTGAAAAAACCTATTTTGACCTATTTTGGTGGTTGGTTAGACAACTTCAGAAGTCCCTTCCAACCCAAACTATTCTACGACCCTGCAGAAGGTCGACAGAAAAGCCTGACAGATTGAAGATTTTGAAGGATGCCTTTCCTACTTCGGTTTAACACTCCAGCAAAGAGGAGAACAGCATGACTGGAGCCGAGGAGAAGAGTGGGGAGAGTGACTGACGAGCAGGAATCAGCAGCAGAGCAGCAGCCTGTGCTGCACCTGCACAGCCAGCCCGAGGCCAGCCAGGGCCGTGGCACAGGGACAGCCCTGGGCACGGCATGGGGAGCACCATATGCACTGCAAGGCTGAGAGCAGCATCTCACACTGCCCTGCAGATGGGGGGAACAGCCTTGTCCTTGAGGAAGGTCACAGAGAGGGATTTTTGAAGATGGGCAGCTGCAGAGTGCAGGATTTTATTTAAAGCGCAGTGGGTTTGTGGTGCTGAGGCACTGAGGGTGTTCCTGATGTGCAGAAAGGGCTCTGGCACAGCCGTGGGAATTTATTTAGAGCAGAAATGAGGATTGGTAGGGTTACATGAAATTTACAATAAAAAGAAACTCAGCAATTTTGTCACTTGGCATGCAGATTTTGGGTAGCTCCTGTTTTCCTCTGTGCATTACATCCATGTTTTAAGAGTGTTTGAAGGAATTATTTCAGGGAGGGATGTAGTTGAATGACAACACAAAATAGCCTCTGTTAATGCTGTTACCATGTGCTACATTTTTTTCTAGTAAATGTATTTTCTTCCCAGTTTTGAGTTTCCCTGATTGGCTGGGTCTGTTCCACTTGGGATAAAATAGAAGTCTGTGGTAGATTTAACAGCCTGTGGGATGCAGGGGTGAGATCCCTTCTCCAAGCCAGGCAGACAGGACATTATTGTCTTTTCTGTGTTTTGTTTTCCTTTCTTTTTGTTTCAAGTGAATATGTCTGGAGGATGAAGAATGGGTTACTTCCCTGACTTGCTTTTCTGCCTAAGTCAGGGAGAGAATTCATGGGAATTAGGGAGAATCCAGAGAGCCATGGACAGAAAATCCCCTGGTCAGGATGGCCTCTTCCCAGGATTCCAGTCTGCTTCCTCCTTCAGGTCTCTTCCTTTAATAGGAACATAAAAGGAGGAGTTTGAATGATCCAAGGGTGTGACTTTTATTTTTGCTTGGTCAGTGTATTGGAAATACTCAAGGCCAGCTTGGATGGGGCTTAGAGCAGCCTGGGAAGTGGCAGGGGGTTGGAAAAGTCCCATGACCTTTAGGGACCCTTCCAACCCAATTCCATGATTCCATGGCTGTGTTGGGAGCTGAGAGCTGGAAATCAGCAGGAATTTGCTGCTGGCACTGGAGGGGGTGGGAAGCAGCCAGATACCCCTGACATGAAGGACATCAGCACCCCGAAGCCAGCTAGGACATGAGGGCTCAGCTGGAAAAGCTCCACCAGAATCACAAAGCTTTAAAATCCATTTAGTGGCGACTGCAAAATGTTTTGCATAAACTCCTTTTCTTCCTGCCTAAATGTGAACACATCCAGATCAATCACCGAACTCAAAAATCTTCCTGGTTCTTTTGTGAACATCCTGCTTTGTTATTCCTTTCATTTGTCTTGCACAGAACAAGCCAGCACCGAGAAAATAACTTATTGTGGATGATCAGAAAGACCTTTTCTCCCTTGCTTTTCAAACAGCAGTACACAGAAATTGAATGTTGTTGGTACACAGAGTTGCTGTTTTCCATATATAACCAAGGTGTCACGCAGCTCATTATTTCAGGGAAAAAATCAGTGTCAACAACCAAGGCTTGTGGCTGTCGTTGGGTTTATTAAAAACAAAAACGTTTGATCTCTTGAAGAAAGAAAAGAAATCAGCTCCTGGATTTTAGATTTTCTTTTCTGCACTTGGTCTTCTTGAAAAGCATCAAAAAATGAAAAATCTAAGGTGACATCCTCCATTCTCATGACCCCTAATAGCCAGTCACTCCACCAATTTTTCTAAGTTTATCTTTAATCTACTATTCCCAAACTAATTAGGGACTGAAGGTCTTTGGACTGATTTTCATTTTGTCTTGAGTTATTGTGACATCTTTACTACAAATTCTTTCTCAGTCTAATTAAATTCCTGCAGCATAAATGTCATTTTTCATATCATCACCTGTGGTAGCCTGACTTTGCCTCAGCCTCCTGATGAGGGACTGACTCCCTTCCTTCCTGCTTCATATTTGAAAAGTTTGGCTTGAAGTAAGAACATCTCCAGGCTTAGCACATACAGGGAATCCATTAATACCTAGGAATTCAAATTGATGGGGTTTTTTTAGAAAAATCCAACAGTTGTGCTCTTATATTAGTTTTCAGAAGAATATTTCAATTTGTGCTTTCCCCGAGGCCCAGAGGCAAAGGGCTGGGCTGTGCTCTGAGCCTGGCCCTGAGCTGCCAGGGCCCAGCACAGCCCAGAAATCCTCTGCTCTGCTTGGAAACATGGTGCAGGGGCTTATCTGCTAAACAAAATCCAAATGAGAAATGTTGATACTTAATGAAATATAAGTTTGAGGATTTCACAAAAGAAATCTGCTGTCTCTGCTTTAATTTATTAGGGAGAGTTATGTGCAGATGGTATATACAGAGCTATTTCCTGTCTGTACTCCAGAGTAAGTTGATTTGTGGTTTAATGACTTTTATCAAAATGAAATAAGCGTTTGATCTTTGGATTTGATCTGGCTATATCTGCAGCTGCTACACCACTACAGCAATTACTTCCAAACTGGGCTTTTTGCCCAGGCAAATGGAGTTCGTCCTTGTTTCATGTCTCATTGACTGTCCTGATAATACACACAGAGTTACTGTAGGTTTTTTCTTCCTCTAAATTTGATAGGTGTGAAAGTAAGAGAGTAATTCCCTTTTTATTTTAGTATCAGTGTTGTTTTATTATAATCCATTCACTACTCTGGTTAATTTTATCTCGAAGCTGCTCCTAACTAAAATTCAATACAAGAATGTGTAATTTTCTCCACATAATCCTGCTATGCCCCTCTATAAAGAAACGAGAAATTCATTTATGAATTCTAAATCTCAGAGCCCTCATGGTAATCTTCACATCTGTCCAGTGGTTTAGGGATGAGTTTGTTGTGATCTGTTGTGCACCCACACTGGGCTAAATCCACTCCTAATGGATTTCAGTGGAAGGCAATGGAGTTATACTTGGAATCAATTTACCCCCATGTATCCATCTATGAAATACTGGTGGTTTTATTTTGTTGTTGGCTAATTAATTCCTATCAGATTGAAGCTGTTAAGGTTAGCAATTTAGCTGTTAAGGTTAGCTGTTAAGGTTAGCTGTTAAGGTTATTTTTTCCAGGACCATACTTCATTCTTTATTTATTGCTCAGGACAAGATTTGTCCAAGTTCAGCCTCAAAAACTCCTGGTGGGAGATGGTTGTCGTGATTAAGGGCTCTTAGGGCTTGGTGCTGCCAGCTGTGCCTTCCTGAGGAGCTGCAGCTGCATTTGTGAGCAGGCTGTGGGAGGCAGGAGCTGCTGAGGTGGCTGGCAGCCAGCTCACCTGGTCCAGAGCAGCAGCAGGGAGCTGCAGGTTTGCAGTGCAGCCCTTGGACCAGGCCATGCTGGATGAAGATGTTCTGGAAGCAGCTTTGGTTTGGAGCCAGCAGGTCTGAAATCTGCTGATTCACAGTGGCCAGGAGAAGCAGTCAGAAGGAATTATAAAACAAGGGAAAGATTTTTTGTTCTCCCCTTTTTTTACAGTCACTTCAGGACAAGGCGCTTCACACTTTGTGTGGCTGGAAGGTAGATTTTAAACTGTCTCTTTTTTGGCTGGATATTTCTTAGAGATAAGCAATAAAAATGGCAATAACTGGGAAGTGACTGGTGGATGAGTTGCCTGGAGATTTGCAGTGCTACCAGGAGCTCTGTGAGAAGGCGGCTCAGCCTCGGAGCTGGGGAGGTTTTTCCTGTGCCAGGGTTGCTGCTGCATCTTTAGCAAATCAAACTCCTTGCACAGTACTTGCTCCTTAATCCAGGAAAATTAAACCACCAGCCACAGCTACATTGTCCAGCCATCTGCTCTCCCAGGTGCTCCCACGCCTGAGCAGAGCTGGAGGGATGTGACCTAGAATCCACTGCAGGGCTGGGATCATTCCCAGCACAGTCCCAGCCTTCAGTCTTCTGCATGGCATCAGATAAAGTAAACATCAAGATTTGATGTGAGAGCATATGTCCATTGCATAATTCATTAGAGTTCTTCTCCACAACTATTTTTAGGTATTTTTCAATCAGAAGTAGAGGGTGAGGATTACTCAGGAAAAGAAAAAGATAAGAAAATAATGGGGGAGCTTAGAAAGATGTCTAGGTGCTTTTGGGACTGAGATGTGGTCATTTAGCTGTGTGTGTTTGGTTTTTAATTAATTGTTTCTGTCCTGGACAATTCCACATGACAGCTTGGTGGTGGGTTGGTGCAAATCCAACAGCAGAACAGGAAACCTGCTCCTTTTTTACTCAGCACTGCTGCTAAAACCCCTGTCAGGCCAGACAACCTCCCATCATTTCAGACTGTATCACTCCACCACCCTGAATGTGGTTATTCCCAATTTCCAAACACTAAACACATCCAAAACCATTTCCCCTCTGTTTTGCAAAGCAACCACTGGGTGTTGGTGGGACACAGCGAGCAGAGTTGGTGGTTTCCCTGCTCAGGTTGTGCAAAATACCTCGTAACTGCAAATCATCACAGCTGCCACAGCTTCTTGTCGTGCGTCAGCAGGCTGTGAGCTGCACCCAGGCTGTGTGAACACCTGGGATGTTCCTGGGCTCCCAAATTTCCCGAGCCTCATTTCACCCCACACGTGCAGGGTTTGCTGTGAGAAAGCGAGGACAAAAATCCTAACCAAACCCCAAACCTCACGTCGTACAGCGTGAGTCACTGACAAGAAATGGAAGGAGGAGTTATTTTGAGGCTTTTACATCTTTCCTATTGCTAGGAGACAGTTCCTGGGCAGGCAGAGCTCGCCAGGCCCCACCGCGGCCTGCTCGGTGCCGCCGCGTCCGGGGCGATGCGCGGGGCAGCTCTGAGGGAGACAAGGGAAGGAAATCGGGATGGGAGCTGCTTTTCAGCTGCTTTTGCATTTTTCAGTCTTTCTGAGACAAACGCAGAGTGTACTGGAGGCAGCTGCAGGTGCCAAGGAGAGCATGGTGCATGAAGTGCCACCTCAGGCTGGCCTCGGTCTCTCAGCTTTCACGGCCTGCTCTCTGCAGAGCAGGGTGACAATGGTTACACCATATTTGGGCCAAGTTTGGGCTGCTTGGGAAGGCGAAAAAACACAACACTGCCAGCCAAATTGGCATGTCCCTGATCATCAGTCCATGCACAGCATCACCCACCAGCACGTGAGACCCACAAGGGCAGCCCTCAGGGAGCACATGAGCAGCACCAGCCTCACCACCTGTGACCCCAGGGTTTAAAATTCTCAGTTCTGACCAAAAATTATTCAGTTTTCCTAAGGCATCTCGGTATGGGCTGATTGAAGCTGGGGTTGTAAATGGACAGATCTCCTGGGGTTTTGTCACGGGTGGGCAGAGCCTGGAAAAAACCAAAGCTGTCATGAGAACATGGGAATTTGTCATCCAGAAGGGAGCTGCTGAGACAACTGTGGAGTATCTCACACTGTATTTTTCACACTAATGCCAGATGGCCAGGAATGGGATCCCCCACGTTCTCCTCCCAGTCTGAGAAGACAAGAAAATAAACAAGGAAAATGTCTGTGCTGATGGCATCTGTTGGCTCCCTCATAAGGTGAGTCACTGCTTTTGATTGCTGAAATAATTAGGATTTCTTTCTAATTGGAATCTCATGTTAACCCTTCCTGCGCCACGGATCCCAATCATCCCTTTAGTTCCTGGCAGGGGGTTGGAACTGGATGATCTTTAAGGTCCTTCCCAACCCAAACCATTCTGGGATTTTGTGGCAAATGAGACTTGGCAGCAGTTCCAGGTGAGGACATTTTACACCAGCTGGGCTGTTGGTGAACCCCTTCCCTCTGCTGCTCCCATCACCTGCAGGACCATCCTGGGGGTGACCAAGACTCAGTTTCCTTCCAGCTACAGGACAAGAGCGCGAGGAATTACAGGAGAGGAAACACAGGGCAGAAATCTGTGGAAATATTTGAGTGTGGGGTGCTCTGCAGCAGGTTTTATTTAGGAGGTGCTTGACACATACAATCCATGCTCCCTGAGATCCCTGCACTCCTACCAGGCATATGTGCACATACATTTATTTTTAAACTCTTACATGCAGCATTTCCTACCTGGCTGGTGCACCAAAGCAGTTCTTTTCCTTGGCAAATAAGGGAAAGAGCTGGGTGAGTATAAATGTGTTTCTTAACAGCCTTGTTTGTGACAAAATTGCCAAGTAAATCTTCACACGACATCGGGCTGTGAGTATTGGAGTCACATTTGGACAGCAAAGCCCACTGCATGCAGCTTTCATTACACTATTTCTCTCAAGCACAGCCTGTCTCTCATGTTTTTCTGAACATTGTTTAAAGAACTGATGAAAGGGCTGAAAACTTTTCAAACTTATCCTTTTCTTGGGTCTCTTCAGCTCAGTCTTTCATCACTCAGTCAATAAACAGTGGAGGACTCTTCTGAACTGCAGCGGGAGCGAGGAGGAGAAGGGGAAATTAATGATATCACCAAATTGAAACTCTTTCAAGTTCCCTTTAATTGCAGAGGGCACAGGGAGCTCATTCAGTTTTAATTCTCTGATCTCTTGCTGTCCCCAGGGGACCAATCTGCCTCTCCTCCCACGCCGCACGCGATTTTCCCGAGGCGGGTTCCTGGCTCCCTGCTCAAGGCTCCTGAGCTGTGCAGAGCCCTTCCCAGTGGGCTTTTGGCAGTGGAACAGCAGCCACAGCTGCCCACTGAGGTGGTCACGCTGCCCTTGGGCACCACACAGGGCTGATCCTGCTCTATCAAGCCCCTGGTCCCGTTTGGTGCCTCAGCCGCTCATCTGTGGACTGGGGATCACAGGACCCCACAAGGATTTTAGTTGGAAGTACCTTAAACCTCATCCAGTTCCACTCTGGCCATGGGCAGGACACCTTCCACTGTCCCAGGCTGCTCCAATCCCTGTCCAACCTCACCTTGGACACTGCCAGGGATGGGACAGCCACAGCTCCTCTGCACAGGTGAGTGTCACATATCCAAGCTGTCCAAAGTTAAAAGAAAAAACAATAAAACTCCCAAGAATGTCCAAAAATTGCTGCTCTCCACTGAGGAACTTCAGCTGAAGGCACCAAGCATTCCCTGGCTGTCTTTGTCTCATGGGAAATATCAGTGCAAGGGGCTGAAAACTGCTCAAGGAGCCATTCCCACCGTGGAAAAGCCTGAGGATTATCATCACAACAGGTCCCTGGGCAGAAATATGAAGCATAAAGCTTTAAATTCAAGTCACACTGATAAGAATAACAAATAAAGAGACCAAATTCCCTTAAAAAATGGGATTACCGAGGCCGTGGGGAAGAAATATTTTAAAGGAAGTTAAAGAGAAGTTAATCTGCTTTTATGTAATTTGTTTTTCTATTCTTCCTGAACTGGCTTGCTTTGGAGACAGCTGCTTTCAAGGTTTACAGCCGTGCATATGGTTGGGAGGGCTGGAATTGGCAGCCCTTGGCATGACAGAATAATGGCTAACTGGAAAAATGGCTGGGTAGATAATTTACAGATGATACGACCACTTCAAACCCAGTGAAACACAACCCATTCATTTTTACAGCCTCCAGACTGCTGCCTGTTGTGATGTGTCCCTCTTGATGGCTCTGCTGTCACACAGCCCTTCCCCTCCCCTCCCACAGGCAGGATCCCATGGAAATCCTCATTCCTGGAGGGCTGGACACAGGCAAAGCAGAATCCCACGGAAATCCTCATTGCTGGAGGGTTGGACACAAACAGGGCAGGATCCCATGGAAATCCTCATTCTTGGAGGGCTGGACATGGATGGGTTTGAGTTCCACTTCCTTCCTGTTTTCTGTTTAAACTGAGGACAAGGATTGTGTTTGGTTTGAGATTTTAATATCCAAGGATAGATTAATACAGCAGCAGCCTGATGTTAGATGACCACTAAATACCAAATGCTATCAAAGTCTCCAGCAGCATCAAACCAAGCCCTAAATCCTAAAAGATTTATACTTTTCCCCCAAAAATTACACCAGAGCATCACCTTTGGAGCCGTGTTGTTCTTTGTTCAGCAGTAAATGATCAATTGCTGGAGAAATCCCAGTTGGGGTAGTCCTGGCCCTCCCTCGGCCAAGCCCTGAGTGAAAGGCAGATTCTCATAGCTCAATTACAGAGCCACTAAACAAAATGGAAATGTTGATGTTCATTATTGATTTTATCCTTTGCTGCTCTGGAATGGTGCTAGTGGGAGCTGTTGTAATCAGATTACCTTAAAACTTACTTACAGAATGAAGTGCTTAATTTATCCCCCCTTTTTTCCTTTCCCAAAGCAATAAAACAGGAAGGGATCAGCTGTGCTTCCTGTAGAGCAGCCCTTCTCTTTTTGGTTTTCTTGCTGGTGTTTGTATAATTCATCGTTTATCACTCTCAAAATCTTTTTTTAAAGCATTTTGCATTTGTTATATCTCCTCAAGTAATCGCTCATATTGGTTATGGAATAGAATAGACTGTGATTGTTAGAGATATAACTGCAAAATGTTTCCAATTTCTGGGAATATCTATTGAAAACTCCATTTGCTGAACATCCATCTCCAGCTCCCTGTGCTGTCAGGTCACAGCTCCGTGTCCCGACAGCCTGGATGTTTTTGGGATTCAAGTCAGCCAGGCTGATTGTGGTTTAACTGAGGATCTGGGAAGTGCTGCATTTTGAGTGATATATCCTCTCATAATCTGGGAGGTTAAATGGTTTTTCTGATTTGATTCTTTACTGCCTTCCCCATTTCACATCAGATGAAACCGGCTGTGAAACGGCAGCAAATGCAAGTGGCACATTTGTGTGCTGAGTGCCTGCAGCGAGCTCGGGGAAGAGGAATTGGCATTTAATTGCCCCTCATTAGTCATATGCTGTGTACAATACGAGTGGCATGGCAGTGGGCAGGGTGGCTGAGAAATCCAGCCCCTGTGCTTATCCCAGGCTGGCTGTAGGGCTGGAAGTGGCTCTGACTGAGGCACCAAAGGGCTCAGTTCCTGCCAGGTCTGTGGCCCTGCAAGCTCTGCCCCTTGGCTGGGCTCAGGGAGGGTGGGTGGGCATGATCAGAGAATCACAGAATTGTTGGAATTTGGAGGGACCTCAAAGCCCATCCAGGGCCAGCCCTGCCATGGCAGGGACACCTCCCACTGTCCCAGGCTGCTCCAGCCCCAATGTCTAACCTGGCCTTGGGCACTGCCAGGGATCCAGGGGCAGCCACAGCTGCTCTGGGCACCCTGTGCCAGGGCCTGCCCACTCTCACAGGGAACAATTCCTAATTCCCAGTATCCCATCCATCCCTGCCCTCAGGGAGCCATTCCCTGTGTCCTGTCCCTCCATCCCTTGTCCCCAGCCCCTCTCCAGCTCTCCTGGAGCCCCTTCAGGAGTTCTAAGGTCTCTCTGGATCCTTTTCTTCTCCAAGCTGAGCCACCTTGTTCTTGTTATGTTCTGTGTTCACATTCATGTCCTCTCAAGCCCCTGCTGGGCACCTGATCCTGAGCAAAGCACTCAGCCCAGGCCATCTCCTTGCAAAACCATGGAATCAGGGAATGCTTCAGGTTGGAAAGATCTTTAAGATCATCGAGTCCCACCACAAAGCAGCACTGTTCCCACTGTGCTGCTACCCAGGGACGATCAGACTGTGACCCTGCCATGTTCCTCTCCAAGTGCCACTCAACAGGGGAACCTGCCTTTCCAAGATTTTTAATCTGTGGATTCATCAGATTTAACCTTCTCCTTGCTGTGTCCCGCCTGCATTCCCTGCCATTCCTTGGCAGCGAGCAGCTCTGATCTCAGCTCTTGCCATCATTCCTCTCCCTGACCAGCCCTTTGGAAGGAGGGTGGAGATTTCTGTGCCTTAGCAGATGGCAGCAAATCTCGATACCTGCATTTCATAGCCTGGCCCGTGGGGTTGGAGTGATGTATTTACTCCAGCACCTAAAGTCAATGAATTACATCCAACACTGCAAATGGTCATAAATATGATAGTCTGTGTGAACTGAGGTAATTGCCTGCTTTATATATGTGTTTATCTTCCCTGCATTGCATACACAATGTGCATTATGTCAGGGAGATGACAAAGAGCAGCCATAATGCTCCTCAACTGCATATTTCTTCTTAGTTTATGGCTGAGGCTCGCAGTTATCTTATGCAGAGCTGGCTGCAGTGCTTTAATATAAATTAACATACTTAGAAAATGTCAAGGAGCATTAATTGACAATTTCAGAGGCCTACCTTGCTAAATACCAGTTCAGTTCTGAAGACTGTCTCTGCAAGCTTAATATATGGAAAATAATGCTTATTCATGAATGGCTTATGTAACTTGGCATTAATTACGTGGCAGCGAGTGCTGGCTGTCACAGATGGTCTCTACAAAACCAGGTGCCAAAAATAAAGTTTCAAGCCCCACGAGGGAACTTCTGGGCTGGGTACTCAGCGCTTTGGAAAACCAGGGCACATCATCTTGTGTGGAAATACCGACTTACTAACCTAATTCTGGACCCACTTTTGGCAGAGGATTGGCCTATATAAAAATATTTCACATCAGCACCTTCTCCTGCACCTCAAACGAGGGGATCCACGGCAGGAGCCTGGTGTGCCCCCAGCCCAGCACTCCCCTAGCACTTCCCACCTGGAAAACAGAGATGACACTGAATAATCCTGTTGATAAAAAGTGAAACAAGCTGAGGTTTTTATCTGACAGTGTTGGTGGTTGCTCTGCCTGCCCTCCAGCCTGAGCTGTGGCACAGCTGGGAGCAGCTGGTTGGTGTGGAGGTGCTCAGCTGAATGCTAATTGTTGATTAACACAGCCCTGGGTTCTAAACCCCAGTTTCTCTCTTTAGGGTTTTTTTTTCCCATGCACCAGGAAGGTGCTGCTGTCTCTTCTCATTCCAGCTGGGAGCCTGGCCAGCTCCACAGCTCCTGGGAACTTCCCTGCCTCCCTAAACAAAGTTAAGCAAGGCTGAAAGATGAGATTTGAAGGCATTTATTGATTTTGCTTTAATATTCTGTTATTTCTTTCCCATCAATACCCCATTTGCTTTATGCAGTGCACTGTGGTGTAAGTATATTCCCAGAAAATGATGCACATAATGTTATCTCAAATATGAGCATATGGATATCAAATGAAAGCTGGGCTGTAAATCACTGAAAATCAGGAATGGCAGCACCATCCAGGCAGCTGCACTCTGAGCCATCCCTGCTCTGTTCCTGAGCTGGAGTGGGAAGGGCAGCCCTTCCTGAGGGCTGGGTTTGCTTGGCATCACTGGATACTGCAGAGTTTGGGCCCCAGAGCTCTGCAGTGATGGGTTTCTATGGCAACGGGCTGGGAAAGGCAGGGGTGGGGGTTCCTGCCCTGTGCCCCCAGCTTTACCTAGTTGGGTTGTTGGGTTTTTTTGCCAAAGCAACCCTTCTTTCATAATTTCCCTCTTTCTTTGCGTTGTTGCTGTTGAAATACTTTCTGTGGTCCCTAGGTTAAGTCCTCCCCTGAGATCAGGGCAAAACTGAGCCTAGAAATGCTCTCCTGGACTAACAGCAAGTGTTTATTGCCCTGACCCCCCCTGCCCTCCTCTTCCTGCTGCTTTTCCATCCCCTTCTCCTCCCATCCCGGGGAGCTGTGGGGATACAAGCTCTCTCTTCAAATCCCAGAATAGTTTGGGTTGGAGGGATCTCAAATCCCACCCAGTGCCAGCCCTGCCATGGCAGGGACACCTCCCACTGTCCCAGGCTGCTCCAGCCCCAATGTCCAGCCTGGCCTTGGGCACTGCCAGGGATCTGGGGCAGCCCCGGCTTCCCTGGACAGCCCATTGCAGTTCCTGCCCAGCCCTGCGGGGATCTGCCCTGCCAACCCAACAGGGACCACTCTGAAATACAATCCCAGGGATCATTTCGTCTTTTCTTGCTTGAAACCTTAAAAAGAGATAAAAAATTGCTGTAACCCATCTGCAAAGTGACTGCTTCAAATTAAATTCTGTGCTCAACCCAAAGGAAGTGTCAGAGGAGCTCACCCTGGGAACAGGGAGATGAGGAATTCCCTGGAGAGTGCTGCCACTGTTCCTGTGTCACCCCAAATGTCCCCAGGGGCACTGGGGCAGTTGTTGCTGTTCTTGTGAACCTTTCAAATGTGTCTTTTCCCTTCTGGGTGAGACCCTTCCTCCATGATCTCACTCATGGCAATGCCAGAATTCAGCTGAGCCCTCAGGAATGGAGGAAAACTGTCCTGAGCTGTGTTCCCAGAGGTGCTGCTCACGGGAGGTGTCCCTGCTGGAGACACTCTGGACATTGCAGAGAGCACAGCCTGGCTCTGGTGGGCTGCTTGACCATAAAATTGCCCAGGAAATGGGAATCTATTGTTTATCATGCTAATTAGGAACCCCACAAGTTTATTTAAAGGTCACTGGAAAGCCATGAGAAGTATCTTCGATGTGAAAAGTAGAAAAATCAAGAAGCCATAGGGAGTTTGGCTTATTTAGCAGAATGTTATTGCTGATATTTAAGATACTTTCTGAGATGTGCATTAAATTAATAAGGGAGATGAAGGAGTGTTTTAATATAACTTAGTGTGAAAGTAGCCCTCAGAATTTATTTTATTCATAGATTTTTGCATCAAAGGTCCTATAATGATTAATTTTCAAACTTACAGGTTTAAACAGCAAAATAAGAAATAATAGCTCTGAAGTTGCTTTGAAATACTTAATAAAATGGTGTTCTTTAAAGCACTAAATGGCCTCCTAACGCCACTAGCCCTTCAAAGAACAGTATTCTTTGCAATATTTCTATTCAGTTTTCAGCACTCTGCAAAGCTGACTCCCTGTATTGGCACGGAAATATTTTCAAATGGGCAAAATCAAGGTATTGTTACATCCCCACAAAAGCCTGGCCTGAAAACCTGCCCTGAGTGCTGGGGAGGGCAGGGGTTAATCTGATGGTGCAGAAGGTTCCTCGGCGTTCCAGACTGCAGGACAAACTCCAAATACAATCATTGGAAAGGATGTTGCTGTTCTGAGGGATGCCTGATGTGGGGCTGCTGCAGAGGGACTGACACAGCCCCAAATCCAAATATTTTTTGTAGGAAAATTCATGTCTTTCCGTGGACAAAAAGCATCTTCATGTCAAACCCAAGGGGTGTAAAATCCAGGTTCCAGCCTGGAGAGTGCCCAAGTGTCCCCTTAAAGGGTATTGGAGGGAGAGAAATTTCTCCTGAGCTGCTGCAGAGAGAAGAGAGAAATTCCTCCTTAAATACGCTAAAATAAGAGCAGGATTTGGCCCCTTGCAGCTCCTGGGGAGGCAGAGGGCAGCTGGGATCCAGGCTTGAATCCTGTTACAGGAGGGCTCCTAATTGGAAATTCAAGCATGCAGAGGATTAATTGCCAGCAGGTGTCAAAGATAAGAAATTCCTCTCTGATCTGGGCAGGGGGTAACTCTGAGTATTTCCCTGTATTGTTCTGTTCTTACCATTGTTCAGGGGGACAGAACATGAAAATCTACGTGAGGAAACGGGGTAAACAATTTTGCTGCTGTCAGAAAAGGAGAAAACGCAGTGCAAGGCTTCAAAGGGGAGAAATTGTTAATTAGGAAATGACTGCTTGAAAAAAAATACAAATGGGGATGTCAGAGAGTTGTGAAAAGCCAGCCTGTAGATTCATGACCTGCCCTGAGCCAAGGGTTACACACAGCCCGCCCCAGCAATTTACTCGGGTTCCTTCCTCCTTGTGCTGTGGGAAAATGAGTGAATTTGGCAATTAGTGGAGCTGCTGATTGACTCCTGGCCATCCCCAGCTCCTCGCCCCCTGCCTTGGGGCTGCCCTTGCCCCTGCAGCCCGGGCACAGGGCTCAGCCTGGGAGGTCCTGCCAGCACCTCTGCTCCTCAGGAGGAGCTGCAGAGCCTCACCAAGCCTTTAATGAGGGGGCTGGTCCCTGTGGAGAGCAAAATACAGAAGGAGGGCCTTTAGAAGGTGGTTTCCCGCAGCCCCAAGGCCCAGGTTGTCTGGTTTTGTTGTCTTTGCAGGTGGCAGGGAAAGCCATTCCTGTTGACAGGAGCAGGGCATGAACCTGAGGGAAGGACCTTGCTGTCCATGGGGTGTCCTGGGAGCATCCATGAAGAGAATTTCTGCTGAGGAGCAGCACTCTGCAAGTGCAGGCTTTGGTTTGCTCTCCATCCACACAAACAAAGGTCACTGATGAGTTAGCCCCTGGCATGGAGCTGTGGCAGGGGAGGGTCAGGCTGGGATCAGGAAAAGGTCAGGAAAGAGGAGGTGCTGGCACTGCCCAGGCTCCCCAAGGAATGGGAACATTCCCAAGGCTGCCAGAGCTCCGGGAGTGTTTGGACAGCACTGCCAGGGATGCCCAGGGTGGGATTTGGGGTGTCTGGGTAGGAGCTGGACCCTGATCCTTGTGGGTCTCTTCCAGCTCAGGATTTTCCCTGACTCTCTAAAGGAACTCACCTGACCGGTCTGATAAAATCCAGCATCACAGCAGGAGCAGCCAGCTTAGAGAGGAATGGATTAAAATCATGGAATGGTTTGGGGTGGAAGGGACCTTACAGATGATCACATTCCAGCCCCCTGCCATGGCTCGTGCAGATCCTTAGGACACACAAAGTGCATCATTTCAATCATCACATTTCATATGTGACAGAAAAGTCATGGCACCTCTGTAGTAAAACAAAGCAGGGCAGGAAATAAATAACTGCAGCCAGAAATAATGAATTATAATGTACAAGAATGAATTCTATGGTAAGTGCCACAGCTGGCTGATGGGGCTGTTCCAGAGGCCTGGGCTGTCTGAGGCAATGATGCTGCCCTGAGATGTGGGGTGGTACATAAGTCACAAACCAACGTGGCTTTAGGAGTTTTGCCATCAGCCTCAGCAGGACTGAGGCACAACCATTGTTTGGGGCCCTCTCTGCAGTATTTACATGGATGGGAGTATCCAGTGGGCCTTTGGGGTTTATTTGAAAAGGAGAAAAGCGTTGCTGCAGCCTCGTGTCCCTCTGCCTGCAGAAGGCTCCTGGCCCACACAGCCCTAGAAAAGCCAAGGCTCAGGTTTAAATTAGCACCCAGCTCTTTGCCAGAGCAATCAGGAGCAGCAAAGCAGAGAAAGAGTGAGTTTGGGAGTGCCTGAGGGGCTGGCAGCAGGGGAAGGATGTTCATCCTGAGCAGGAGACACAGCCCTGAATACCCAGCCAGGAAAGGAGAGAGCCCTCTGCTTCCTGCCCTCCTCCTGCTGGGCTGTGCATCCTGGCTGGATTTACAACCCAGAAACAACACTAAAATGCCATTCCATGGCATCCTCCAGTCTCCCTTCTTCCTGGAAATATCACTGTCAGCTTAGGAAAAGTCATTAGCAATGAGGCATTGAGTCCCAAGCCATGAAGAACAGTTAGAACAGTTTCCTTGGACTAAACCAATTTCTTAGGGATATTATGGAAATCTTTGCATTTGGATTTCAACCCTAAAGTAATTAAGGAAATATTCCAGACGGATGCAATGAGGTTTTTCTTTACTTCTCTAGAAGAAGGGTGCTCTGAGGAGCCACTCTCTTGAACAAGTGTGATGAGTAATTCCTTTGCTCAGTCTCTACATCCATTTTGGACCACGTTGGGGAAATAAAAGCAAGGGGGATTAAGTGCAGAGGAAGCTCCAATGGGCATTTTGGATTTTGACAGCTGTCCTTGACATCATAGTGGACAAGGGGAATGGCTTTAAACTGCCAGAGGACAGGGTTTGATGGGATATTGGGAAGGAATTGTTCCCTGTGAGTGTGGGCAGACCCTGGCACAGGCTGGAAGTGTCCAAGGCCAGGTTGGACAGGGCTTGGAGCACCGTGGAATAATGGAAGGTGTCCCTTGGCAGGGGGTGGAACAAAATGAGCTTTAACAAAATAAGCTTTTTTCTTTTCCTGCCCAAACCTTTCTGGGATTTTTATGATCGTGCTTGTCCATCCTCTGTGAGCCCAACCAGATAATTCTTGTAGTGCAAATCTTGCAAAGTTCATTTTCCTCAGCAGAAGAGGCAGCTTCCTATCTGGATAGGTTTCCTTTCCTCTCTTGCTGTAAGAGGAACGTGCACTCAAGCAGAATTTGAAGTCACTGGAACAAAATAAGGAAGTGAGAGCACATGAGGGAAACTGGAGGGACTGTGCAGGTGTGAGGAGTGGATGGAATTGTAATGAGGGAGTTGGAGAAAAGACTGGGAATATGTAACACTGAAGAGTAAAAGATAAGCAAAGCAGAATGTCCAGGGTTGACAGTATCCCAGCAACAATAAATTCTGTGTGTGATAGGGCTGGATGAGAGAACTGGGGACTGACAGCTCTCTAATCCCCTGCCAAAATCCCTGCTCACCGGTTCCCCTGCACAATGTCAGCTGGAAGGTGTGAAGCACACACAGGTACACGGGGCTTTGTGCAGCAGCTGCTCCAGGAACATCATTCCCAGGATGGGAGGAGACACCCAGAGCTGGGATCCGTGTCAGAACTGAGAATGAACTTCACTCCCAGCTCAGGTGGAAGGGCTGACACTGCTGCTGGGCAGTTTTGGGGTTGTGTTTTCTGCCCAGAGGTGATGGTGGCCTCAGCCATCTGCTCCCAAGGAAAAGGAATGGCTGGCTGCCACAGGATCAGTTCATCAATGTAACAGGGCCTCTGTGGAGACAAATAAATGAGAATTTCCTGTGGGTGAGCATCTGAGTGGCAGCAAATGGTATCAAAGAGAAGATCTGCACATTTTTTTTGAGGAAGAGGAGACAGGAGGCTCACGCAGGTGGACTTAGGCAAGCAGCCAGTGCCAGGAGAGGAAGTGACAAATTGATGTCTTGGAAAAGCCTGAATGGAGGAATAATAACCATCAACAGCAGAAGGCATTGAATGAGATGGATTCTCACCTCTAGAAGCTTCCTGTGTTTATTATTGATGGCACTGCAGGTTTTATTTCTTTGCTTTTTGTATTTTTCAGTACAATCTGGCTAGGAATTCAACATGCCAAGGCAGGTGATGGAAGGATTCTGGAAGGAAAGTGAAAAATGACATAAATGAGCTGCAACAACAGCCCTGCCCTGGCAAGGAGTACAACTGGAGGTAATCCTAAATGACAGAGGCTTTGTTTTCCTAGTTACCACTAAAACATCATGGACAGAATCTCAGGACAGGATAAATCTGTTTCCATGGGATTTCTGGTTAACTGACCCTTTTTTTCCCTTCTCTAATACCCTGGACCTGATTTTAAAGGTAACTGAACACCAAGAGGTTTGGATTAGCACATAAAAAATTCACTGCTGCCCTCTCCAAACTCTTCACTCTCTTCAAACTCTTTGTAAACTCTTGCACATCTTTTAAATTGGGAAATTCTGTCCTGTATCCTCTGGTGAGGGCTGCTGAAGTGGGTGCAGTGGGATCTCGCACGGAGAGGGAGGCAGTGTGCTGCTGAGTAATGGTGAATTTCTCAGGAAATGAATAATTTTGGGACTTTCTAAAGGTCACTTGAAGTTCCCCTGAACTTTTATAGTTGGTTATATAAAATGAAAAGAGAGAATTCTTAGTCTAGATAACTGTCAGCTGGGTGAGATAACCTCAGAAAGGCTCTGGCAGGTCAAGGCCCTTCAGTGACAGTTTTTGGGAAGAGACCAGTCAGCAGAGCTGCCTCCCCTGATGGGTGTCTGAAATGGAAATTCCAGCTCTCCCTCTTGCAGCAGATTTAAGTGGAAGTTCACTGCCCTGGTGGGCACCTGGATTTTATAACTGATCTCTGAGAAGTACCTGAGCCAACCTTTTGTGTCCACTGCTGTAAATTAAAGCCCAGACAGGGACAGGTGAGCTGAAGGCAGGAGTGGAAAAGACAGACTGACACCTGCCCCTGCTTTCCCCTTAGGGGCAGCTCTGGATGATTCTGAAGTTGTTCAGGAGTTCACTGGGGGTGTTGTGCTGTCCCTGCTGGGTTTGGATGTTGAGCTCTGCAGGAGCAGGTCTGGAGCCCCTGGCACCACGGCTGAGCCTGGTGAGCTGGCACAGGGACACTGCCATGGTGGAGGAGGCCTTGGCTCCAGAGGGAATCTGCTCCACCTGCAGCTTTGCAGCTCAGGAGCAGAGTCAGTGCCCTGATGGTGATGCCTCAGGTTTTAGCTTTTCTATTTTTCACATTCTGTGCTGCTTTAGTGTGCAGGTCTGAGCTTCATATCAGGGGATGGTGAGCTCTGTGCACAGAGCAGGGAGACAAAACAATTCCTGCTCCAGCTGGGCACCAAGGACAAATGATCCAAATCTCAGCCCAGGAGCACAAACCCCGTGGGCTGCAGAGAGAAAAACAAGCAGGATGGGAGTGCAGGGGCTGAGCTGGAATTGGACACTGAACTGCAATGTGCACATGGAGCAGAGCTGATCCCAGGGAGAGACCCCGTGAGCGCTCGTGCATTTTGGGACCATTTGGGTTCATCTTGGGTGCAGCCCTGGCTGGGCTCTTGTGCTGCCCAAGGTGGATCCATGGAGGAGATCCTGTGAATAAATCCCTGCTTTATTCTGTAACTCTGCCCAGCCTCTGCTCCAGGGCAGCCTGCACAAGGCATCACTGGCAGTGCCAGTCCAGCCTGGCAGAGCCCAATTCCTGCAGAGACCACAGACACTGCAGAGAGAACGTGGCACAAAGCATTCCATGGAAAACCATGGACAACTGGAGTCCTACACTGTCAAAGACTGGAATTCAAAGCAGCAGAATGATGTTTCCTTTTGTTGCAATAATTCCAATTCCAGGTATGTAGATTTTTTTCTAATTCTGCTTCAAATTGGCACTCGGTGATTGCCAGGAATGAGGAATGGATTGGGTTTTCCACAGTGCTGTGCTCCCAGGTCAGCTTGAAAACACGGGAAATGGCAGGTTAATGGCAGTTTAACACCAATTAACAGGCCACTTTATTATAGATTAGCATTCGGAGCCTGTTCAATGGGTAATTACAATAATTAACTCTAGGAGCTTGCCTGCACTTGTGAAATTTGGTGCCTCTGTTTACTCTGGAGAAGGCAGTGCAGGAGCAGAGATGGATCATTTGGAGTGCTGGAGCCAGGCAGGACGGCAAGGGCACTAAATTTGGGCTTGCTCTTGAAATGTGCTCACAGGTGACATCCCCAGGTGGAGGGGACTCTGTCAGTGACTGTTTTAGTCCTGGCTGAGCACAGCTGAGATTTACTGTGTTCCACCTGTGCTGCAGAGCAGCCTCTGCACCCCTGGCCTCACACAGATGGATTTCCCACCTCCTCGGGCCAGTCCTTTTCACATTCAGCACAATAAATCCCCTGCTGCTGGGAGCACTGACGGTGAGGAGTGTTTGAGCATCCGTCCCGATGCTCAAAAGAGCTCAACATGCAGGAGGATGGCGTTCCAAATTCTTGGGGAAAGCTGTGAATCCTTCAGGAAATGCAGTGGTTTCCTGTGGGGTTGGAATCAGGGCATGGATGGACCTGCTGGCTCTGGGAACAGGTCTCTGCTCACGTTGTGCTGCTGGGTTAAAGGTTGTAGCACAGATGGATTTCCCATCGGGCCAGTCCTTTTCACATTCAGCACAATAAATCCCCTCCTGCTGGGAGCACTGACCGTGAGGAGTGTTTGAGCATCCGTCCCGATGCTCAAAAGAGCTCAACATGCAGGAGGATGGCGTTCCAAATTCTTGGGGAAAGCTGTGAATCCTTCAGGAAATGCAGTGGTTTCCTGTGGGGTTGGAATCAGGGCATGGATGGACCTGCTGGCTCTGGGAACAGGTCTCTGCTCACGTTGTGCTGCTGGGTTAAAGGTTGTAAAATCTTTGTAATTCTTGAGTTCCTGTTGAGTTGACGCATCTCATTTAATTTCATTGACCTTATCTCTTAAATACTGTGAAATCTGCTGAGAAATGCTAAAATTGAGCTCTAGTTGTGGTTATTTTTTAAATATTCAGGCAGTGGACAGAGTTAACACAGCAAATGTAGCCTGTCTGTGTGCGGCTTCACTCCTGCATTAATTAAATAAATTAATAAAACCACTGAATTGTGAGGCACCAATCTTTGGGAGCCACGATCCAAATCCCATTTCTCTGGGGGATGGATTCATCATTCATATAAACCAGGAACCAGGACCTGTTCTGGCAATGGGGAAAAAGAGGTTCCAAATAAAAACAGGGATTTCAAGTAGAATTGTATTGCTCAGATTGTGGGGCTGGATTTTTGTCATCCAAGTGCAGCGATGGGCCAGGCCAAAAGCCATTTGGGGAAAAAGAATTTGGCATAGAAATGAGAATAACAGGTAAAGCTGAAGAAGGGTTCAAAACTCCTCAGTCCAGGGGGCGAGAAACCTCAGCCTTGTTCAGAAAACTAGAAATTCATTTCCCTTCAACATTAATCAAAACTTATTTTTCCTTCTCCTGCCTATTCCAGGACTTTCCCTTGCTGCTCAGCAGACGGGGAACCCACTGCAGAGCCTCTTCAAACACAAATAAACCCTGTAGGCACTCTGGGGGAGTGCAGCAGCTGTTTGAGAACTCAGCTGCTCAGTGGCCTCGCTGTTACTCACTCCTGGCTTTTTAGAGCCAGTTTAGAGCCCCGTGGGTGTGCCAAAGAACATTTCCTATCCCCCAGGTGCCTGGATGAGCTGGAGATGTGTCCTGGTCCTGGGGAGAAGCTGCTGCTCTGTGGCCCTGCTGGAGGAGGGTTGGATGGGCTGGAAAAGGAGCCAATTTCAGCTGTTTTCAGCACCAGCAGGGACCTTTGGCACTGGGGTGATAAAGCAGTTCTTGAAACAGGGAGATCTTGGTGAGGCATCAGCACTTCCCAAAGGAGCAGGGCAGCTCCTGGATGCAGGTGAGCAAAGGCTGCAGAGGTGCCACAGGTTATTAACCCTTAATAACCAACATTTCTATGCCATAGTTCAAACATTGCAGCGGCTTTGGGGTGCTCTCTCCAAGTGTAACACCTCGGACCTCTGAGCTCTTGCTGTGATAAAAAGCTGCAGACACGACTCCCCAGCAAATGTCTTCATAATACTTAACATTCAACAGAGCAAAAGGAGAATAATGAGCACTGCAGCCATCCCAGGTTGGTAATTACCGCCGTCATTATTAATTTTCCAGAGCAATCTCGTCAAATGAGTCATTATTATCTCAATTCCTTAGCCAGGACTGATTGATTCTTTCTCCCTGTTGTGACTAATTCCATACAATGTCTGAGTACAATATAGAGCTATAGAGCCAGTGTAATTCCGAGGCAGGATCATTCTAAAGAACCAAATCCCTCGCCTTCAGCTCTGTTTAGATCCGATGCTTTATACTACTTAATTGAAATAAATACCCCACTCCTGTCACTCTCCACAGGCACTGGAATTCCACTGGAGACAGGGATTCCTGTCAGCCTGGGCTCTGCCCAGTGCTGGTTCTGTGCTGGCACCAGGCAGGAGCTTCACAGCACTCACAGGAGCAGCAGGTGTGGTCTGAAGGAAGTGCTGCTCACCCTCAGCTCTTCCTGATGGTAATTTTTAAGGAAGACCATTTTTAAGGAAGGTTTTGTTGGTTTGTCTGTGAAGGGTTGTTCTTTTTTTTTGGAGGATAGGCTAAAAGTGATTTTTTTTTTAGCTCTGTCCATTGTTCTGCTGCAGCTGAGTGTCAGCAGAGCTGAGCATGAAGAGGTTCAGTGCAGGACAAGGAGAGGTTGGCTGTGGGGTGGGAATGTGGTTCCTGCCTCTCTGGAAAGGGTGGGCAGAACAATTACCTTTCCTTTAGAGGAGCTGGAAGCCCACTGCTTGCATTTCCCTTGAGCTGCAGGGAAGGGAAGGAGGAGGAGACCGCAGTTATTTTACAACTTTGACCTTTTTGTCTCCCAGACTTCAAACACGAGCAGACTGGAGAGGGAAAGGGGGAGGCTGCAGAGCCAGGAGCAGCAGCAGTGAGGCTGGCAGGGGAACCCACAGCACTGGAACTTTTCAGAGCAGGAAGATGTGATGGTTTCATCCTGAACCACAGGCAGGGGTGAGACATTCCCTGTCCCTACTCTCAGCCTTGGCTTTGCCTCCCTAAAACCAGCCCTGCCCCAGCAGCAGCCTCCTCCTGCCAGCAGGGATTGTGCCTGAGCTGACATTTAGGGATATTGGTGTAGGTTGCTCTGGATTGGATTGGGAGAATTAAAAATATTGAATTGGACAGTAAATAAAAGAGGAGAGGTCACGGCCATCCAGCACTCCTTTATTTCTGGTTATTTATTGAGGCAGTTCCATATTGAGTCCTTTAGTGCTGAGTTCAAAATTCACTTCAGAGCCCCTGGAAGCAGAATTTGGCTGTGCCCTGAGAGCCTCTGCCCTGGTGGGTGTCAGGATTGAAATCCAGCAGGGTTCTGTGCTGCAGCAGGGACTGATGTTGTCCATGGCATTCAGGCAGCCCTGTGTCACCATGTCCCCAATGGGTGTGTCCTGTCCTGTTCCTCAAGGTGTTAAAATGTCATGATTTCCAGATTTTAATAGGAACACCTCATAATATTGTGCCCCCTTCTTGGAGGTGTGTCTCTGCTCTAAATTCTGCTTTTTCTGATGTTCCGCCCTGCATTCAGCCAGCAAAAACAAATGGAGAGGATAATCTCACATATTATTTCTCTTATTTACAGTACAAACAACACCCTGTTTATTTGTTTTAATTAGATATTTACTAGGCTTGAGATGCTGAAATGAAAGCAAACCTTAAGCTGATGGGAGGGTCCTTTTGGGCTCGTGGAGCCCAGTGCTGGAGTCAGAGGTGGCCCCTTCTGTTAGCCACAGTGGGCCCAGAGCTGGTGACACAGTTGGTGCCCCAGAGCAGGAGCTGACCTGTGTCCAAACCCCTCCTGCATGCAGGGCTGGGAGCAGCTCAGCTGGAACCAGTGGAAAACAGTTTGCTCAAGGATGGATTTGTAGGAAAAACAAGCTGAGGTTTGGCTTGGTACAACCTCCCCCCCACCCCTGTTCTGGTATTACAACAATCTGAATATCAGTTAAAGTAAATGTAACTTCTTGCATACAACCAAGCTGGGAGATAAATCTCTGTGTTTTTATAATAAATGCACTTTATGGCAATCACCATATGCTACCTCTGGTCCTGTTTGGAGTGTAAATCATAACAAATGTGGATCCTAAAATGCTTTATTGTCTTTTTACAGCCACATACGGCTGCTGCTCCTTCCATTTGTGATTAATTTTTTTAATGGTTCCCCCTAGAACCTAAAAAATAATTAAAGCTAATGAATACTCTGTGGTGACAGTAAAGGAAGGAGCATATTGCATCTCTCTCACTCCCAGATCTGATCAAAAGCGGGCTGGAGCTGTGAAGTTGTGACACTGACATTTTGTACTGAGCTGCCGACCACCTCCTGAGACCAAATGATGACTTTGGGGACGAGCAGGAATTAGAGTTTTCATTGTTTCACAGCAATGCTGAGAGGGTGGAATTAAAAGCAGTTGAAGTCACAATGTTTATTTCTTAGCAAATCCTCTTTAAAGAATCAATCTGAGATGTAAAGGACTGTAAGACAGATTTTTTTTTTCCCTTTGTCCTTGCCCCTGGCTGCATGAAGTGAGATATTTTATGCACTGTGACTGGCCAAAATATTGATTTCAACGCAGAGCACAGCCCCTTTTCCTTCCCAAGGCTGCAAGCACGGTCTGTGTGTCCTTCCAGCTTCCCTGGCTCAGGGAGCTGCAGCTGCTGAAATTCAGAGGAAATCCCCAGGCAAGGCCTGGCAGAGCCTCCCCAGTGCCATTAATGCCACCTGCACTCCAGATCCAGAGCTGGGACTCTGCTGCCTCCCAGCCAGGGGTTTATCTGCCCTCCAGAAACTCTTGAGTTTGATTTCCATGTTTTTCCCCTCCAGTGCACTTGGGTGTTGAACTTCTGTGTGTTCTGCATGGGAGCACGGCCAGCGCTGAGCACTGCTTAAAAACCTTTAAAATTCACTTATCAAAACTAATATTTATCTGTAAAGGCTGTAATTGGAGTGTGGGGGGTGTTGCTGTGCACGTTCCCCTGCAGGAGCTCTCTCCGGGTTTCCTGCAGCTCACAGCAGCTTTGAAATGAAACTTGAGGGGAATAATTGACAACCAAGTGCTGGCCTGGGGTTAAAGTGTCAGTGCTGCAGGAGAAACCTCAAAGGTCCCATCCCGTGGGGGACTGGCCAGGGCTGCAGCTGCGGGGACAGATGGAAAACAAACTCCCCAGGTAGCTCTTGGCATGGTGTCAGCTCCTCCCTCACTGCTGGGTGTGAGCACGCAGGGCTGGGAATTCACTGGGAATTTTCCATCTCTGCTTTCCAGGCCCTGAGTGACACTGGCTCCTTCTCCTCCTTCCTCCTCCTCCATTGCAGCTTCAGCCTTGCTGCCCTCCCAAGTTCATGGCCAGTTCCCAATTACATCACTTAATAATTTTCTTCTAGAACAGCTTTAATTACAAAACCAAGCAAATAAAGGATAATTAAGAGTTATCATGATCTGCAGAACTGGTGGGAGAAGGAGTTGCCTTGCAGTTAAGTCACTGTAGGGCCCTAAAATTGAAAATCCCACCTTCTGAATTCTGGTTTTACATCTTAAACTGGATACTCCTGCTTCTGTTTTATCTTTTATGTTGATTCATTTCTGGTTATATGAGTTCTAATTGTTAAAGTCAATTTGTTTTGCAAGATAAAACCAGAGCCTTAAGAAGGCATTTTTTAATTTGCAAATATTCATTCCAAAGGGAGAACTATTTATAATTAAAACCTGAAATGTATAAGGAAAAGGGTCATTGAAGTCAATGTCAAGGTGGTCAAACTTTACTGTCCTGGCTGCTTTTAAAAAAAAACAAAACTTTGAGGACCATAAAGTTCTGTAGTTTCTGTAGTAGGTTCCCCGTGAGCTTCCCCCTGTACAGTTGTACAGTATCATGAGTAAAAGTGAACCAAATTAAACTGTTGTGGCATATAAAAACAGCCAACAAAGGCAGGCAGCTTTTTTCCTGAACCCCCTGAGATTTATTCTGACAGTTTGCAACTCGATGAAATGGATAATGGAAGTCCCTTGTCACAATAACTCAGCTTTAAATGTATTGTTGGATTAATAGACTCAGTTATCCACTCTTCCAAGGAGAAAAATGACTTGTGGTTTCAAATCAGGCCCTCACTCGTGGCATCCCATCAAATTAGCCAAACAGGCCAAATTTAAACTCCTGGCAGAAGGCAGGCACTCTATGAGTTGTGTCATAAAAATGGGTTTATTTATTTTTAATGATTTCCAGTTGCCGTGGCAACAGCTGTGGGTGACACACGGTGGTGGCCGTGCATCCCTGGAGTCAGGAGTGGGATCCAGGTGATGGATGTCCCTGTCCCTGCTGCCACCCCCCTCTGCAGCAGCCACTTCAGGAGGGAGCTCACTGAGGATGTGGCACACCTGCGAAGGGCTCAGGGCTGATTTCCTCGCTGCAGATTGGTGTGGGAGTGGGGATTCCCAGCTGGTGGGAACAGCTCGCTGCCTTCCCCTGGGGCTTGTGGAGCATTCCGTGGGGTTTAGCTCTCACACACCTGGGAAGGCTCTCCAGGGAGAAACCTCCTAGGCCATGCCACTCCTCCCTCTCTTGTCCTTGCACTAAATAACCTCACGAGATGATTTCACTCTCTGCAAGGTCGTGGCTTGGCTCAGCCCTACAGGAGCCAGGCACAAACCCTTCCCTGGCACAGAGTGCCCAGAGCAGCTGGGGCTGCCCCTGGGTCCCTGAAGTGTCCCAGATTGGACACTGGGGCTTGGGGACACCTGGGATGGTGGAAGGTGTCCCTGCCCGTGGCCTGCCCAGAAGGTCTGCAAGGGTTCTCCAGGTGGCTGTGTGGAAATTGGTGATGGGAGCATTCAGAGGACCCTCCCAGGAGCAGCAGAACTGCTGAGCACAGCACATCCCTGAAGCACAGGGAAGAGCTTTTATTCTAAACTGTGACCATGAAACAGGAAAAAGCTTCCGCCTTTTGATTTTTGCCTTTAACATGTTAAAATAGAAGCACCTGCTGGGCTCATTAAATATGTCTTTTTATTTTCATAAATCACCACGGTAGAATTTGAATTATTTACTCGGTAAACTCGAGGCTACATTCATTTACATTCTCCAAGGTTTTTGTGCATTAGCTTTAGAACCTTTTTCTTCCCACCTTTTGTTCGGTGCCCACCTTGGCTCCCCAGGCAGGATCCCTCCCCTTGGTGACTGCAGGGGTTTCATGAACTTCAAAAGCAGCCAGAAATGTCAGGCACACGCAGCCGTCGTGCCGCCGCTGAATTATGGATCAGAATACAGCACATCAAACATTCAGAATTATTCACTTGTGGGTCTTTGCTTGGTAAAGCAATAAAAATCCCTGCATTTCTCCTTTGCTAAGATGTGGGGTGGTTGTTTTACATGCTCCAGAGTAATGTTAGCAGGGGTGTAGGGGGATGTGGAATATTATTTTTTTTTAAGCGAGGCACTTCAATCAAAACTTCATTCTACTGTAAACCAAATTAGCTCCAGTCTGCCAAGTCAGCTCGGCTGCCTGCAAGAATGTGTGTGAGGCTATGAATAATTGCTAAACTTGGGCTTCATTCTATCTAGGAAATGCCACGAGGCTTTTGTTAGCCCTAGATAAAACCCTTGCACTTGGCTCTGAGGTTCCAGCTGAAGAAACACGTTCAGAACCCACAAATGTGTTTGAGCAGGGCTCTGCGTGTGGAGAGGCTCTGCTGCCTTTGCTGTGGAGCAGAACCTGGATCCTGGGCTCTCCAAACACTCAGGGATGGTGCCAGGAGCTGAAGTTGGGGCAGGAGGAGAGGTTCCATGGCTCCGCTCAGGTGGCTGCAGACCAAGCCCATTTCTGTAGGAAAAGTCGCTGTGCCCTCCAGGAGGAAGGGCTGGAAAATGAAACACTCCAAGAAAACGTGTGGAAAACGGGTCACCTGCCTGGGGGGAGGGAGTGCACAGGGTGCTCAGCTGAATTTCAGGTGCTATGTGCTGCTTTGTGTCGGTTTGGATGTGGTTCCACAGCTGGGATGGGAATCCAGGCTGGGAAATCAGAGTCCTGGGGCAGTCAGGGATACTGTCAGCAACAGGGCACGGGAGGAAACAGCCTCACGGTGTGCCAGGGGAGGTTCAGACTGGGTACTAGCGGTAATTTCCTCATGGAGAGGGTTGCCAGGCATTGGAACAGGGCAGTGGTGGAGTCACCATCCTTGGAAGTGTTTTAACAAACCTGAATGTGGGACTTGAGGAAGTTGTTTGGTGGTGAGCATGGTGCTGCTGGGTTGGTGGTTGGACCTGATGAGCTCAGAGGTCTTTTCCAGCCTGTGTGGTGACACCAGAGGTGTCCCTGGGACTCAGCTGGAAGGTTGCCAGGCAGTGAACAGGGCAGTGGTGGAGTCACCATCCTTGGAAGTGTTTTAACAAACCTGAATGTGGGACTTGAGGAAGTTGTTTGGTGGTGAGCATGGTGCTGCTGGGTTGGTGGTTGGACCTGATGAGCTCAGAGGTCTTTTCCAGCCTGGATGGCTGTGTGGTGACACCAGAGGTGTCCCTGGGACTCAGCTGCACGACCCACCCAAGCCCAGACAGGGAGGTGGGACACAAATTGCCTCCAAGGTTCCTTCCAGCCCTGGGGAATGTGCTGTCCCTCCTCTTGCTTTGGCCAGGGGCAACCACAGGTTGCATTCCCTGAGGTGAGAAAGGCTGGCATTTCTGCTTGTTTCCAGCAGGACACACCTTCCCCAACTGCAATGGGTTTTTCCTTGGATATTTTCTTGTCTTTCTACCGCACATGCCAAATATCCCTGTTTTTCCCTTTCCATCTGTAAAAGGCAGAGCTGTGGTTTTGGGGTCCATCAGGAGCCACGGCGGGTTCTCTGCAGGGTGCAGAACCTCCAGGCTCTGGCTGCAGCATCCCTGCCCCTTCTGGGATGCAGAGCTCCTCTGGGGCAGCATAAATGGGACAAGGTGGAGCTCTTGGGGAGTGTGGCAGCAGGGCCAGGGCTCTGTAGGAGCTGAGCCCTGGGTGCTCCAGCCTGGCCCTGCTGTCCCCAGGGTGTGCAGGGGGAAGGACACGCCGTGGCCACTCGTCCCCCTCAATGGCTCCACACCGCCGCAGCTCACAGCCAATTAATTTCATGAGTCCTATTTGTAGCTCCCGTTCCTCCTTATGTAATGCTCATTTGTTTCAAATGAGCAGAGAGTGTGCCCCTGAGATTCTAAACATACCTCTTTATTAGTTCAAACAGAAACTGTTACCTACAGAAGCTAAACTTGGCACTAATGTATGAAATGAGATGAAGAGTTCCTTTTAAATCCCCTCCCAGGTGTTAGATAAGAGGGACTGTGCTGGGAGGGGGAGCAGGGGACTGCAGAGGGCTGGGAACAGAACTGCAATCTTCTGTTGGATTTATTTCTCTAATAAGAAACCGATTAAACCCCAAAATGCAGGCATTGGGGGTGCAGAGCAACCAGCCCTGCTCCTCCTCATGTCACACTCACCAAGGCTGGCCTCCCTCTGCCCTCAGGACAGGCTTGCAGGTGTCTCAGGAACAGTTTTACAGCTGATAACCCCATTTGAATGGTCTTTATCTCTGTCACACCAGTGTCTCACACTGCTGAGCTAGCTGGATGCCCCGGGTGGGATATGGGTCTCCCATCTCCAAAATTCCCTTCCCAGCCTTGGGGTTCCTCTCCCAAGGATATTCCTGTACAACCCAAAGTGTGAGAGAACCCAGACTGAGGTATTGAACATTTTAACAAGCCAAGCTGGAAATGTTGAGCTTTCCTAAAAGCAGAGTTAGAGAGCAGGAGGAGGGAGAGGGAGGAGCCACAGCACGGCCCAGGGAATTCTGGCTGTGCTGAGTTGTGGCTGTGGCACCCTCCAAAATCCACATCCACAACTCCTGCCACAGGCTGACACATTGCTTGGACATCCCAGGAGGATTTTTCTCCAGACTGCAACTCCTGGAAGGCCTGGGTTCAGCCACGTTCACTTTCTGTGCCATAGCCAGAAATGAGCAAGAGCAGAGGTTATCTGTGGCATTTCTGCACTGGGAGAAGTAGGGCTGGGAAGAACTGGGGGTGTGGGAGAGCTGGGGCTGCCCCAGGTTTGGAGGAAGGGGCTTCTTTAATGGTTTTTTATTGTATTTGCAGGGACCCTCATGGCAGGGAGGAATGATGGATCTGACTCCATGTTCTCAGAAGGCTAATTTATTATTTTATGATACTATATTATATTAAAGAATACTGTACTAAAGAATACAGAAAGGATACAGACAGAAGGCTAAAAAGATAATAATGAAACTCGTGACTCTCTCCAGAGCCTTGACACAGCTTGGCCCTGGTTGGCCAAAGAGTGAAAACAATTCACATAAACCAATGAAACAATCACCTGTGGGTAAACAATCGCCAACCACATTCCAAAGCAGCAAAACACAGGAGAAGCAAATGAGATAAAATTGTTTTCCTTTTTCTCTGAGGCTTCTGAGCTTCCCAGGAGAAAAATCCTGGGCAAAGGGATTTTTCTAGAAAATATGAATGTGACCACATTTGGGGATGTTTTCAGCAAGGTGATTTTTGCCATCCTCCAGCCCAGTTTACAGCTGGCTCTGTGTGTGTCAAAGGCAAATTCCTGACTGCCACGAGCAGCTCTTCCTGCAGAAGCTGTTACTTGAATCAAGTTGCAGGAGTGTAGATGAGAAAAAATTGCTTTTCCTCTAAGGAATATGAGGATGTTTGTCAATTCCTCTCCATTAAGAGCCCGGTGCACTCGAGGCAGAGATGAAAAGTGAGGATCAGATGAAAGGATGGCAATGATCACTCAGGTAACTCAGGGATGTGACACACGCTGTCACCATGGAGATCCCAGCACTGCTGGGAACACTGGGGCACATTTGGCATCTCACTGCTCTGGGAATACTGAACCTGCCTGTGCAGTGCTGCTCACCACTGGAATGGGTTTGGATAACTGGCAGCCATAAATTGATCAGATGGATGGATATTATGATTTTGAATCCAGGGATTATTCCAGGGGTTTCCATGTGCAGGGGGCAAGCAGGGGGTGGAATTCAGGTGTTCTGTGGCTGCTCAGGAAACTGGCTTTGACTGCTGCACGAAGCAGGATAACATTTGCTGTGGCTTACCCTACATTCCTTGGATTTTCAGGTGTCTGTACACTCATTTTCCTGGATTTATGACTTGGAAAGCCTCTCTGCACTGCAGTACCTGTTCCCAAGGTGGGTGGGCCCAGCCTTAACAAAGCTTTAAGCCAAGAAACACAATCAGATGTAGTTTTTTAGCTTGTCTTTACAATCACCCACGTGTCTGGATATGGCCGGAATTTTCAAGGAGTTGGATGGATCCAATCTCTGATGGATTCAGGTGAGTTTCCTCCTTCAGGGTTGGCAGCAGAAAGGTGACTGTGGCTTTAAATAACATTAAAATGTGGCTCCCGTCCTTAAAACAATTTAGTGCCACTGTAATTATTAGCGCCACTGTAATTATTAGCATTCTCATTAAGAAGAGTTTAGCTGAAAACCAAGACAAAAAGAAGCAGTGACTTCATCAGAGCCAGCAAATCCAGATAAAGCAGGTTCCTAATTCACTTCCATGCTTTCAAATAAATCCTCAGAGCATCAATTACTGTATCTCTTGTAAAGCAATTACTATCAGCCTCCATTGCTCCCCTTTACACATTTTAATTTAATCATTATTTTTGCTTTAAAATACAGGGTAAGGAATTTCACGGCTCCTCAGGAAGAACTAAAGCAGACAAGAAAAACAAAAACCCTGTAAAAGCAGAAATTACTTTCTTTTGTAATCAGGTTGATTAGACTCGTGTATAATCATACACAGCAGGTGGGAAGATTAACATTTCACTAATTCCTAGTGGTCATTACTGCAAGGAAATTTAATCTGCAGAGTTCACAAGGATTGCAGTTGCATGCTGGTAAAGCTCATTTAAAAGACAGAGCAAAAACAACACAACTTTGTATTCTGGAATCCAGTTTTGCGCTGAACTCTTTTGGCCTGCAGGCAACACACATACACCAGGATCTTCTACTTAATTGAGAAATAGATTTGTATTGATCAGGCCCACTTAACAAGCACATTCAGAGCTGTTCCTGCTCTCAGTTACTCGGGTGGGGAATGCAGGCAGACCCCAGAGGCTTGAGCTACCTGATAAAATAGATATTTTTACAGCAAATGCATTTTTCTCTGTGGGGGCTGCACTAGTAGACAACACTGAGAGTCAGTTCTCATATTTGGATCAATTCAGAGTAGTTCTGCTGAAGCTGAACAACTTATTAATTTCTTCCTATGAAAACAAAAAGTGACATAATTATTATGATCAGGTTCTGCTTCACTAACCTGGACGTGGGTTACTCCAAAAGAAAATGCCCAGCAGCTCGTAGAGAGCTGGTTCTGGTGATCTGCCATTCCTGCACCTCTGATCTCTGCATCCTCATTCCCAGCAGGAGCTTTCCCAACCCCATCAGTGCTGCAGCCCAGGGTGGTCTGGGAATGCTTGAAGGGATATTGGATGGGCAAATCAGGGTGACTGCTCTGCCTTCCCTCGTGTGGGGTCTGCCTGGGCTGTCTCCCAGCAGGGAGATGAAAGGGTAGAAGGGAAGGCAGAGCTGAGCCCAAACTGGGCAGGGTTTCTGGGTGGGAGTGGAAGCAGATCCCAGGGAAGCAGAGCCTTATCCAATTCAGGGTGACCCCAACGTCTGGGAGTGATTGGCATCTGCTCCATGATTCAGAATGCTGAACAACTGCTTTATTAAAACTAGACTAGATTACATTAATATTGTATGGTAACTATACTGAAGAGAATTATACTATACTATACAAAAGATACTAAAGAATACTAAAGGAAAACCCGTGACTGTCTGAGACAGCCAGGACACAGCTTTGAGCCAACTGGCCAAGGGAACAAAACAACCTCAGCAGAATCCAACTGACAAATCACTTCAGGTAAACAATCTTCCTAACATCTTCCACATGTGCAAAAACAGCAGGAGCAGAGAATAGAGATAAGAATTGTTTTCTCTTCTTCTCTCTGTGCTTCTCCAGGAAAAAGTCCTGAGAGAGAATTGTGTCTCTCTCTGTTCAGAGAATGTGAATGCCACAGGGCCTGATCCTTGTGCTGCACCTCCTGCAGATGCCAAGGCACAAACCCACCAGGAAGCTGGAGAAGGATAGGGAGGAGAAACTCAGCCTGGTTTTGTTGGATTTGGCTGGATTTGGGTGCTATTCCCACAGATAACATCTCACTCCAAACAGAGCCAGAGGCCACTGAGCTTGGGTCTGATTGAACATCACTGAATTTCCATCCCACAGAAAAGCAGGGAGTGGGAATGAGGGGGCTCTGAAGTTGGGAATGTCCCATCTGTGGGTTAAAAATATGCTCAGGAGCCTCGTGGGGCTTGGGGCAGCCCAGAGCCAACAGGACAATGTCAAGGAGCTGACACTAACGAGGATAACAAAGTTAATGAGTAAACAATGAGGCAAGTTAGGCCATCAAATGCAGAGTTAACGAGCCCCCTGAATCACCGGGGATCTGCTGCTTTAATGATGCTGTTGTGAAAGCGATGGCCCTGAGCTATTTCAGACCACGAACACTGAATTTTGGCTGACGCTTATCAGTTTATATGCAAGGAAATTTATAGCACGGAACTGAAATGAAACAGTGCTTTGGACAGGGAAAAATGGATTGCAGGTGCAAACAAGCATGAAATGAAAATCTACTAATGAGTTTCCATTAGCAGCTAAATACATAATCGAATAATTTTTAGCCAACATAGAGCAATGAGAAAATCAATTTATTCCTCCTAAGTACTTCTCTGTGGATTGATGCTCTAGCATAGCTCAGGCTGGTTTTGTTAAGTGAGAGCTGAGCTTGGGATTTAAAGCAGAGCATGGGTTTGCTTCTGCTGAGTATGAACGGTATTGTCCTTGGAAACCCTAAATAATATAAGGTAAAATATATGCAGTTATATATCTTAGTTAAAATAGAGTATTTCATCTGAAAGTTTCAGAATAAAACATTCCAGGAAAATGGACCAGCACTGGCACGTAATTGACTCAGAAATGCCCATTAGTGCAGTAAGGCTTGTTCTTCCCTGCTCTTGAAGCAACAGGATCCTCAATTTCCTTCCTTTTTGCCTTGAACAGCCTCTGACCTGGCTTCTCTTTGCCTGGTGTTTCATACCTGATTCAATTATGGGAAATATTTTTCTTGAGGCTCTGGCACAGGTGCCCAGAGCTGGGGCTGCCCCTGGATCCCTGGCAGTGCCCAAGGCCAGGCTGGAGCACCTGGGACAGTGGGAGGTGTCCCTGCCATGGCAGGGTGGGATGGGATGAGCTTTAAAGTCTCTTCAAATCCAAACCATTCTGGGGTTTTGGGATTTATGTACAATTTCAATAGAAAGCACATCTCAAAATACGTTGTTTTCCTAAGAACCTGTTTCTATCTGGGAACCTGAAACCAAAATGAGCTGTAAATTGTCTGGATATGGCTGGAATTTCAAAAGCTCGTTTAACTCATTTTGTCTAAGAAAATGCCCATATTTTGGACCCATCTAAAGGCAATTTCTCATTTCTAGTTGGCTGTGTGTCAAACCTTAGCGTGCTCTACAGCAGGCAAGTGAGAAAATCGGTATTTCCACATCTTTCTGCTGAGCTGGGAATGCTGGGGGAGCCTGGGGATCCCCACGAGCTGTCCCTGAGTGCACCCACCTGGCTGCCCTGTGCGGGTGAGTGGTGGCAGGTGAGAAACCAGGGACGCAAGAAAGCCAAATATTCATTAGGATACACTAATGAATTGTCTCTCTGTCACCTCTTCAGCTGAATGAAGTTTATCTTCCTTGCCATCTCCCTCTAACACTCTAAATGAGAAACAAATAAAAATTTTATCCCCTTCCATAGCCCCTGCCATAACCCCGTGTGTCAGGCAGCATCCTTTATCTGGAAATCTCACATTTTCATTGCCTGAATCACCAGATGCATTCATCAGCCCTGACAAATGCCTCCAAAGCACTAAATCACACCACTCCATCTCAATGGGCTACATAATCATTGTCAGGCTCGCCATAAATCTGGGAATATCTCTGTTTTACACTGCAATATCTCCAGCTTCTACCAGGGCTGAGAAACTGCCAGGGAAAACTGGATCCTAAGTTAAGTTTAAGAGTTTTTCAGTCCCTTAAAAATTTGATAAACTCATAAATTTCTGTCAGGCTGGTTTATCTTAAGAAAAAAAAAATTATTTTTTCTATCCACAGGAATAACTCATGGACTAAGAGATTTTTTTCCCAGAATAAGGTAATGTCTTAGTAAATACAAAAATATAGAGGGGGGGAAACTATTCCCTGCTTTCCTGGGGAGCTGCCAGCTCTGTGCCCTGGCATTCCAGAGGACTCACAGCTGCCCGAGGGTGGCACTGGAAGGGGATGGCAATATCCAGCTATTCTGTTCTATCCAGTAGAATATAAACTATTTATCTTATAATTTAGACAAATGATTCTTAACAAAACTTAGGGTAATTTGTACTGAACAACACTTAAACGTGGAATGAATGAACTCTGGTGGCAAGGAATAATAAACCTAATTTTAACAGAATATCAAAGTGGTAAAATGTAATTTAAGAGTACTTAGACCTAAACATAGTGAAACTTAACTTTGCTTGATCTTATCAACACTCAAATTATTGAAGGTTATTATCTACAAACGTTTTAACTTATTTTGATATTATGAACACAAAAGGTATTGAAAATTTGAACAACCTATGCTTAAAATAAAACCAGAAGGATTTTGCTGAAGGAGGTGCAGATGGGGTTGGATAAAGCTGTTGTAATTTTATGAGATGTAGATTTGGGTGCAGGAATGCAGCAGAGCATCCCCTTCTGGCTCTGGCTGGCAGGACCTGCCCACGAGGGCACTGCCAGGACAATGCTGAGGCCATCACAGGTCAAGCTTTGGGATTACTTAAAAAAAGGAAAAGTTGGGCTCTGGACACATGAGCAAAATGCCCTGAGGATCCCATAAATCAGCTGAGCTGGGAGAGCCTCCTCTCCTCTGCACTGAAAGCCATGCAAGGGAGCTTGATAACCTTAATTAACGAGCTCCTCGTTCTGTGTCTGGGGAGGGCAGGGAGGTGCTGCTGCCTCAGATAACCTGGGTTTGTGCAGGGGCACACACACATCCTGCCCCACTGTGCCATGAGCTGGTTTTACTTCCATGGAGCTGCTGCTGCATGGTCAGGGTTTAAATGGACATTTAAATCACACAATCCCAGAATGGTTTGGGTTGGAAGGACATTAAATCCCACCCAGTGCCACCCCTGCCATGGCAGGGACACCTTCCACTGTCCCAGGCTGCTCCAGCCCCAGTGTCCAACCTGGCCTTGGGCACTGCCAGGGATCCAGGGGCAGCCCCAGCTGCTCTGGGCACCTGTGCCAGGGCTGCCCACCCTCACAGGGAAGAATTCCATCCCAATATCCCATCTCCTGCTGCCCTCTGGCAGTTTAAATCCATTCCCTTTGCCCTGTCACTCCATCCCTTGTAAAAAGATCCTCTCCACCCTTCTTGTTTCATTTTAAAACAAGTTTCATAGAAGAAGCAGGAACATAAACATTTCCTCTCCAGTGTTTCTAACCCAAATTCAGAAGCCTCGTGTCTGTGTGTAGGATTGCTGTGTGGGTATGTAGGAAGTCTTTGTTTTCAGTTCATACATGAATCTTGATGTTTTAAAAGTGTATTTATATGCACCTATTTTCCTACACATCGTGCCCAAAGCAAGGATCCCACTCACTGCTCTTGCAGCATTTCCTCAGCTCCTGCTGAGTGCTATTTACTGCATTTTTAATTTTCAGTCAGGTCAAAAAGGAGACTTGCCTGGGATTTCACTGGGGTTTTGCCACCCAGTTCCCCCTGAAGCTGTGTGTGATTTTGCTGTAAAAAAAAACCCCAAAAGAGACGCTGATTTTGCAAGAATGCAAAAGCTGTGCTGATCTCAGTGGGAGTTGTGTCTCTGGAGTGATTAAAGACCAAAGGCAGTGGTATGGAACCAGTCTGGGGTCTGGGCTGAGTGTGCTGAGCTTCCAGAGAGATTCCCTGGCTCAGGTATTTTGGGAAGAAGGATCTCTCAAATTGCCATGCCTGTAGATAACTTCCACTTCTATTTTCCCCACCATCACTGATTTACTCCAGTGATAAATCCGACGTGCTGTATAACCATTTATTTCTTTGACAACCCCGTTTGCTGTTAGAAAAATGCCCAAAGCTGGGACCTGTTGTGGCAAGTGACAGGTGAACACTCAGCTCTGTGCAGGACCTGTGAGTGGAACGCCTGGGCAGAGGGAAGCGTCTTGGGTTGGAAATGTGAGATGTGGCCGGGGTGTGCATCAATTACCATCTGTCAGAGCTGGGGCGGTTCTCTGCTGTTATCTGCTGTTCATGGGGCAGTTTTCTTTATCTCTCCCACAGCCAATCCTCCCTCCAGGAGATCTCTGCTGTTAATGGGCCATTAATTATTAATTATCTTCTGTTCATGGCCAGTGAGTGTCCCTGCATGGCTGATAAAATTCCATCATCCCACTGGGAGATGCTGCACTGGGAGATTCCATCACAGCCATGCTCAGAGGCTCCTGTGCCATCAGGGCAGGCAGGATGATGGCTCTGGAGGCTGTGCCCTCTTCCCTGGCTGCTGGCAGGAGCTCAGGAGCAGCAGACATGGGCTGGAGAGCTGCAGGGCTGCTCCAGACCTGCTGGAACACAGACTCCTCTCCGCTGCTTCATCGGCGCTTTCCACATAAAGAGCATTTTGGAAGGAGCAGAAAAATGCTTTGTGCAATTAAAAATCCCCAAAAGGACTTGGGCTGGTAGGTTGTAAATAACAAAATGCCCAAATCAGCTTTCTCTCCTTGGAAGAGATCCAGAACACAGATGCTGGTGGGTGGTTTGTGTTTTGAGTGGCTCTGTCCTGTCCTTCCTCTCCTGCCTGGCCCTCCTGCCCTGACACCACAGTGCCACGCTTGATTTATCCAAATAATGGTCTTTTGAAGAAAAATGCTCCTTTGCTCAGGGCTGAGGAATGGCTGAAGCAGGGAAAGCAGCACTTGGAGGTTTTCCAGGGAGGTCACTGTGAGCAGTGCTGGTCAGGCCCTGGTCCAGCTCAGCCCCTGGGAGCTGCTGATGCTGCTCACCCTCCAGGCAGGGCTCAGCTGCAGCTCTTCCTCTTAAAAACCCCCAAACAACCTCCCTCTCTGCAGGGTGGAACGGGAACTTGCATTTTTCCTGATTTCCACAAAGCAACACATTAACCCCAGGATGCACAGCAGCTTTTCCACGTGGGCAGCCGTCCAGCCCAGGTGTGATTTCAAGTGAAACCCGAATAATTGGGTTGGGGTGTGACACTGGCAGGCTTGGGAAGCTGAGGAGAAGGAGATTGTTGTCACTTAGATGGGTCCAGAGCACTCCAGCTGTCTTCTAGGAATGTTTGGGCCAGGGTGGACGTGCTGTGGCTCCTGTCAGGGGCTGCAAGTGCAAACCTTCACTTCTGTTCTCATCAAAATCAAATCGAGATCATTAGGAGGCAGCTCTATTGTTGGCACCTGGTTTGTTCTGTTAAAATATAGTTATCTTTTTAAAATGAGCAATTATAATAGTCATTTAATTGTGTGGAATGCTCACAGTTACTGCTCTGACTTTTTTCATGATAATAATTATAATTAAAAGGAAAGGAAGTGACTTTATTGCTGGCCAAATGGAGCCCCCATTGATGAGATACAGCTTTTCAACTGGGCAAAACATTCTGCCTTGCAGGAGCTTCAAGAACAGTTTTATTCCTTTAAATTCAATGATTTTTGAATGAAGAGGATTAATCAGCCACTGCTGAAGAACATTCAGCTGTTCTTTCTGCTGCTGCCACAAGGAATCTCCTCCTTTTACCTCTACAAAGAATTTTTACCAAAGTCCCATTTTGCTCAAAAATTTGTGCTTAGAAATTTGTGAAAGGTTGAGGAATTTGGTGTGAAGTGGAGGGTACTGCATCCACCCAGGACAAACTGAGGGGGGGTTTTGTGCTCAAAAAACGAGTCAGGAGGCACTTTCTGATATGTTTAGTGGGCAGGGGGTATTTGGGTGAAGCTTGGACTTGATGATCTTGGAGGGCTTTTCCAGCCTGAGGGATTCTGTGACTGTGGCTGCAGCTGAAGCCCTGAGGCTGCTGCAGAGCTGTGCTGGCTCTGCTTCCCCCACAGCCCCCAGGTGTGGCAGCAGCCCTGGCTTTGGCACCTGGCGTGGTGGGGATGGACAAACCCCATGCACACACCTGAAATGAGAGCAGAGCTCCAGGATTGCCTTCTCTGGGGGGGCTGGAGCTCTTGGGGTCCTGGGGCTGTGTGAGAACAAATTACAGCAGAAATAAATGATGAGATGGGAGGTCTGAGGTGGGCTGGGAGGAGGCCAGAGTGGGAGTGGGGGAAAAAATTGTAATTTTTCCACGGCAGCTCAGCAGTCCCCTGTGTGCAGCCTAATTTCAGAGATAATTGGTACATGATTTCCTGAATAGAGTCCATTGTTATCTGTGCCCTGCAAACCCAACAAAGCCCTGGCTAATTCTGGATGACCAGGGGGTGATTCCATAGCTGCACTGCAGTGAGGGTGAGGACTGGTTAATGATCTTTAAAGATCACATCAGTTAATTGGGAGCTGCTGGTGGTTAAAGCAGCCTGGTCACCAAGGGGGCTGTGTGCAGCAGCAGCAGCCCTGGTGAGTTCCAGAGCTGGCAGAAAGGAAATGCTGCTGGTCACACCTTGGTGTGCCAGGATCAGCCACTGCTGAAGGAAAAGCACGGGGTAATTCACTGTTTTGTGTGCAGAACTGCTCCTGAAGCCTCTGAAGGGCTCAGAGAGCTTCTCCCTGAACAGGGAACGTGTGGCAGGTTTGGAGCAGAGGGGAATCCCCATCCAGAACAGGCTCATCTCCAACAGGACATTTGGGAGTGATGGGAGCTGCTGGACACTCCATGGGCTGGAGGTAAAAAAACCCACAATGGAAAAGTACCAACACTCAGGAGATGCTGCTGCTGTTTTTCCTGTTTTCCAGGGTCTTCCTGGCTTCAGGTGGGATTCTCCACTTTAATGAAGCCTTTGGCTGATGGAGGGAGAAATGTGGAGTCACATTTCTCTGTGGTTTCCAGGAGAAAAGGAGGGAACAACCCCAAACTCCTCTCCAAAACTCAGAGAGCTCAGTAGGTTGAAATAACCTGATGAAAACCCACCAAATCAGGTAAATAATTTTCACTTTACTCAAAATCATTTGTGGATTTAGACAAAATTTGTTGAAGAAGTCTTAACAAAAAGGAAAGAAAATGATGAGAAGAACCAACAGCTTTGAGATGTTTCTGGTTTTGGTTTGAAAATAGTGCTTCCATTTCAGAGGTATGGAATTGACTCCCAATTTAAGCAGTCCTGTGGTGTTTAAATTCAATACAAAGATAAAACTCGCTTAGAAGCTGTTTTTTAAAATCCTGCTCCCTCTTTTTTGGAAGCCTGGAAGGAACATAAAATGCAGTTCTCAGCAGAAGGCTGTAATTGGGAGGAACTGTAATGGATGGGCTGTGTTTCTCTTTGAAGTTCCCATTGATCAGTGCTGCTGAGACGATTTTTCTAATCCATAACTCAGGAACATGAAGGAATTGTCACTTAATTCTTTGGGTGTTTGTGTTTCACCTCCTAAGAAAACAGACTCTGGCCTTGATTCAAGTTGTTCTGTGTAAAGTGGGGAAGAATCACCCAGCTCTAGTGGGGTTTTTTAATATAAATTTTCCTCCTGTTAACCAAAACAGTTCTGTGATTTCTTTTTTATGTCTGACTTTGGTGTAAGAAAACTCCATCTAATACCTTCTGCTCCAAGAATGTGCTTTCAGCCAGTGGAGCAGTAATTAAGAGATTATTCCCCCCCTCCTCTCCAGTGGAGAGGCAGCTTGTGTTGAAAAACCAACCCTTCACAAGGAGGGAGAACCATCTGTCCTCTCTCTGAGGAAAGAGATCATTTTTTTATGCTCACATTAGCTGAACCTCCATGTAATAACTCGTTTCCATAAGGAAGGCACCCACTGGGATGAATTTCCATGCCCCTCATTGACACAGCTCTGATGGCAAAGCTGCCAGAGGAGCTCTGGCCACGGCTGCTGGGAAGATCAGGGAGTTCCAGTCAGATGCTTGACCAGCCCTGGGACCACAGGAACAGAATTCCTCTGGAACTGTGGATGTGCAGAAACAACGTCCTGGTGGTTCAAGAGCCACTTGCGCTGACAAAACACCTTCTCTGCAGAGCCAGCACAGCAAGGTTGTGATCTCTGAATGTCATTATCTCAGCTGAAACCAAACACCCCTGGCAGGAATTTCTAAAGAGAAAACATTGGAGACTCTGAGGGTCTCACATAAATTCCTGCTGGATCCATGTAAGTTCTGGATATGAGGGCTCCTGGCTTGGAGAAAAGGGGGAACACTCAAACCCGCGGGGCAGGTACTCAAGTTCCTGACTCTGTTTTGATAAGAGAAGGAAAAATTATGCTCCTGCTTGAGGAAATGATGGTGATCCAGAATTCAGAATAACAGTCATTAATAAATAATGAGGAGAGTTGTGAAGAAAATGAATTTTTCAAGGACTCTGAAGAACATCTTTGGAGCTGAGGTCTGGAACCTGCAGGAGGTACAACCTTCATCCCACTGCACATAGATCAGAGGTTTGGTAATTAGCTGCTTCTAAAATATCTTTTGCAGCTGATCTGATATTTGTGAAGTGCTTTGGAGCAATACTTTCCACTGGTTTGTCCTGGTTTGAAGAAAAAGAAGGAAAATGGTGATTTGTTCTACCAGATGGCCTTCAAGCAGCAGGTTTTTTATGGCTGATGTATTTGTAATGTGGGTTTGTCCTGCTACTTACCCCTGCTTTTGCATCTCTTTATCAAGGACTGACTAATAATTCTTCATAACAGCCTTTTGGGTGGGTATGGCATCTATTTTTGCCCCAAAATCTCCTCATCCTTCTCCCTTTCAGAATCCTCTCAAATCCCTCTCGTGCTCAGACACTTGAGGACAAGCTGTGGCCATTGTGTAAATGCAGAGCACAATCCAAATGGGAATGAAAACAATTAAATATACATGACAAGCAGGTATTTAGATGAGCCTGGATTTCTTAATGGTTCATTTCCACTTTTCAACTAAATTAAATGTTGCTTTCATCTATTTTTAAAGGAATGTCTATTTTTTGTCAGGAGCTGCCCTGCTCCATCTGTGCCTCAGATGGTTTTGCCTCATCCCAAGGACAGCCCCAGTGGCTGTGTCAAAACCATGAGATTTTTATGGCACCACGGATGAGGATTCACACAAACCAGGGCTCTGTTACCTCCAGGACCCTTTGGAAAGTCAAATCCTCTGTAAGAAATGACTATTTTTATTAATTATGTGGTCCTGGCACTTATGGCATGGATTTTGGGACCTGCTTCTCCCAGTGCCCCTCAGCAGCTGGAAGCTTTGGGGGCTTCAAGTGCTGCCTGTATCAAACCCAATCCTGGTAATCCAAGACCCAGCCTGTGTTGTGCTGAAATTCCCACATCCATGGCTGGAATTCTGCTTCCATTCCCATACCTACAGCTGGAATTCTGCTTCCATTCCCATATCTGCAGCTGGAATTCTGCTTCCATTCCCATATCTACGTCTGGAATTCCCAAATAAATGGAATGTTTCTGTTCCCATATAAATGGCTGAGCAGGGTGATAGGAACTGCTCAAGGGGCTCTTGGCAGTTGCTCTGCTCCCATCTTGGGAATCTCATTCTCATTGTGTGAAAATCAGGGACTGGGAAAATAAAAACTTAAGGGTTTTTTTTGCCTCTTAATGACAGGTAAAATGAGGGGAATAACGAGAGGAAGAATGACTGTAACATGCAGCATGTGAAGAAGACATTTGCATATCCCTCTCTCTTTTGGGTGGCTCAAGTGGACCTGTCTCCTTTGATGGAACAGGTACTGGGATTGGAGTTCTGAGGGAGATTTCATGGATTCAAACCCTCACATGGGTTTGAATAGGTGCAGGTATGGGTGCCCTGCTGCCCCTGGGCATTCCTGGCTCCACAGTCTCTCCAGAGGCAGAACCCCTGCTGTAATTCCCAGGCTGGGAGATGAATATCCCTTGGCAGCTTCCCACGAGTCCATATTGATCCGGGCAGCACTGCCCTTTTGTTTTGTGCTGAACAACCCAGTGTTTGCAACTGAGACCTGTCAGGAGCTGAGGGACTTAACAGGGCACGTTGGAAGGAACAGGGCCATAAATTTCCCAGGAATTCACGCCGTGGTTAACGCTGGGGAGGAACAGGCTGCACACAAACGGCCCTGCCATGCAAATCCCGATCGATGCGCTGACAAATATCCTGCTGCATCCTGCTGCCTCACTCAATATTTCTTCAAACAAACGGAATTCAGGAGGCAGGGAAAGGCAGAACGTTCCACCTGAAGTGGTGCATGGATGGGAGGTATTGTGGAACTAATCAGGAGTGGATGGATGAGCTTTGTGGCTGCCTCGCTGTTTATTTCCTATCTCTGCTGCTGAACTGTATTCAAAGGGCTCTAATTGAAAAGGGGGCTGCTTGACATGTAAAGCACCTTTTCTCCTCCAGTGTGTGTGTTCTGAAAAGGCAGTACAATATCTTTTCCTGGGGATAAATGCAGGAATTGACAGGAATCTAGGTCAATACATTGATGCAGGGAACAAGGAACTCTTCCAGAAATTTCCCCTCAAGCCCCACAACTCCACCAGGCACTGCCCAGCATCTCCACCTTTCCAAGGGCTCTTCTGGAGCATCCAGCTCTCTGTGCCCTGCATCTCCCTCAGCTCCTCAGGTGTCTCCAGCTCTCTGTCCTCTGCCACTGTCAGCCAGCTCAGCCTCAACACCCCCTGCTCCTCTGAGCAGAAGAAGGTGTCTGCAGAGGGGCAGAGCCTTCCAAAGCCTGGCCAAAGTGTTTTAATGTTGGGTGTCTTTGCTGGTTGGTGTTAGACAGGTGGGAAAATCAGGAAAAAAAGGAGATATTTGATGTGCAAAAGGAACTGTAAAGTAGGGTGCCCAGAGAAGCTGTGGCTGCCCCATCCCTGGAGGGTCCAGGGCCAGGTTGGATGAGACCTGGAACAACCTGGGATGGTGGAAGGTGTCAGGGGGTGGAACTGGATGAGCTTTAGCTGGAGGGGACCTCCCCACTTATGGACACTCCAGGAGGGAGCTGTTTTTACTGGAGAGGGATTCTCACTGAGCTCCCACTGCTGTGTGAGCTGGGAATTTGGGGGAGGTTTCGGGGGGGGGATGACAAATGCACACTGCAAGGAGAAACTTGGACTGACACTTGACAACTCCTCTGTTTTGTAAATTCCAGCGGAATTTGAATTGCATGGCATTTTTTCACTTGCTAATGTTGCAGACTTGTTATTTTTCCCTTTTCCACATGTTTTAAGCTTATGGCATTGCGTAATTTTTTATAACTCTGTCCTTGGGAAGGAACAAGCAGAGAGCAATATCTCAGGAATAATTCCCTTGCAACAGCAATCTGCTTTCGCCTGCAGACAAAAATAATCCAAACCACAAAATAATCCAAAACAATTAAACAGTTTTAATTTCCAGTCGTGTAAGAGCTGGTGCTTCTGGAAAGGTGATCTTTAAACCTGTGGTGAACTCAGGTGCCTCCAGAAGAGCTCTGTGGAAGCTCCAGGAGCAAAATACTGGAGCTACAAGCTTGTTTGGAAATACTTCATGGAAGAGCAACTGGAGTAACCAAAGCAGGTTTAATCTGAAAGGACTTTGGGGGGATTTGGTCCTGGGCTGTTTGAAGCTAAGGAAGGGCAGGAGAAGCCAAATGTTTGAGGAGGGCTGGAAGGGAATATCAGGCAATGGCAGGAGATGGTTAAACAGTAAACAACTGCTGAAGGCAGGGATTGAGAGTTGTAAAAAGAAATTAATGGGGGGGAAAGGGGTTGTAATGAAACTCTGAGAGGATGTGGTCAGCCTGGGCCAGTGGGATTAAGTTCTGTGCCATCGGGGTCAGTGGCTCATGGGACTGTCCCCAGCTCCTGAGGCAGGTGACATGCTCAGGCAGAGCCAGAAGCTGCTCCAAACTGGTGGTGGAAAACACAAGTAAAACTGAAACTCAAGAATGTTTTGGTGGGGAGGAGGAGAGAAGAAAATGTGGGTTTTTTTCTTAATGCCAGCTGGTGCATTTTCTTTCATGGAAGAGGAGGAGGAAGAGGAGGGAGGGAGGAGGTTGATTCTCCCATGGGAGAGGAGGAGGATGGAAAGTGCTGAGGAAACCATTGGATTTCCTGGCATGATGTGATGGGGGAATTTGACCATCCCTCGATAGCAACAAAAATGTCTTTGCACAAAATTCCATTTATTCCTGGTTCAGAGTAAGTCAGGAGAGCTGAGGGAGCTCTGTGCCCTCAGAGAGGAGTGGGAATAGCACAGGTGTGGCCTTTAGGGTCTTTGGAGGCAGGACAAGGTGAGAGGAGCATCCCTGCTCTGCATCCACCCCACGAGGTGAGGCAGGGACACAGAGGGACAGCACAGCAAAGCTCCCTGGAGCTGCTTTCCTTCTCTTCTCGTCATTGCCCTCCATCCCCACTGCAGGAAATGCTCTTAGGACACTGAAAATAAGCAGCATCTCTTTTCCTACCATTCCCAACAGCAGGACACTCCCAGTTTCTGGGAGCCTCTGCCCTTGCAGGAGTGCCAGGCCCTGGAGGTGCCCCCACACCTCTGCTGCTGCCTGGCCTTGGCATCCCAGGCTCCTGGCAATCCCCTCCAAATGGGGCTTTTCCCTCCATTTCTGTAGGAAAAGCCCCATTTCCCCTCCCTGCCCTGACTGCAGCTCTCCTGTTGATGGCCCCACTCCCATCTCTGTGCAGTATAAATCCCACTTTAGCTCTGTGAGATTCCTCTGGGCTCTGTGGGCTGCTGTGCAGTCACTCCACTGCTGCTGGGAGCATTTGGAGCCCTTCCTGTTATTTGTCTTTATTCTAGGGAATAAATGCTCGGCATTTGCTGCCCAAAAAATCCCCCTCAGCAGCAGAAATTAGTGCAGGCACAACAGGCAGAGGTGGAAACACTCTGGAAATGCCACACTGGCTTTTCCCAAAGGACAGTGGTGACATTTTGGATTGACAGGATCCAAACCACTGTGGGAGTGCTTCAGGCAGCACAGTGAGGGTGGGGTGTCCCTGCTCCTCAGCTTCCCAGCACTTGTTTTTCTGGATCTTCTGTGGCCAGGAGATTCCCCCCAGCTGCCACTCTGGCTGCTCTCTGGTGTTTTATTTAGAAAATTAAGTTGTTGTGCAGTGTCCAGTGATGGTGTTTAACCCTGGGATAACACTTAAATGTGGAACAGCAAAGCTGTTCCTGGGAGGAACCTCTCACAGTGAGGCGAGAGCACACTCATTTACAAAAGTACTTCAGTAGGAATTAAAATAAAATTTCCATTTTCTACACCCTCATTCTGATCCTCATTGTCATTAACTTACTCCAAACCCCAATTGGTATTTCAAACTGGAGTAAATCATTCTGTCTTCCAATTAACTTCCATCCTCCAGACAACATAATGGGACTGATTTCATTCAACTCTGTGGTTTAATAAACATCTAAACAATTCTTTATCTCTGAGCCACGCAGAAATGTGCACTTGTGGTGTACTGAGCACGAGGTAATGGGCAAGAGGAAAATTACTGGAGAGAATTCATCTTGGGTTTGGTTTCCCAGCTCACCCTGGGAGCAATGGGCAAGGCCAGGGAATGAGCTGCTCTCCCACAATATTTCCTTGGAGGAAGTGCTGCACTCCTGTTCCAAACCCTGGGGTTTTTGGCTGCCTAAGCAAAGGCACTGCAGGGGTCAGCTGGAGGCTCAGCAGCCCAGAGGAGGCAGGGATGCAGCAGAGACTATGAAATATGATTATTTCCATCACAGAGACAAGGCTGGGATGCTGGGATGCTGGGACAGGGGCTGGAGGACTCGGTGTTCTGGGATCAGCCATGGGCATGTGCAGAGGGCCCAGCTCAATTTGAGGAATAAAAGCCATCAAAGCGATGTGAGTTGAACAATACTGAACAGAAATGTGCTGTTAAATTATTCAGTGTTTAAAAACTGAGAACGTGGCTGAAGGGGCAGAGTTCTGCTGCCAGTGTCCCAGCACAGGGCAGCAACAGGACAGTGACCCCACTGAGGGTTCTGCTAAGAGGGGCAGGTTTGTACAACTGGCCCTGGGCACAAGGCTGGCAGCACCTTGTAAAAAGTGAATTATTCTGCTGCTGTCCCTGCAGAGGGCTCTGTGTGCTCCCAGGGTCCTGCATGGCCACTGTGGGACAGGGCTGAGTGCTGGTGGATGACCTGGAAAGGGAATGTTAACAGTGAGGAAATGGCATTGGGCCTGATTTTTCCTTTTGGATATTGTCTCCAGGAGAGCTTGAGCAGATGTGCAATCAGGGAGGAGAAAGAGTGTGGTGTCACTTATCACAGAATCAGAGTGGTTTGTGTTGAGAGGGACATTAAAACTCATCCTATCCCAGTGGAAGGGACACCTTCCCCTCTCCCAGGTGGCTCCAACCTTGCCTTGGGCTTTTCCAGGGATCCAGGGGCAGCCCCAGCTGCTCTGGGAACCTGTTCCAAACCAGCAACTAAACTGATGGCTCTTGAGTCTGGAATTTCAGCTTCTGTGGCCTTTTCCAGCCCAGCCTGTGAAATGAAATGGGCTAAATCCTTTCCAATAATGAATGTCTTTGAAGAAGACCATCTCCTCAAAGGATTCCTGGGGCAGGGAAGAAGAAAGACTGGATTCCTGAGCTCTTTGCTAATTACTGGCCTGGAGCTGGGCTGTGGTGTGTGAGCCCCAGGCTCTGAGGTGGAAGGTTCTGGTTGGCATCACCCACGATCAGGAGCCTTGGGCTGAGCACTGTGGAAATCCTTCTGCTCCATTTTATGCCTGACAGCAAAAAGGAGTGTTTATTCCTGAAGTAAGGAACTCCAGCCCTGCCTGAGCTGAGGGAAGGCATCTGCAGAGGCCAGGCTGCAGTGGAATGCAAACAGGGCCATATTGGCAAAAATGAGGAGTTAATTTAGTGGTGAATGCTCTGATGTTTTTTCCCAGATGTGTTTGCAGAGCCATTAAGAGCTGTGTTTAATCTCAGCTCCATTTGCAATCTGATGCACATTATGCTGCCTCCACACAGAGCAGCAGCAGTTAATGGCACTGGATGGCTCTGCCCCTCCAGGAGAGGCTGGAAGAGCTCTCTGTGTCCAGGCTGCTCTTCCAGGGCACTCTGGAGCCAGCTCTGACCCCAGCCCAGGGCTGAGGCTGTTCCCTGGCTGTGTGTGCCACACTTGCACGCCAGCATTTGGGACTGGATGAAAATTTCCCTGAATTAGTAATGACGTTTTTTAGTTTTAAGGGACTCAAGCGCAGGCAGCGCTTTAAAAAATGAATTTTAGGTGATTTCTTTCTGCTTGGATGCTCAGAGCTGCCTGAATATTGTCTGTTAAAGCTGCTGCAACTTGTGTCTCTAATGGAGGTGCTCACGCTCACTAAACTGTTTGGCAAACACTGGCTGTCGTGGCTCATCCTCCTGATTAAATCCCATATTTGCATTTCCTTGGATATACAAAGAAAAAGCAAATCAGCAATGAGCAGCACAGTTAGAGCAGGAATAAGCAAACAGGGATAGGGGAATAACTGCTGGTCTGGAGATGCCACACTGCAGAGCCAGCCATGCATGCAGGGCCTGTGCAGCAGAGCATCCCTGCATCCCTCAGAGCATCCCTGCATCCCTCAGAGCATCCTGCATCCCCCAGAGCATCCCTGCATCCCACACAGCATCCCCCAGAGCATCCCTGCATCCCTCAGAGCATCCTGCATCCTTCAGAGCATCCTGCATCCCTCAGAGCATCCCTCAGAGCATCCCTGCATCCCTCAGAGCATCCCTGCATCCTTCAGAGCATCCTGCATCCCTCAGAGCATCCCACAGAGCATCCCTGCATCCCTCAGAGCATCCCTGCATCCCTCAGAGCATCCTGCATCCTTCAGAGCATCCTGCATCCCTCAGAGCATCCCACAGAGCATCCCTACATCCCTCAGAGCATCCTGCATCCCTCAGAGCATCCCACAGAGCATCCCTGCACCCTTCAGAGCATCCTGCATCCCACAGAGCATCCCTGCATCCCTCAGAGCATGCCGAGCCACCCGGGGATCTGGGTGCTGCCAGAGGAGCAGGGTGGCCCTGCCCATTCCCTGCCAGCTGTCCCTGGGGATGCCCACATGGACACGAGCACTCCAGCTCAGCAGGGCTCAAGTGGAAAGTGCTGTGTGGGGTTTCTTTCTTTGTCCTTTTCCTTTATTTCATCAGAAGGATGGGAGGCAAAGTTTGATGTTTTAACACTTGGCCTACTATCAGCTGGGGAAATCTAGCAGATGTGCTTCATCATCTCAAAGATATGAGCAATCTCCAGCACTCTGGTATTAATGTGGGGAGATTGACTCAAAGTGTTTTGCTTCAATGGCTCTTAAGAAATTCACAGTTCATTTCCAATCATTAAAATAATTAGTGCTGTGCTCTTCCTCCTCTGAGGACAGAGCTGTAGGGCCAGCTGCCCTGGGTGGGAGTGAGGGCTGAGCTCCCTCCTCAGCCTGGCACTGGGACCATGCTGAACCTGCCTGGGGGACCCAGGGGAAGGCCCAGCTTAAAGGAGGACTTGGGGGCTTAAATGGCTTTGAGGGGCCCTGGCCCCAAAGGAGCACATGAAAAACTGCCCCATTTGTTCTAATGAGGCTGCTCCTGTGATAGAGAGAGTGCCATAAATAAGTGATTACAGGACTGAGCCAAAACCAATCACAAGGATTAGATCTGACTCTTGGGATCAAGAGAAGTCCTTGGTTTTACTGGAGGCAGGGGAAAAAGTCTGTTCTTTGATGGATCTCATTTCACTCTACAAAGAGGGCTTGGAAAATAGGAGTTAAGCCAGTGTTGCTGCTCAGGGGAGGGGAAGGATGTCAGGCACAGGGAGCTCTAGAACTGCACTTCTCTTTTAATATTGTTTCTGTAGCCAATTCTTATCTAAAAGTCTTTAATCTTTTTGGGAAAAGCAGAGATATTCTTGCAGTTCTGGTGTTTGGCAGCAAGATCTGGAAGGTATTTCTGTAAACAGGCTTGAAATGGATAGAATTTGGCTCAGGAGAATTGCTGAGCCAAAGCTTTTCTGTGCATTGGCAGTTTGGGGAGGTGAGGTTTGTAGGGTGGAGGTCTGCACAGTTTGGGATGGGCAGGAATGGGGTATTAGAGGCAGGGCAGTAGAACCACAATGCAAAGGGGCTTCAGGAGCATGCAGGGGGCTGGAAACCTGTCAGCTGTTGGGTTTGAACTCAACGCAAACATGAATCAAAATGAAAACCTCTCTGTTTGCCCCATGGCAATGCAGGATTGCCAGGACCAGGAGCCAGAATGACTCTGGAATGGGGGAATGGTTCTAAGCTGAGGAGTTCCATTGGATATTTGGGGGAAATCCATGGGCAGCCCTTGCACAGATACCCAGAGCAGCTGTGGCTGCCCCTGGATCCCTGGCAGTGCCCAAGGCCAGGTTAGACATTGGGGCTGGAGCACCTGGGACAGTGGGAGGTGTCCCTGCCATGGCAGGGGTGGAAGCAGAGGATCCACTCACTTTGAGGATTGAAGAATTCAGGTGTTTGGGTAAGTTTCCATTCACTATTCCCTTATTTAACTTGGATAAGTGTCACCCATTGGAGCTTTAGGAAGCCAGGCTGTGAGTGTGCCAGGAAAATAGGAAGCAATAAAAAAGGCTGTTGAGATACTTATCCAACGCTGAGGGAATTTTCAGAACAGCTGTAGTTGAGTAATTATGAGCAGAACCCTTGCTTCCACTGAAAATAATGTATATTAGATTATTCCCTAATGATAAAGATTATTTAAAAGACAAAAGCTATAGAATAATAGACATTAGCAGATGTATCTATTTCCAAAAATCCCTGAAACCAGACTTAAATCTTGGGAGTTATTCCTCACCTTTAGCAGAGCTCTCATCAGCTGCAGTGTAAGCCCCAGGGCTGACACTCCAGATAAGTACATGATATAGTTGAGCCCTAAAACTCTTAACAGAAAATACATCAGAACTTACTGTAAAATTTCATGGAGGATTAGAGAAAATATTAAGTCAATAGTTCTTTAGTTATGAGGGGCTTTTAAGGTAATCAATACTTTCCAGCCATGTTAGTGCCTACAATGATATAAGATGACATTAATATCCAACTTTTCTCTCTTTTTTTTTTTGGTGTATTTATGTATATCCTTCCTTTAGTCACTCCTGCTATAATCAATAGCTATACAAGGAATAGGGTTATTTTTAAATGGCATCAATATTGATTCACCTGAAACTGCCAGTTTCAGCTGGAACTTGATTTCAGGTAAAAAACCCTCACTTTTTCATACAAAGGGATTACCAAGCTCCCTAAATCTCTGGAGCACCCCTGCCTTTGCTTCTAGTGAATTCCACATTTAACAGTGTGCTAATGCAGCAGAAACTATTTTAGGATTAATAAATCCTAAAAATAGGATTAATGGGATTAATTCTAAAATTTCTTTGGAGTTACATGACATTTTATGTCCTCAAAGCATTGTGCAGATGGTAATTGAATTTAATTGATATCATTCAGTCCCCAAAGTTATATGCGTGCAGTTATTAATGGTTTAATTATTTTGCCAATGGAATAGATTCTTTGCTTTTGATTCTGCTTCAGGAGATCCAGACAGTCCTTAGGCTGAATCCTTTTTATTCAGGTGACTCAGTTGGTCCAAGGATAAAATTTTGCCCAGGGCATCCTCATGCAGGGATTTTCCCCCTGCTCAGCCCGAGGTCTGGAAGGGATGATTCCCTCCCAAGCAGTGGGCTCTGCACGTGGAATGTTTGGTAAATCCAGGTCAGGCTGTTCCTTCAGCCTGGGCAGGGATCTCTTGGAACCGTGGGATGGTTTGGGTTGGAAGGGAGCTTAGAGATCATCTCATTCCAGCTCCCTGGGACTGGGGCGCTCCATCATCCCAGGCTGCTCCCAGCCCTGTCCAGCCTGGCTTGGACACTCCCAGGGATCCAGGGGCAGCCACAGCTGCTCTGCTGCCTCCCCACCCTCACAGCAAAGGATTACAATTCAATTAGCATTAGAATTAAAGAAATAAAACGATCTCTGAAGAAAAAGCACACTGGCCAGTCCTCCCTCTGCAGCCCTGACCCCAGTGCCTCCCCAGGCTGGAGCTGTGACAGGGACAGGGCTGCACTCAGGGGAAGGATTTTCCCTGCAGCTCTGGGAAAGCTCTGCCATGATCTGAATTAACATCTGCAGTGAATGGCAGCAGCCTTTGGTTGTTTTGTAATTAACCAAACCTCCCCTCCGTTCAGGAGGGAGCTCTGCAGTGTTCCTGGGTGTTCCTGACTGCCAGGGGGTCTCGGGGTGACACAATTCCAGCAGGGTGCTGCATGGGGCAGTGTTCCTGGCTGAACCTGGCTTCTGCCACTTCCAGGGAAGTGCAGGTTTGTTCCATGGGGCGTTTGCTCAGCTCCCAGCAAGTGCCAGAGGGTGAGGAGAGGATACACTGAATTGATTGCACCCAGAACTGCCTTCTTTTGGCTGAATTTAAATAACGTTGGACTACCATTTTAATCTGGTTTTCAACCCACTTGTGTGGCTGAATACAGACTCCTACAGCAGTTGCCAGCTGGAATTTCCCCTGGAAATTAGCCCCCAGATGCCTTAAGATCAGCCAAGCTGTTCCATGTACAGTTTGTCCCTTTCTGACCCATTCGAAGAAGATGGAAGGAAATCTCTTGGGTTTGAAAATGAAAGAAACTCATCTTTAGAAATATCCCTGAATCCACTGCATTTAGAAGCTTTATTGAGAGATGTTGCAAAACTATTCCCAAAAATGGTTGGAAAGAGCAAGAGAGTGGATGCAGCAGGAAACCACTGAACCTTTTATGCTCAGACCAATTGCCCCAGTGGCTCTTAGGGCACGGAGCACTGGATTTGGAGTAAATCAGCCACAGCACACTCAGGGAGTTTCCAGCAGGGAAACCTGTGAGTTATGCCCAACTTCCTGGATGGTTAAAATCCCATTGTGTCACCTGTCACTTCTGCAGGAAGTGCCTTTTCCCTGGGAGCTGTAAGGATCTCTGGGATGGGGCAGGGTAAGGAGTCGATCCTGGTCCCTGTGCCTGTACGAGGAGGAGCACTCAGGGGACACCTGGCTCCTTCTCCAGCTCCCAATAAATAGGGCATTAAAAGGGAATTACTGAGTTTTGTATTTGAGAAAGTGGTTGGTTTTCTTCCAGTGGAGTGGCAGGCCCTAATGATGGAGGCAGTGCAAACATGTCTGGTCAGGCCTCTTCTCATTTCAATCCCAGCTTATCTGGGGGAAGAACAAGCCATAAAGAAACCACAGAAAACACTGAGCTGCCCTCCCACAACACATCATTTGTAAAGCTTTCACTCCAGCTTTCCAAAAGGCCATTTAGCTTAATAGTCTGTCCCATTTTTCATTTCCTCACGCTACAGGTGCTGGGGGGATGATTTACAAAAGAACAATGGAATGACATTTTACCTGACTTTGGAAATGAATTCCCAGCAGTCCCACGCCTTTTGTGCCTTGGATTTGCCTTCCATAACACGGAATGGGTGGTGAGATTCTGTAACAAAACAATAGGAGATTTAAAATGAGAGAATACATCCAATTTTCCATCCAGCCACGATCTTCCAGAACCATTAGTAAATTGTTTGTATGTCCATATTAGTAATAAAAGATGAATCGACTGATTGAATTTTCAGAAATTTAGGCAAAGGCCAAATGAATTGGCCTCCATTCTAGTGTAACTAAATGCCAAAAAAATTACATGTACAATATACATTATTTAAAAAACGCTCTGAAGAATACATGCCTGGCTGTATAATACATATTTCGACAATCTATATATTTAAACCCTCTAAGAACCTACAAAATTTGAAAGATATAGAATAGAATGAATGAAAAGGGGGAAAATCTATATCTCAGTTTGGTTGTTACTGTTCTTATTTCCACTGATCGTGGCAGGTCATTAAATGAAGGTCAGCTCCTTGTGGAATAGTTTGTTGGCTTCTTCAGGATCTTAAAACTTGTGAGGTGTGAAATCAATGCCAAATTTTCGGGCAGTATTAAGTGTTGTAAAATGGAGAGCTTCCAGTGATTCAGACCATTGTAGGAAATCACCTGTTGGGTGAATGGCCCACAAAATATGATTTATTGCTGAAAATCTCCTTAAACACTCAGCCCTTGGAGGAAATGAACTTTAAGTGGGACTTCTGTAGTAGAACTTCTGCTTTGATGAATTTGTCATGCTTGGTGGGTAGTGATATTCAACTAATAGCTTAATAACCTCACTATTTACAGGCAATTACCCCCATGAAGGGGCTCAGATGGGATGAAAACATCTGTTTCCTTCTGGAATCTGTGCACATCTGCCCTTAAACAAAGTGAAAATTTGGTGTGAGAACTCTTAAGGACTGAATTGCTGAGGTTTTTCTGCAGTGCTACCTTCTCTGCAATTAGATAACAGCTTAAAATCTGATTACTGAGTTATTTTTTACCTCTCAGAATGCAGAGGCACAAGCAAAGTCTCCGTTGAGAGCTGATTTGATGCCAGTTAAATATTCAGGTAGTCCTCTGAAGGCACTGGAAATCAAATACCCGAAACATCTTGTGCAGAGTGAGAATTTCCATGTTTCTGAATGTGTATTTCCCTGCCATTCCCAGTGGAGGTTCTCACTGTTGCTTTTCCCAAAGCCCTTTCAAGCTGTTAGTGAGTTCAGAGTTTCACTGGGACGTTCTCTCAGGCAGGGGAATCCTCTTGATGTGCTGGTTATGCTGGTAAAGAGAAAATGCAGCTCTGTGAGCAGTTTTGTACCTGAGAGAGGCGATCTGACAGAGGTTCCCTCACAGCAAGATCCTTTTTTCCTTCTAACATACACAAAATTGGCAGCTGGAAAGATTTGAAATGTGGGGGAGCTGAGGAATCTGAACATTTCTAAGGCTTTTTTCAGCTCCCAAAGGGATTGGGCTGTTCCAAGGGGATGGAGTGTCGTGGTTTAGGGCAAATTTGGGAGAAAACCTCCAGAGGGGTTCCTCTAGAAGGCAGGACATGGAGATTCAGGGTCTGCTACTGGGAAAGGCCACAGAGAGCACTGGGAAGGTCATGGATCTGCAGGGCTGGAATGTGTGTGACATCAGGGCCAGGCTGGACAGGGCTTGGGGAAGCCTGCGCTGGTGGAAAGTGTCCCTGCCCATGGCAGGGGCTGCAATGAGAGGATTTTTAACATTCCTTCCAACCAAACCATTTTATGCTTCTATGAAAATGAGAACTGCAAAAGCTTAAGAGCACACATAGAGAGTGGATTCCTCTGCTGCCTGAGGCAGAAATCCAGCAGGCTTTGCTGTTTATGACCATTACATGCAGTTTATGACCATTACATTTTAGCGTGTATTTTCTTCCCCTCATCTTTGCAGTGCACCCAGCTTTGGAGTGGAGTGATGCAAAACTCAGTGCCACTATTAAAAAGAGCTGGGGAATGATGTTAACAATTGTTATCTTTCAGCCCCAGAAATGGAGAACCCTAACTAAGCAGCCTGCAAACATGGTGTGCTCAGTCTCTACTAAAGTTTAGTAAGTTATCATGTGAACAAACCCAAAAAGGCCTTGATTTCCAAGCCTTTCTGTGTTCTTTCCCTCCCTGAGCTTTTCACTGCCATCATCTGCAGAGGTTACTGGGCTTCCTCCTCAAGACAAACTGCAGGCAAACTTCCAGGATAAATTCCCAAGATTAAGGCCAATATTGTTGTAAACGTGGCTGTATTAACTCTTCTCAAGCTCCCCGAGTTCCAAGTGGTTTTCCTGCATGGATAATGGAAGGAGCCTGCTCTAAATCCACAGTAGAAGAAAAACAGTATTTCTAACTCATACTTAGTGCTCTGTATTTTAAACTGAAGTGAGATTTATGAGCAAGCTGCCTCTACCTAAATGTATATACACCCATTTACATGATTTTACATAATATATGGGAACAGTTTGTTGGGTAATATACACAGGGATAAAACCAACACTGTTTGCACTGAGTGAGCTCACTGCAGTGAGCTCTGCATAAACTCCTCTTCAGACAGGGCTACTTGGATCTTCCTGGGAAATAATGTCCAGAATTATATATACATTGAGCTATAAATACATTGAACTTGCTGACAGACCCAGCAGGGACAATGGAGAAGGAAAAAGCAGTGTTACAGCTTGTAAGACTCACTGGAACCATTCTTGTTTATGCTGGTTAAAATTTTGGGACCCCATTAACAAGAAAATGTGATAGAAAGGTTAAAGGAAATACCAAACCCTTACCTCTGGCCAATCTTCTTTGCAATGGATACAGGAGGTCTGTGCTAACCTGCACCTCAAAGCTACAGGCACATCTCAGGTGATCTGGGAGCAGGGTCTGGCAGCCCTGGATTTACAGAAATATTCCTGAAGGATCTCTTTGCCTGGGTGTCCCCTTCCACAAAGTATTACAGAGTTTTCCCCTCACTTTTCCTTCCCTTTATTGAACCAAATTTGTGTTTATAGCCCCATTTGCTTTCCCTGCCATGCTGTCTGTCACTTGTGTGGAATATGGGTTTTGCACACTTGCCAAATAGTTTTGTTGCTTGGCCAGGCTTCTCTGGCAGGAGAATTTGCCTCTCTGCATAGTAATGGCCACGTTTGGCTAATGGGCCCTTTGTCTGGGGCCTCCTGCATATTCAGAGCTGCTCCTTTGTCACCAGCCTGACCCAGGCAGCAAATATGAACAGGAATTGTAAATATGCCCTGTTCTCACTGGGATGCCAGTCAGCTTCCTGGGATAAACTGGTCCTCTCCTGCTCTGTAACTGCCCTGCAGTTGCCCAGGCTCTTTTATTCTAGAAAAGTTCTGCTCATCTCTGATTTTTATGCTTTTGGAGTCACCTTCCTCCATGATTTGTGCCCTCTTAGAGTACACTTGACATTGACATGGGCAGCTCTGGTGGGTTTGGGATGGCACAGCTGGTAACTGGTGTGTGCAGAGCTGGCAGCTCAGCAGCTGGCCTGCTTCAACAGGTAAAGAAGGAATTTTTCCCTGTTTGCTGGGGACTGGCAGGTAACACGTCTCCCTAATTTGTGCAACAAAGTGGTGACAAAGGGAGTAGCAAGTCCAGCTGGTCACTAGGAAAGCCAGGAATTTCCAAGGCCATGTGGACATGACAAGTGTCTTCAGTGCTGGGGCTGCCTGGATATTGGTAAGAAAGTGGCCTCGTGTATTTTTTGTAACTGGTTTTTTTCATGTCTGAAGTACAGATTTCCTTTCTGTCCTATAGCTGCTTTCTACTGTCAGTGTTTAATTAATTGTCTAAAGGTGGGGAGTCACTTTTTATTTTGGAATACTCGGAGAGATTGCTTGGTTCTGCCTGGAATAGCAGGTTTGGGTGGACAATGAGTCAATTTATTGGCAGGGCAGAAATCAATGGCACAAGTGCACAGAACTTTTACCAGTTTAATTAGACTATCCAGACTTCTTTTTAAACATCCCGGTAAAACCAGCACGTGTCAGAAACACAAAGCTCCTATTTTAAAAGTGTAATGTTGCAGATCAAACTTTTCCGTTGCTCGGAGTGAATCCTCTAAAAACAGAAGCCCCAAAGCTCGCAGAGCAGCCCAGCTGAATAATTCTGCCAGAGCAAACTGCAAAAGGGGATGTCACAGCACCATCTAGTGCCTCTGCTCCCGGCAATATCGGGAAATTTTGAATTTTCCACTTCATTCAAGGATGTAGGTGGGGAAGAGAGAGTGCACTGGCTGCTTAGACATTGACAACTTCTTTTCTCAACCAGTGTGGAGAGAAAACGGAGCTGAGGGATGGAAAGGAGCTTTGGAATTTCACACGGGAAGATTTTGTCAGCAGAGCTGCTCTTCGTTCCTCTTATTTCATCTTCTCATCAGTGACACAGCTTTCCTCCTGGGGGTAGTCAGGAAGTGGATGCAGGAGCAGGAAAATGGGAAGAAAAGTTAAATAAGAAACTGGCCAAATGGCATATTTTGGGGAGGTAGAGTTGTATTTTTGGTAGAGCAATGATCTGTTCAGTGGTGGCTGAGCAGAGGAGGCTGGGGGTGGTTTACAAACTCCTTGTGTTGAGAACTGCACCTGTGATAAGGCAACAAGCACTCCATCCTCTGCTTTCCTCATCCCGAGTATGGATGAGGATGGGGACTAAATTAACACTAAATTAAATTCTAAATAGAGCTGCATTTTAATATGCTTTACATTCCTGTCCCTTTGTTTCTTTTTCTTCTGGAAAGGTGATTTAACATCCTCTGACTCCAAACTACTCAATGGTTAACCAAGAACAACTTTGCAGTTATTCCCAGCCAGCCACTGGAGATGAATTTGGGGATGAAGCCCCTCTAGGAAACAACTTCCAGTTCTCCCAGTCTGAGTTTGGGAAAACACCTTGTGCTGGGAGTGAGATTAATGACTCTTCAAACTAAGCTTTTTGTGATAAAAAATATAAATATTTATATGCTAAATGAGTTTTCTAGCAGATTGAATTTAAAACCCTCAAAATTAATTATACCTTAAAGCATTTAGTAAATGTCTTGATGGTGATGTGGAGCTTAAAAGTGTGACTCAAATATACCCCCAGCAATTTAATAAAAAACCAAGATAAATAAAAATATTTTAGCATATAAAATTAATTAAAATATTTATAATAATATTTCTTAATAAACTCCTAGTGTTTGGAGAAGGGGCTCATAATTTTTTTATTCTTTAGTTGGCCAGCCTGACAATATTTTTTTTTTAATTATGGTGAATTATCAGATACAATACCCTGCAATTATGTGTATTACACTGAAAGAATGCAGAAGAAAAATATAAATATTTATATGCTAAATGAGTTTTCTAGCAGATTGAATTTAAAACCCTCAAAATTAATTATACCTTAAAGCATTTAGTAAATGTCTTGATGGTGATGTGGAGCTTAAAAGTGTGACTCAAATATACCCCCAGCAATTTAATAAAAAACCAAGATAAATAAAAATATTTTAGCATATAAAATTAATTAAAATATTTATAATAATATTTCTTAATAAACTCCTAGTGTTTGGAGAAGGGGCTCATAATTTTTTTATTCTTTAGTTGGCCAGCCTGACAATATTTTTTTTTTAATTATGGTGAATTATCAGATACAATACCCTGCAATTATGTGTATTACACTGAAAGAATGCAGAAGAAGTTATGGAATCATAACTTAATCATTTAAGTGATTATTGTATTTTATAAATGTTTAATGTATCATCACGGGCATGTTCGTGCTCATTTGGCAAATGTGGTATTGATTGTTGCTCTAAAGGCCCATTCAGGTCAGTATAGATAATGATTGTTTGGGAATTTTCTACCCATGATGGTAAGGAAATTACAGTGCTATTTGTCTTTTCAATGTGGTTCTCGAAACTGCTTTAATTCTCATTTTAAAAAATATAAAAATTAGTGTTTTGCTTGCTGGCTAATCATGGGTTTGCTTTGTCGCTGATGCAGGGAGAATATTATTGCTGAAGTGAAATGGGAGACACTGAAAAGCAGAAAGTGCAGAATTTTTCCCTGAATAACAACAAAAGCCTTTTTAGGAAGAAAACAACAAACAAGGCTGAGATGAGATAGAGGAATTGTGAAGTGCTCAAGAGCACCGTATGGGTTTAGTGGTTTGTAACAAAGAATGCAATAAAAATTTCAGCAATAAAAATACAACATTTTATTAGAGAGAAATCCCAGGGCCACGATACAGCTTTTTTGAGGGTTTTTAAGGGGGAAAGAAATGCTAATGAATGATGAGACAGAGGGTTTGTGTGAGACTTGGGCAGCAGAGGCAGCTGCAGTGAACTTTTCGGGGTATCAGCCAGGTTTGCATCCCATGAACCATTTCTGGTGATGCCACCAACCTCACACCAGGACAGGACCCTGCTGGCAAGTTTTAAGAGCACAGGGCACAGAATTGTGTCCAGACAGGTCTGAATATCCCCAGGTAAGAGACTCCACAGTCTCTGAGCAAGTTTCACTGCACAGGGAGGAAGGTTTTCCTCATGTCCAGGTGGAACTTCCGGGCATCAGTTTCTGCCTGCTCCTCTTGTGCCATTGCTGGGCACCACCAAGAGGAGCCCAGCTCCATCTTCTTGGCACTGTAACTAATAAATTTAATAACTAAATTACTAAAATGTGTGTGCACGGATAAAATCCCCTCCCAGCCATCTCTTCTCGGGGTCGAAGAAGCCCAGCTCAGCCTTCCCTCACAGCAGAGATGCTCCAGTGCCCTCGGCACCTCCCTGGCCTTTCGCTGCACCTTCTCCAAGTCAGTCTTGTGCTGATAGATTTTTACCTTTAAACCCAACGGTTTAGTTTCTTTTCAAGCCATTTACCCGCGAGGTTTAACCCACCGCAGATTTTATTCACACCCAGCCCCTCTCCCATGCCCACAGCCCGGCCATGAAGCGCTCTGGGGACTCGCCGCCGGGGCGGCTCTACCCCCGTCACCCACGGCCGTGCCCTGTGAGCAGAAGAACCTCTGTCCCCGCCACCCCCGAGCCCTCCAGGCGGGAAGGGCAGTCCCTTCCCGGGCACAGGATCGGTGCGAACCCCGGCGGTGAGCACGGAGCCCTCACTCCGGCAGAGGCCGCGGCTCCCGGCCCTGCCCCGGCGGTGAGCACGGAGCCCTCACTCCGGCAGAGGCCGCGGCTCCCGGCCCGGCTCCGGCGGGCTCGGGCTCCTCCTCCGCCCGCCTCCTGCCCCCGCCCCGCTGCCTTCCCAGCCTGCTCTCCGGGTAAACAGCGATGGCCGCCGAGGACCGAGGCGGAGAGCCCCGAGATAACATGGGGAACCACCTCCAGCTGGTGCCCGGTGAGGGCCGGGCCGGGGGCACCCGCGGGAGGCACCGGGTCGGGGCTCGGCTGGCGGGGCGGGGAGAGGAAGGGGAAAGGAAAAAGGAGAAGAGAAGGAAAGGAAAGGAAGGAAGCGGAGGCGGAGAGAAGAGGAAGGAGAAAGGGAAGCGAAGCTAAGCGAAGGGGAGGCGGGGAGAGCCGCGGGCGGTGTGCGGGGCGCTGAGGGCCGGCGGTGCCGCGGGGCTGTGGGCGCTGCCGGCCCGTGCGAGGCGGCGGAGGGCGAGCCTTGGCCCGGGGGGCCGCGGGCTCCTGCGGCCTCTGCTGCTGGGCTCCTGCAAATCCTTCGAGGCCGCAAATATTCCATGGAGGCCGTAAATAGATGTTCCGTCGGGGCCGTGGATGTGCAGTGCAGGAAGGGACACGGGTAGCCGCTGGGGTGAGAGGCGCCGTGGGGTTCCCAGCAGAACGGGCAAGGCAGGCACTGCTCTGTGCATCGAGACCTCTGTGCAACCCAGAGCCCGAGCACCATCGGTGTTCTTTTAGAAAGCCTCTGCTCCGTTTTCCAGTGAAAATAAGCAGGGAAGCAGGGGTGCTGGATGGAGAGCATTGCTGGATCCCATGTGCTGCCTGGCTTATCTGTCACACACACCAGAGCAATTCCTCACCCTGGGAATTATTGCATAATTATTGCATAATAATATGCAATATATGCGTAATTTTCTGTATGTGGTGCCTCCACACTGACAGGAGATAGAACGTGTTGGGAAGCAGCTTGTGCTTAACTGGAGAGAAGTATTATTTCAGAATAAGCATAAGGGGAGAAGGGAGCAGGAAATCCTGCCAGGAGCCAGTGGCATTTCCCATGGCAGGAAATTCTGTGAGCTCTTTAGCTCTGTATGTTTTAAATAATAAAAAACTATTTCCTGAATATTTTAGGAAATACAGCCTTAATATAAGGTATTTTCTGAATATTTTAGGGAATACAACCTTAATATAAGGTGTTTCCTGAATATTTTAGGAAATACAGCCTTATTATCACCATAATATAAGCAATTTTCCTGAATATTTGTGGAAATACACCTTTAATAGCACCTTAATAAGTTATTTTGTGAATATTTTAGGAAATACAGCCTTAATATAAGGTATTTTCTGAATATTTTAGGGAATACAACCTTAATATAAGGTGTTTCCTGAATATTTTAGGAAATACAGCTTTTATACAACCTTAATATGACCTATATATAACCTTGTCCCTTTTCCTTAAATGAGGTCCATATTTCCTCATTTCTGCACAAAGGCACTGAGAGTGGATTGGGTTGTGCTAGTGAACCAGCGTGAGGAAAATGTCATTTTTTGTTATGCAGGGGAGCCTTCAGCGCTCGCTTTTCCCTCCTTCCTGTGTGCTGGAGGTGCTGCTAATCCTGGAATTTCAAGATAAATAAAACCCAGTGTTTGGGGGTGTAAAAGCTTCAGCTTGTTTTGCCAGCTGAGAGGGAGGAGGAGAGGGAAGGGGTTTCTGTGTTTTGGGCTGCCTGGTGCTGCTGCAGTGAAATGAGTCATCGCCGTCCCTCAGCCAGCACCACACAGCAGCCACTGTGCGCTCTTGGCAGCAGCCAGCAAAAGTTTGCAGGGCACAATTCTTTCCAATCAACTGCTGCTAATTCCTTCTGCGTTCAGAAAAACAAGTGGGACAGCCTCTCCCTGGTAAAACTGCTAATGATGGATGCAGCCGGATGGGAGCACATGGGAAAATCAGAATATTTTATTTTTTCCCCTTCTCCATCCTGCAGTGATGCCCCAGAACCAAACAAAAATTTCTTGCTCTTCCTCTCCGTCAAACTAAGCAAAATAGTGGCTGTTTTGTACATCTTAAAACATTTTGTAATTGTTCATGGTTAGGGTTGCTAATTGAATATTATAAATTTCATATAGATGTGGAGTATTTTTAACAGTCATTAGGCAGATGGTGTCTCATTGCTGAAAGGGCTGTAATTAGGTACAATACCAAAGAGAGTCTGTAACCTCCTTTCCTGTCGTGCTGGATCATTTCTTGCTGAGATAAATCCAATATAGGATGGATCTGTAAGAGCAGGTTCTGTAAACTGTGAACTATTTAAAAAAAAAAAAAACATAAGTGAGGTGAAGCAAAATAAGACCAGTGACTAAACATTTTGTGGGAGCATTTAACAAATGTGCCTAGAGGGCAAAGAGGGGAAAAAAGGTTCTCTAAAATCAGCTTTTAATGTCTTCTGCACTGTTCTCTTGTACTCCCACTCTCGGAAATAGTGAAATTGGTGGTGCTCCCATTTCTGAAGGAAAATTCTTTGCTTCTGTAGCATGTTTTTTTTGTTTTTTTTTTCTGAGATTTCCCTGCAGAATCCTTCAGGATGAGAGGACCCCTCCACTTTTTATATTTTCAGCTCTGGACTATTTTTTAAGAAGATATTAATTGCAAAGGCAGGCAACTAGACTGGCTATTGTAAATTTTTTTTTCCATGTTGTAATAGCTTTCAAGGTCTAAATGATGTTTTTCAGCACCACTGGGGTTATCCATTACCCAGCAGCTCTTGGTGTAAGAATCCTGGAGTCTGGTTTATGCTAACGTGTAGTTTAGGCATAACATGCTGTATAAATAAATGTTTGTGTTCAAAGAAATAGGGTCAATTAATGCAGTGACTGATTATTTCATTGTCCTCTTGTCTGCAAATTACTTTAGGATTGGCTGAGGAATGGGAAGGCAGCAGTAGTTTTTAAATGCTGCTTTGTATCTGAAATCCCTCAGAGTCTTGTGATCGGCATCCTCAGGAGTTGCCTTTGCTGGGTTTGTGTTTGGTGTGCACACAGCGGAGGCTGACAGCAATTAAATTGTCTAAAATACCAGCAAGTGACTCTGCGTGAACACGGAGCTTCCCATTGCTTCTTACTCCCTTGCAGTTTGATTGTTGAGGTTTGTGCAGCTTCAGACACTTTAGTCAGCATCCTGCAAGGAATGAAGTGATCTGGCATCCTGGTGTGCAGACAGAAAACCTTTAGAGCTGAGATGAGGAAGCACCACTGTAGTGAAAGCCTGAACTGACAGCTTTTGTTTATTGTTTTCTTCCAAGGAAAGCTGTTCTGTAGGCTTTCAGAAATAAATTGCCAGCTTTTGACCCTTTCTGTAGCATGATGATTTTGCTGTAACAACAAGAAAATTATTTCCTTCTGGTTTACTTCCCTGTGCAAAGCTGTAGCCTGGGAATATTGAATGCATTTCCCTGTTTCTCAGGATTTTTCAGTATCTCAGTCTTTGCTGATTGATTCCTATACAATATTCTGTATGTGTTTCTTAGTAGAGAGTGAGGAAGAGGATGACAATGAAATGGAAGTGGAAGACCAAGATAGTAAAGAAGCTGAGAAGCCAAACATCATTAATTTTGATACCAGTTTGCCCACATCACATACGGTATGTTTTTATACATTCATTAAGTATATCCTGAAGGGATTTGCATGGGGCTTGTATAGTTTTAGTGTAATGTTCTTAAGCCACAAACTTCATTTTATTTTCACAGAATCATAAGATCATAAAATGGTTTGGGATGGAAAAACCTTAGAGGGCACCCCCTGGGCAGGACAGCTTCCACTATCCCAGGTTGTCCCAGGTTGTTCCAAGCCCTGTCCAGCCTGGCCTTGGGCACTGCCAGGGATCCAGGGGCAGCCCCAGCTGCTCTGGGCACCCTGTGCCAGGGCCTGCACACCCTCCCAGGGAGGAATTCTTCCCAATATCCCATCCATCCCTGCCCTCTGGCAGTTTAAAGCCATTCCCTGTGTCCATGCCTTGGAAAGAATCTCTGTCCATCTTCCCCTTAGCTCCTTCACATACTGGAAGGCCACATTAGATCACCCTGGAGCTTTCTGCAGGCTGAACAACCCCAGAGCAGCTCCATGCCTGTGCTCCCCGTGGTGTCCGTGTCCTCCCTGACCGCCCCCCTTCCCTGACCTCCCTCCTTGCAGTACCTGGGCTCGGACATGGAGGAGTTCCACGGCAGGACGGTGCACGACGACGACAGCTGCCAGGTGATCCCCGTGCTGCCCCGGGTCATGGTGATGCTGATCCCCGGCCAGACGCTGCCGCTGCAGCTCTTCCGCCCCCAAGAGGTTAGCATGGTGCGGAATTTAATTCAGAAAGACAGAACCTTTGCTGTCCTTGCATACAGGTAAAAGCCACGGGCGGGTTGCTGGTGTGTGCAGCATGTTTTTAGCACAGTTTCTGTGGATACTAAAGCAAAAGCAGATGGTTGCGTCAGTTCTGTGCTCGATAACAAGCTGAAATTGTTTAACAGAAATTGTCTTCCAGTGTGTAATGGCAGTGTAGGTGCTTGACAGCATCTCGTGTTTGTGTGGAGGAACAGCAAGTGCTGATCTGCGTCCTTGTTTGAGCATCTTCTTCTTTTCAGTAGCTGTTTGTTCCATCTTGTTAAAGAATAAGCCTTGACCTGAAATGTGGAAGTCATTCTTGTTTTGAGAGCTGTATTGTTGCTTGTTTTGTGTGTGAACTAACAAGCACTGGCAAATGTTTCACAGTGGAGTTGAGAGACAGGAGGTGATAGAAAAGTGGAGAAGAGAAAAGCTGATTAGTGCCAGAAGAAGTTGGGAATGTTCCTCCCTCTTCCCCCTGCAATTTACTATGGATTAATTGTGTGGGAGGTGGGAACAGTTCCTGTTATGAAGTCAATCCAAAGAATGTGTGCTTTCAGTGCTTTCAGTGTCTGCATTTGAAATGCTGACACACTGGTGATCCCTGTGCTCCCACAATGTCACATCTAGACCCTAAAATATAATAAAGTTTCCTGGCAAAAAAACCCAACCTACCAAAACAAGAGAAATTGCTTTCTAATGGAAATATGATTGTTGTGATTAATTAAAGGTATTTCACCAGAAATTGCTTTTTTGATCAGACCAATCATGTACAGTCAGTGCAGGCAGAGTGGAGTCTGAATGAGCAGTGCTGTTTGGAGTGGGTTAATTAATTGAATTAATCTTTAATTCTGTTACTCTTAGTAATGCACATGAGAGGGAAGCACATTTTGGAACGACAGCAGAAATCTATGCCTACAGAGAAGAGCAGGAATATGGAGTTGAAACAGTCAAGGTGAAAGCAATAGGAAGACAGAGGTTCAAGGTGCTTGAAATACGAACACAGTCAGATGGGTAAGAAAATGATGCAGTTAATTCTATGCTCTACTTTCATAGGGGTATGCTCTTATTTTCTCTCTTCCCATCTGAAAGCTGTGATATTTAGAGGCTCTTCTGACTAGCTTTAACATATTAATGCCTTTTTCCATTTCTAAAAGTGATCAATATCCTGAACACCCAGTAAGAACATGCTGAGTCTTCTTTCATTTTCAGCTCCTTGGCACCATGCCCTGCACCATGGCCAGAGGTCCAGGCTCCAGCGTTGATCTGGGAGGGTGTGACAATTCTTAGCACAATTTCTAGAGCTTCTGTCATATTTTCTGCAAGGCTTGTGAAGCATTACTCCAAATCTGTAAATCTAGAGCTCCTCATCTGTATCCTGCAATTCAGCATAGTGGCATTGCTTTGGAAGGAGGCCTGGGAGCAGCATTTCTGTGGTTTTGTGACCTGCAGCTGAAGCAATGAAGAATACTTGTGCAGTTTGCTCTCTAACATTTGGTTCCAAATAACAGACTCTGAATGTTAGAGCTTAGGAAAAGCCCTCCTTGGACACACGGTGGCAGTGCTTGGACAACAACAGCAGCAGGAGCAGCTTTGTTACTGGGAACTCACTGTCCAGAGCTCCTTAGCAAGAAGAACATTTCCATAATTCTTGGTGTTTCTGATTTCTGAGTGCTTTTGACAGAACATAATCTTATAATTTATTTTAAGTTACCAGTTCAGTGCTGTCCTTACGAGAAAATTAGAAATTTTGTGATGGCACACCCCTCAATAATTGTCATTAGTGACACACCCTCAATATTTCAGGATTTCTGCTGCATAATCCTGGTAAAACATGAAGTCTTTCCTGCTGGACAGCATTCTTAGTAGCCTCAGCCATTTGCTGAGGTCTTTGTGGAAAAGGTGACCTTTGATGCTGGGATATTAAAATCTGATCAGTGTCTGTATCCTATTTCTGCTGATTCTGACCTCTGGCTGAGCACAGAAGCTTTTGTGGCTTGAAGATAGCCAAGTGCATTTCAGCTGAACTGAGATATTGAGATGGAAGAGCTGATTATTTGTACCAAAAGTAACTTGAGGAGACAAAAATCTAAATCTATAGTGGATTATGGAACATTCAGTTGTGTTGCCACTGCCAATCTGTCTGTATTTCTGTCCACCACAATCCAAACAGATCTGTAGTGCTATAAAATAAAAAAGTTCTGATGGAATGGATTGTTGAAATTCTCTAGGACTGTGGAGTGATTAATCCATTGCACCAGCCTGTGTTGCCATAAGCAGTAAAATCCATTTTTTGAAATGCATGTATTAGAAAAAACATTTTCAAAATATGTGTACACCTCATCTTTTTGTTTCCTTCCTCAGCATCCAGCAGGCTAAAGTACAAATCCTGCCTGAGCGAGTGCTGCCTCCCACCATGTCAGCAGTGCAGCTGCAGTCTCTCAGCAGGTCCCACGTGCTCCCCTCTTCCAAACCCACTTCCTGGCAGGACAGAGCCATCAGGCAGTGGTGGCAGAAGTACCAGAAGGTGACAAGTTGTTCTACAGCTTTGGTTATTCTGGTTTTGTATTTTTTTGTCTGAATTTCTGATGGTGTCTTGAGAATCAGTATCCAGCTCCATCTGTAGAGGAGGAAGCACAGCAGGGAAGGCAGATTCCATCATTCTGCTTTTCATGGAATCCCACAATGGTTTGGGTTGGGAAGGTCCTTAAAGCCCATCCATCCACAGGCAGGGACACTATCCCAGGTTGCTCCAAGTCCTGTCCAGCCTGGCCTGGGGCACCTGTGCCTCTCTGGGCACCCTGTGCCAGTTTATCTCTGTATTTATTATTTATTCCATTGTTTTGGTCATCTTCTGTCTCTGTAGAGATCCTTGGAACTACGTCCAGAAATTAATACAGTTCTGTTAACTTGACTCATGTTTGGATTTGCTTTTTTCTTTAACGGTTTTGAACTCTTGTACCGTCAAAATCAATTTAAAAACTCATTGATAACAAAGAGCTCTTGATTCTCAGAGTTCCTGACCAAGATCATGTGAGTTAATGAGCCCAGAAACTCTGGGCTGTGGGGTGGAAATCCCTTCCCAAGGCTGACTCTGTCAGGTGAAGCTGAAATGAAGTGAACCCACTGTAGGAAAAACCTGGGATGCAGAGCAGGGCAACTGTCCTGTTGACCTCCATCTCTCTGCTGGTGTCATTTGTAAATGAGAGTTGCTCTCAAGGGGGAGATGAAAATTGAATTTGTACATATTTGTAATATGAGCTCCTCTTTTGAAAAGCGGTTATGTTGTGTGCTGCTTTTTAGACTTTTATTAACTAAAGCTCTCCATTTCTGTGTTCAGAAATCACTGGAGAAAATTGCTTAATTAAACAAATGACATGACACTGGTGGAAATTTGGTGGTTCCAGGGACAGCTGGTGGAGACTTAGGAACAGATGCACTGTTAATAGCACTTAAATTTTCAACTGTCTCCATTTCAGATGCACACACTTTTGAAAGACATAATTTTTTATTACTAAACATCAGAAATACCTCTAATGCACAGACAGGTTTTGTGATAAAATCCAAGTATTGTCCTGTTCAGAAGGCTTAGCCCTCAGTGCATCTGAAAAGGGGTTTGGAAGCTTCACAGTGAAGTGCTGCTCCTGATGAGGATAATTTTCTGTATCTTTAAATAATCAGGTCTGTCTCCCCTGTTTTATTTGTTTCAAAAAAAGCTGTTCCTAAAATCTGCTTTTGTTAAAGAATAAATATTTGTGGCTTTGGTTTCAGAGGAAGTTCCACTGTGCAAGTTTGACATCTTGGCCCCCCTGGCTCTACTCTCTCTATGATGCTGTAAGTTCACCCTTAAATCAAATAACCTGCAGAGAGCTTTATAGTTGTAATATCTAAGTATGGGATAATAGAAAAGCTTTAATTTTATTGGCTCATAATTTTCATTTTACAGCATTTTATATTCAGTGAAAAGATCAGGAAGGGCTTCCCTCACTGTGGTTGTTCCCTCCTTCCTAGGGCAGATGTCTGGGAAGGATAAAGAGATTCTGGTTCCTTCTGTGTTGTCTCAGAGCAAAACCAGTTAAAACATGCAGCTTCAAAGTGATTCTTTAATTATTCTTTAATTAAAAACTACTGTCCACTTAGGGAAAAGAGCTTACTCTACATTTTGCTTCCCTTTTGTTTTTTTTCTAAGAAGAAAACAGCAATACCTGTGTATTTAAATTAGGCTTTTCTTCCAACAAAAGGAAACCTTGATGGAGAGAGTCAAGAGGCAGCTCCATGAGTGGGATGAAAACCTTAAAGATGAATCTCTTCCATCAAACCCAGTAGGTACGAGCTTTTATGAACCCACAGTTTTAATTTTTTTTTAAATTTCTTAAGAGACCACAGCTTAGATAATTACCTGTGGTAGAGTAAATAGAAACACTTGGATTTATTTCTCTGTTAATTCTAACAGACCTGCTGCTTTCTCATTTCTAGATTTTTCTTACAGAGTTGCTGCCTGCCTGCCCATTGATGATGCTTTACGTATCCAGTTGCTCAAAATAGGCAGTGCTGTGCAGAGGCTCCGCTGTGAGCTGGATATCATGAACAAAGTGAGTAGTTCCTCTTTATTTGCCATCAAATTGCCAAAAAATAGGAGTGACTGTTACAATCTCTTCCAGAAATGATGGAATTTCCAGCTGATCCTTCCAGAGGATGAGTTTGGGTGTTCTGTTATTTTTTCAAAATAATGCTCGAAAGGAAAATGATGTCTTAGTGCTGGATTATGTTTGGCTGCAAGAAAAAGCATATGATGTATAATATATAATACAGAATATACAATATACAGTGTGTAATATATATAATATAATCCAACATATATAGAACATATAATTTGTATAATATGTTAATAATATGTAAATAATACTATATTATATTAATGATATATTAATAGTAATATTATATTATAGTAATAATATATATTATATAATTATATTTGCTTTTGTTAGAAGTATTTCAGTGTGGCCCAACACATTTTTAGCCAAGAGGTGGTGCTAGAAGTCCAGTGTTGTTAACAACCATCACAGCCCCACACTGACACCACGATCCAGCATGGAAATTTGTGGATTTTGTAGCAAAATCTTTGTAGTATTGAGCATAAATCTAAAGATTGGGCTAAACAGATTTTTTTTTTTACAAAAGACATGTATTTATTTCTTATGCAATTCCTTGTTAAGATTTTCAGAAATTTGTTTCCTTTCCCTTCTTTCCATTGCCATGACCTTGTAATGTTCTAAATGTTCTATTTGTATGTAGTACAGTTCTTTGTAATAATTTATATTTTCTAAATAACACTCTAGTGGACAAACAGCAGTGGGAATTTTGCCTGTTTGCCTAAAAAGTAGTGTCATTAAATTCTTGCCTGTTTCTGGGGAAAAGTGAACCTGAGGGTCATTTTAATAGTGATCCTCTTCCCATATTCATGCACCAGAAATGTAAAGAAAGGAGACAGAAAACATCTCTTCCAAATTCTGAGACAAAATGGGCAGGTGTTTGCCTGAGGCTGTAGTCAGACTAAATTTCACTTGTCTTCTCTGAGTTGAAACTCTGAAAACACCCTGATACTCAAGTGCTGCTGAGAACTGTTCATGTTCAGTTATTTTGTGTGTTCCATAAATTCCAAAGAGACAGGAAAACTTAAATTAGCCTCATAAACTCAAGTTAAAGTTGCTTTTTAGCCTATATCCAAAAGGTGTTTTCTTCTTCATCCTGTGACATTTTGGTCTGTAAATGTGTTTAGCTGTTCTGTCTTAGTGTCAGAATGGGGAGTGTATTGTGGTTATTTACAGTTTATTTAGCAGCATTTTTATCCAATCCAGTCCTTTTTATCCAGAGTTCTTTAGGATGCTCTGGCTTGTTCAGAATTTAATTTCCAATAATAAAACTGATCCATTTTCCCTTGATACCAGTGAATTACATTGTACTTTTGTCAACAATATTGTGTTTTTATCAGCTTGCCCTGTTGTTAACCCAGGTACCAAAGCTTATTTTAGGGAGTGTGCCTGACTCCCAGGTGTAGAACTGTGAATTCCTCTTGGAGTGCTAATTACAGTCATTAGAGAGGTTTGGAAGTGGAGCCATGGGATGAAAGAATTGGACTCAGTGCTGTGTGAGCCTTGGAGTGCAGCCTGGGAGTGAGGTGGGGAAGGTCCCTGGCAGGAGAGAGAGGCCAGGGCAGCTTCAAGGGGGGCTGTGGAGGATCTGAGCAGCAGAGCTTCCTCATCTCCAGGGAGCAGAGTGGGGCAGGACCAGGGGCACCTCCAGGAGAGGAGCTGGAGCAGCTGAAATCCAACAAAAACCTCTGAAGGGAGCAGAGGAGAGAGGAAGGAGTGCTTTGAGTGTGTGGTGTCACAGCTCAGAGGGCTCAGGAGCACAAACTCCAGGTTTAAGAGCACTGTCCCTGAGTGCAGCATTTTATTCCAAAATCCTGTGGCTCATTTTGGGGGAATTGCACAGGCATTACCCTTAAAAAGATGTACAGTAATGCACGTGCTGAAAATGAATGGGAGTGTTCTGCTGAGCTGATTTAAATGCTGCTTTTCTGGGCAGTGTCAGTGATGAATTGTTTGGTTCTACTTTGTAGAAAATGTAGAAGATGGATTAATCTGTTACAATCTCCAGGAGAGAGATCAATATGTTTTACCTATTTTTGTGAGGAAATTAAACCCATTGATCTACAGTACCCTCAAATTTAAGAAAGACTTAATGATTGCATTTGTCTCATCTGCCTTTTCTGTGCTGTATTGCAGAAGAGCAAAGGTTGTTTTTTCTAAATTAGCCTTTAGAGACCTTAAAAGGCTGGCTCATTTATTATCTTTGTGGAGTCAGATCCAATTCTCTGTGTGTGGACCTTTCTGTGAGGGGATGATATGAAAATTATTATGTCTTTTAGATAACAATTAATGTTTAAATAAGTGAAATGTGTAGAAAAAATATCCCACATCAGTAACTGTAAAACAATTGGTCCAAAGTCTACTCTGATGGAAAGGAAGAGACATTTTTTATTATTTCCCACTGCTGACAAGCATCTGGAAATTAATGAAATTACCCTCTTTGTTTCTCTTTCCCAGTGCACATCTCTCTGTTGTAAGCAATGCCAAGACACAGAAATAACTACCAAGAATGAAATATTCAGGTGAGTTTATTACTCTTCATCTTGGGCAGCTCCTAGGTCAGAAACATGAGCCCAGCAAAGCAGATTAAGCAGGGATGAGTCTTAAAACTGCTGGGTTTGCCACAGCTCCAATAAAATTAAAGTAAATATTTATAGAGAGTTTATATTTGAGCTTTTTTAATAAAAAGTTTGGGAATCTCAGCATTTCCAGGTATATTGGAAGAGAAATTGGTGTTATGCCACACCCCCGGCACCTCACACGGAACAATTTGAAATATAAATGTGTACATAAAGACTTTTTCATCCTGGTATTTCTGAATAAAGTTTTTGATATCCCAACTTTTATTTCTCAGCACTTCATTTATGTGTCAACAGGCCACAAGAGCCAATTAAAATGCACTAATTAGGGGATGTAAACAGGCTCTCAGGATGTTGGCATGCAGGGAAGCATGCAGGGTTCCTATGTAAGCCAATAAATGTTGTGAACCCTCTTTTCTTTAAAGAATTGAAGGTTATTCCTGATAGCTGGCCCCATTCTTTATTTGCCCTGTACAATATCTCCCATGTTTAACAACGATTTACATTTCCCAAATAATTGCTGCTTCTGTCAGCCTTGTCACTGCTTTTAATCTTGATGAACTCCCACCAGCCCATCCCCTGTGATAATGGGAAGGTTAAAAGATGCTTTGGGTTAACAAAGACTCCCCACAGTTTTTCTTTATCAGAGTGATAAGGAGCTGATGGGGTAATTAAAAGCCATTTCTTCTCTTCTAATCAAATAAGGGATTGCAGACACCACAATTCCTGCTGTGTCAATATGATGAACTTTTAACAGAAGGTGCTGAGAAGTTGGTGCAATAAATGAACATCTTTGCTTACTTTTAAAGTTACATTTTCCTTGCTTTTCTTGGAACTTGCTGTTTAAAGTAACACACAGGATGAGTCTGTCGTGTATTTTCTGCAATTCTAAGCAAATTTGAGCAATGATATTTTAAATCAGCATCTATTTTCTAAATTATTTTAAATCAGCATCTATTTTCTTTCAGTTTTTGATGCTATAATTGAAGGCACTTTTTTTTTTCCCCTACAAAAAATGGGGATTTTTTGCTCTGTTGAAATATTTTAAGCTTAGCTGGCAATTTTTTTTTTTTTTAAATTTTTCCTTGCTCTCTGACAAAATTCCTTTTGTGTTGCAGCTTATCCCTGTGTGGGCCCATGGCAGCCTATGTGAATCCCCATGGATACATCCATGAAACCCTCACTGTATATAAAGCCACCAACCTGAGTCTCAGTGGACGCCCCTCCACAGAGCACAGCTGGTTCCCTGGGTAAGAGCAGCAATATTTTATTAGAAAATTACCCAAATTGGCTATTTCTGGGAGGGTGGAATAGTAAATATTGAGTTTTTTTGGCACACATCATCGTTTTGCTCATATAAAAAATAAGGAAGTAAATTTAGACTTAATCAAAATGCACAATAAAAAGGAAAACTCACCTAAAATATTGCAGAATTTAATACTTTTAAATGGGGAAATACTACAATTTTAAAACATAGTCTAGAATTTAAACTGATTAAACCAAGTTGTCTGGAAGTTTCTTTGTGTGTAGTTTTGTTTAAAATACAACTGTTTTCAGCATTGTTTTCACACAGCTTTAGTGCAAGTGAAACACAGAATATATAAATGTATTTAGTTTACTGAAATACATTTTTATATCTAAAACCTGAATAAGTGTTACATTAAATTAAAAATTAATAACATTTGTATTGATCTGATTATCTTTGATTTTATTTTAATAATTAATAATGAGTCTGCCTCTCTGAGACAGTAACAGAATTAAGTGTTTAGATGTAAAAGTTTGCCAAATAAATAACAAGTCTTGCATCCAGGATTTTTTCCCTGGAATATCACAGAGTACTGAGCAATGACTTGGAGGATGTCTGGCACTTCTGTCACACATTTTAACATTAGCTGAAGAAAATTTGAGACTTTTAATATCTGGAGTTAATATTGCTCATCCTTTTGTGTTTTCTCAGCTCTTCTATGATGGCTTTGAAATATTCATGTTCTGCCTCATAAAACTGTTAGAGAAAAGCTCTGCTGCTGTGAGATGTGCAGCAGTCCTTGTTATTTGAAAAGCAGGGCAAAAATCACTTTCATTGCCATTAAATAATTTACTCTGAGAAGTTTTGTGACCCCTCTTCAGGGCTCTCAGCATTTCTGGGACAATAAAAAGCTTTGGTTGCTTCTTCTCTTTCAAGAGGCAATAGAGGGCTTTGGGGGTGGGATGTTTGTGGGGGTTTTGTTGTCATTTTTTGAAGCTCTGCAGGGTTTTAGATGGGAACTGGGCACTGGATTCCTGAGGATTCTTTGGAAACCCAGCTGGGGATTGTCACCCAAACCCAGCTGGGGATTGTCACCCAAACCCAGCTGGGGGTTTGTAGCTATGGTATTTTATGAAAAATCCTTTGCTAGGATTTTTCTCCCATTCTAGCTGAGAAGCCTCAGAAAAGAAATGTAAACGATTAACTATCTGATAGCTGTGGAATGTGGTCTGAACACTGTTTACCAAGAGGAGTTGTCACCCAAACCCACTTTGGAATTGTCACCCAAATCCAGCTAGGGGTTGTCACCCAAACCCACTTTGGGATTGTCACCCAAATCCAGCTAGGGGTTGCCACCCAAATCCACTGTGGGATTGTCACCCAAACCCACTTTGGAATTGTCACCCAAACCCAGCTGGGGGTTGTTACCCAAATCCACTGTGGGATTGTCACCCAAGCCCACTTTGGGATTGTCACCCAAGCCCAGCTGGGGCTCGTTGCCTGCTGAAGCATTTCCAAAGGCTTTTCCCTCACGCTGGCTTTGCTGTGCCCTGGGCAGGTACGCCTGGACCATCGCTCAGTGCAGGATCTGCGGGAGCCACATGGGCTGGAAGTTCACGGCCACCAGGAAGGAGCTGTCCCCTCCCAGGTTCTGGGGGCTGACGCGCTCGGCGCTGCTGCCCCGCATGCCCGAGGACGCCGAGGACTCGGAGCGCGGCCGCTCGCCGCTGCTGTGCCTGTGACACCCCGGGGATCCCGCTCAGTGCCGCTCCTGCTTCCTCAGCCAGGAACCCCGGGAGCCACGCCGGCACCCCAGGGAGCCAGGCTCACCCAGCTCCCCGTGCTGTTCCTGCAGAGGGGGTGCCAGGAGACACCAGGAGTGAAGGTCCACGTGGGACACCAGGACTGGACTTGTGTAATTCCCACTCGCAGTGAAGGAAGGGGGATGGAAACTAAAACCAAACTAAAATCCCAATAAGCAGAGTCTGATTGCTGCAGTATTCCTGGGATGGTAGATAGCAGCCACCTGCTGTGGAGTGTTGGCCATAACACACTTACACGTGGTTTGCTGAGAATCCCTGTTTCTCACTCTCTAAGTCCTTCAGGTTTGCTGCTTGTGCTGTTTCTCAGCTTTTTGCTGAATAACTGTGGAAGAGAGAAGCAGCCTGAGCGTTTCTGAGTGCTGGAATGTGCAGAAGCTGGAATTGCAGCTGCCTCCCAGGATGGACCCCATGGGGAAGTGTCTGTTCCTTACAAGCTGTCTCATCTGTTTAGTCCATTTGACTTTAGAAGTCTTAAATTTTAAACTGTTGATAGGAAGTGCACAGGACAGAGGGTAAACAGCATTGTCATGTTCTTTTCAGTGTGCTTCAATCACTTCCCCAAATTATTCCTGGTTAATTTACCAGTGGAGGTGTCCAAGGGTTTGGGACAGACTCTCTAACACCCCACTGAGGTGATTTTTAAATAGTACTTCTTGTGACAAAGGGAAGGAAAAATGTCTTTTAATTATTACATTGTACCTTTAAGATCATAAAGTAAAATTTCACGTTATCACCTTATACAGAGCAAAAGTTTCCAAATAAAATAGGAATACAGGCAGTGCTTTTTTCTGGGGAGGTTTCTTTTTTTTGGTTTGGTCTTTATTTTGTCTGTGCTCCACAAATTGGGTGCCAGTCTGGGGCAGTTTTTGCCACTGATTTATTGTTTTTTTTCCTCTCAGAATGCACTTTGGTGATGGCAATGGAGATTTTTTTAGTGCTTGTGCACATAAACACTTTTTTTTCTTGTGAAGCTTTTATCATTCACTCTCTATTTCTTCACAGTGATGTTAAATTAGTCAAGTCTAAGACATGAGGCACTGGTTGCTTGTTCTCTGTCAGGCTCCAGGCAGGTGTAGCAAGGACAGATCACTTCAGCTGAGGGCCAAGGCCAAGCCTGGCACACCAGGAGCTGATTCCCATGGCAGTGTGGTACCTCCAGCTGGAAAAACACCCCAAACCATGGATTGCTGCTGGGTATTTGTCATGCCAGGTATGTGGAGTTTAATTGTGTAACTCAGGTTTAGTTCTTTGAAACTTTCTACCTCTGTGCTGCTTCTGTTCTTCTTAGACACCTTTAATTCCATGCTCAGTTCCACGTGCAGTGCCCTGGCGTGGCAGTGAACTGTGAAAAGCAATATTTGGGATGTGGCTCTGAGCAAACAAAGGGTGATGATGGCTTATTGTCATCCAGAAAACACTCTGGGTGTTGATAATGATTCATTATAAGCTTGGAAAGCCAGGCACTGGTGTGAGAGGGAGACTGGATGCTCTGTGTTTGTGAATCCACTGGAACCAGGCCTGGCTTTCCCTCACCCAACACATCTGGGCTGGATATTTGGTTTTTTCTTTTTTTTTCCCCTCAAAGTCCCTCCTGTCTGTTGCTCCTGTGGCCCTCAGTGGGGCTTGGTGGTGGCAAGAAGTTGGAGGGTGCTGCCAGCACCTTCTGCTGCCTTGGTGTGAGCATTCACTGGGGGCTGGCAAGGGCAATTTCAAAAGGATTTTCTCAGCTGTCACTGAACTTGTAAAGGTTCAGTTCTTCGGGGTTTTGGCCGTGTCTTTTGGATTCTCAATTAAAAATGGCAGTGTTTGAATCCAGAATAAGCATTTTTTTTGGTGTTTTGTGTGTATAGTCAAATGTAAACTAACATAATCGAGGTAAGTCAGGAGTAAATTAACACTAATTAAATTTCATTGTTGATGATGCTGTTCCATGTGCTAAATGTGTGCAGTGTTTGCTATATTGAGTCCATGACACTTCCCAGGTTGAGTCCTGTGGTGGTGAATCCAGTCCTTCCTGGGAGCATCCAGCACTCCAGGGTGTGAGTTGGGGATGGTTCCTTACACTGCTTCATATTTTCCATGCTTTTCTCTGTTTTGGAGAGAAAACTGTTGGTGGGAATTAGGGGAAAATTTGCAGCATCGTTATGGAAAAACACAGACAGCAACTGCTCAGAGAATCAAAGGAAACCAGATTTGATGAATATTTACATTTACCCCCTTGATTGGCTGAGTTACTTCCTGCAGGAATTAATTACCCCAGTGGGCACGACTGAGGGATGACAGGATTTACAGCACTCACTCATTGGCAAGCCATCACTGCAGCATCACCAACACCCCAATCACAGCCTGTAACTTGCAAGTTTTCATTTATTTTAGGTTCATTTTGACAAATAGGTAGAATCACTTGTACACTGGGTTTAAAATATTTCAGATACTCATTTGTTTTTTATTAATGCTCTTTTTGGATGTGTTGCAGTTCATTTGTTCCTCTCTTTGTCACCTTTAATTGCTCTGTGAACTGCTCCAGGGGTAGCCCAGTCTCTGCTTTAACTCTTCCTTCTCTCTGCCTTTTGGGACAAATTTTCTGACAAATCTTGTGGCTTGCAAATATTTGCAAAGAATAAAATTCAATTTGTTTCAAAACTCACTTGGTTTTGCTGATTGTCGGGGTGGGAAAAGGAAACATTTGAGTTTATGATGAGTTTTTGGCTGCAAAAAGTGAAAGTTTCACTTCCAAGTATGTGCTTGCTTGACTGGCCCAGGGCAGAGAAGATAAGGAATAACATGGAGAGAGGGGAGGTTGTCAGGTAATTAAAACCACTGTATCATTTAATTAGTCAAATAATCTCTTGCAGAACTTCTTTGACCATGTGTGTATCAAACTTCATCTCCTTTCTCCCCATTTGCTATTTAAATAGCTCATACTCTAAAAAGGAGAGTTTATTTAAACCCAGCATTTTTGCAGATCTCAAGCTGGCACTGCTTGCCTAAAATACATGAATATTTTTTTATTTCATGTCTTTCATTTTCCTAGGGGTTAATGTTTCTTGAAGATAAACAGAAATGCTCAATAGACCAATGGGAAACCTCAAGCAGGGGCTGATCTTTAAGAGGTGTTGGAACACAGGTGCTCCCTGCACTGAATTCCAAGCAGGGCTGTTATGAAGGTACTTGAGAAATAATCTGGTTTTGCTGTTTTGTAACAGGATCCTCTGTGTTATCAGTGAGGGATGGAGGAAATGGGCTTCCCCCTGCTTTTAGTGACCAGCTTGGCCAAATAATCTCCAATTAAACCCATCAGTTTCTATTTACTAAGAATTAAACTGGCTTTGAAATGATTGATTTAATAGTGCACTCTACAGCATCTATACTGTGTAGTAAATAATTCTGATTAGTGTCTTTTCAGGCTAATCATTCCCAGCATCAATTTAAATAAATCATTCCTTGCTGTTCATATGCATGATTTGGGTTGTCATCCTTAATCCTGGGGGACAAAGTTGTGCAAAGCTTCCCTGGGATCTGAAAATCCTTTAGCCATAAAGCAGTGATTAAATCTGGGAGCAGGATTGGAGCCAGGCACACCCAGCCCCTCTCAGGGCTGGCAAACAGCTGGAATTGAAGCTCAGCACTCATGGGAAGACCTCCCTGCTAAACTTTGTCCAGAGTATCTATTTGGTCCATGCCAGGATCATAAATTTCAAGATTTCCTTTAAAATCCTCTCTCCACAGGGAGTAGGACCCTGACAGCAATGTTGGGTAAAAGTGTTCATATTTTCCATCTCCACAGCCACAGCCCTAAAGCTGCACTTTGGTGAAATCTTGAAAGGACTCCCTACAGCCCTGAGTTTTGTCACACCCTCCCAAGATTTCAGTAGTTCCAGAAATTACACAGAAGAGGCTTTAATTTAATCAATCACCTCATTAAATTAAGCACCATCCTGTTCTTGTGAGATTTGCCTTACTAACAAACAGCACTTTCCCTCTTCACTCCCTGGCTCCCACAAATTCCCAGGCACCTTCAGGAGAATTTACTTGAAGGACCAGACATTCCAGGAAAATCAAAGGCAGCTGGGAAGCTGTGTGAAAGCCCAAAATGCTGATTTTTTTCCAGCACTGCTCCAATGTTGCCATCTAGTGTTGCAAAATGATATCCAAGGAAAGTGAAATCCAAAGGATTTTATTTGTTACCATGGTTGTGTAGGAAAAGTTCAACCTGCAATAAGATTTATACACACAAGAGCTGCTCCAAGAGACTTTTTAACAGCACACCAAAAACCCCAGGGATAGGAAGACATTCATAAAGCTCAGGAATAGCTCTGCTCCCAATTCCCAAATCCCCAAGACAAGGAGCTAGATCTCCCCTTGTTCCTGTTAATTAACATTAATAGTTTGTCTCACACCTGAAGTTGAAAATACAATGTAGAACCTTCACCAGCTTGCTGTGGATTTAGTTTACTCAGTGATAAGTTACTGAAAAACTACTGAAAATTCATGATACTCACTCAGCCAAATCATCCCTTTAACCTAAAACTAATTCTGGAAAATAAAAACAGTCCTAGAAAACAGCCTGGTTTTCCATGGCAAGGCTGTTGGGAACTGCTGGAGTGAGTTTTTCCATCTGTTATCCAGCTTTAAGTACAAAAAGAGTTAAGGTAGAGCCCATTATTTCCACACATTCTCCTAGGCACATAAAAACCCCTCCATGATTTTATCTAGAGGATGCAAACAACCTTTTTGGGGGATTTTGTTTTTTTTTTGATATAGACAGTCAGAAGGAAAAAAATCTTGCTGTCACCTCTCGTGCCCTAAGTCATGATAAAATAGTAAATATTTATCACTAATAGCAAAGAGAGGTTGAGAAGGTGAGATTTGGCAAACAGTGTTTTACATTATTACAAAATGAAACCTCTCCTTGCAGAAGTTAGGAATTAGTAACGAAAATGTTAAATGTGACAGATGCCCAGTTGGCTGTGAGAGGCTCAGTTTCCTGGGAGCTCAGTTCCACTCAGATCAGGGCACAAACAGTTCTGTTATTATTCACTTTACAGCTTCTTCAGGCAGCTCAGCAGTTCCTCTTTATCCATGTGGTACCCACTCTTTTTCCACTCATCCCTCAGCTGCTGCAGTGCTGTCCCAATCTCCTTCCCAGAGGACACCCCCATCTTCCTGAGATCGTGCCCACTGACAGGGAAGGAGGGCACAGTCCATTCCTGCATTTCTTTCAAAAGCTGCTCCTCTCCTTGGTACTTCAGGAGCTCAAAGATCTTGGAGTTGGTGTTAGCTTCCCTAGACTAGGAGAAAAAAGGAAAAAAGAGAGGCTTCAGTATGAAACAGCAGAACCAGCTCCAAGTGTGCTCAGCATTGTGCTATTCCCATTGCTCCTCGTTAGGTAAGACCTTGGCCAAGCTGGGATTATGGGAGCAAGGCTCTCTCCTGCCTCACAGGTGTTAAAACTGAGTCTTGCAGGCTCTGGGAGATCCTTGGAGACTCCCTGAATCCCAGGTAATAGCTGTGATCCCTTATCCATCACCTTTCCTGAGGGAGACAGGCCTGGCCCTGAGGACTGGTCCTTGCCCTCAGTATCAGCAGAATGCAGCTGGAAATGACCTCACTGTGCTGTGGAAGAACATCCCAGGTTGCCTAAGGAACATCACCCAAAATCACTCCAAAAATCACCACAAAAATCCCAAAAATCACCCCAAAAATCCCCCAAATCACCTAAAAATTCACCTCAAAATCACCTAAAAATCGCCTCAAAATGACTGTAAAAATCCCCAAAATCACTCCCAAAAATCACCATAAAAACCCCAAAAATCATGCCAAAAATCACCCCAAATCACCTAAAAAATCACCATAAAAACCCCAAAAATCATGCCAAAAATCACCCAAAATCACCTAAAAAATCACCATAAAAATCCCAAAAATCATGCAAAAAATTTGCCTCAAAATCACCTAAAAATTGCCTTGGGAAGAACACCAGGAATTGCACTGATTTTCCATTCACAATTCAGAGCTGAATTTCACAGAAAAAAGCCAAATTCTCCTTGAGGTCCAGCTCCTGTTTCATATTTCAGCAGGACAGCACAGCAAACTGCCAGTCCCAGGTAAGGTCACAAGAAACTGAATGTGACATTTTTCACCCTGACTGACTTTTAAATCAGTCCAAAAATTGCTCCAGAGCACAGGGTGCTCAGAACTGCTACAACACAGCAGGTTTGTTTCTGAGGAATGTCTCACAATGAATTCAGCTCCCTGTGAAGCCCCAGATGGAGCAGTCTGAACTCCACTCACATCCATCAGGAAGTCCTGGTATCTTGCTCCAGAGCAATTCCAGAGCACAGGGTGCTCAGAACTGCTACAACACAGCAGGTTTGTTTCTGAGGAATGTCTCACAATGAATTCAGCTCCCTGTGAAGCCCCAGATGGAGCAGTCTGAACTCCACTCACATCCATCAGGAAGTCCTGGTATGGTCTAAGTGGTTCTGGCCCTGAGCCTTTGGTTAACTCCTGCCTGTGCTTCACCAAGAAAAGGCCAAGGTTCTTTTCTTCCTTGGAGATTTTCAGCCTCAGGTCCAGGTTTGTGACATCATCCTTCCCCTTGAACAAGGACGTCAGGACAGTCATGGGTTTTGGAGACAGATTTTGGATGTTTTTACTGACTCTGGCAAATTCCTCTAAATTTCCATCAAGTGGTAGCCCTAAAAACACACAAAAAGTGCAAAGAAGTATTAACAAGAAAAGTAGGTGTTAGCACAGGATACAAATAAAATCTGATTTCTGTGTAAAGCCAAGTTGGATCTCATTTGGCACAAAATTCTTTCTGTATAAGATACAGGAATAGGAAATCAAACTTCATTTCACTTTACCTATGTACTGGGTAATATCCAGCTCATACATAAGCTGAACCAAATGATTGACATGGTTTCCAAGAAGAATTTTTTTTAGTTCCACCCAAATCCTTTCTCCTGATATTCCAGCCAAGCCTTTGGCATTTTCTTTAATTGCTTGCAGTGTAATAGGTTCATGATCTCCAGGTTTCTCTGCAATTCTTCCATAAAATCTGCCAAATAAAACCCCTGGATGTTAGTTTAGAACACTTACAACTGTAAGAATAATTAAAAACAATTAAAACAAAATAAAAACAAAAATAATTCTTACAATTATACAACTTATTCCACTTATAATCATAAAATCATTGAGGTTGGAAAGGAAATATGACAATTACAACTCTTTTTACATCACTGGTATCTTTTTGTTTTTGAAACTTTATACAGTTTATTTATCAAGGAAAGGCAAAACCACTTACCTGAAGTATCTCAGGATTCTTAAATAATCTTCTTGTATTCTCTCAGCTGCCTTCCCCACAAATCTGATTTTCTTGTTTTTCAAGTCTTCATAGCCATTAAAGAAATCATAGAGTGTCCCATCCAAACCTAGAAAACAATGAAAAACCAGAATATCAATTTCCAAATGTGGCTGGCACAATGAACCACTCTCATTTGGAAACGAGAAGTTGTGTGGTTTGAGCTGGTCTGCCAGATCATCTCATTTATTTGTACAGACTTTTGACACAGCGACAGAACTCAGCGACAAAACTCAAATCCACTGCTTCACCCATGTAAGTGTTTTTCAAATTTACCTAAAAACATGGAGTTGACAGTGAGGTCCCTCCTCTCAGCATCCTTGTGCCAGTCCGTGGTGAACTCCACCTCTGCGTGCCGCCCGTCGGTGACAACGTCTATTCGGAGAGTGGTGATCTCAAAATTCTGTTCATGGAGCTGCAAATCCCACAGACAGCGTTACTTCAACACAGCCTTGACTTGCCATGACATGAAATTAAATTAAATGCGAAAGCTGCTCATTTTTTTAGCCCTGTGTTTGTGTCCAGCGGGCGGACACGTGCACAGCAAAGTGTGCAGGGTTTGCATACAGAGCTGAGAAATAGAAACTTCTGAAAATAAGCTTGACATTATTTATTTTCTACACAGCATGCAGAAATCTTCCTGCAGGAGATGGACTAAGAGCAAGGTAGAGGAAATCAGGAGCAGGAAACATTAGGATCATGCGTGAGCAGCCAACATTATTTTTTCTGGTGATGACACAGCAGCATGAACGGGTTACTTGCATTAAAATATGATAATTACTTGAATTCTACAATGAATAATCAAAAAAAATCACTCCAGGCTTTAAAGCAGGGTCTCATTTAAACTCTTGCTGTGATACTTGAACAAATAAGGAGCAAATTTTCTACTGGACATCCACAGACGGGTAGAAAAGATCCAAACCAACCCTGGCAGTGATGGTTCCGTGTTTTTCTCCTTTGTTATTGATCAGACGAACCCCAGCTGCTGTGAACATTTCCTTCATCTCTGCTGGTGTGGCTGTGGTGGCAAAATCGATGTCTTGTGGTGTCACTCCGCTCAGTAAATCCCTCACAGCCCCTCCTGCTATCCTCAGCTCATAGTTCTTCTTCTCAAACAGTTCTGGGAAGGGAAGGAAAACCAAACAGCAATAAACCCACAGCACAATCAGCCAGAACCTGCCTTCTCACTAAACTAAGATCATAGATGTAGGAATAAACACTCAAATATGCAGAAACCGGCAAATAACTCACAGCTTCATGCAAAATGCACTAATTTGTGGCACAGCTGAGCACCCACAGGTATGTTCCCTGTCATTCTGATTTATTTTTCTTAAATTTTTTTTAAAACTTAACTATCGGCAGGTCTCTAATTGGTCCTGGGGACCCTGGGCTGGGGATCATTTTGAACAGTCAGGGGCTGACAAGGGAAAAGAATTCAGATTATTTACAGCAGAGAACAGTGAGCCATGAGCCTAAATTTCTCTAGGAACAACAGAGCATCATGGAATAGGCCTACAAAGGGAAACACGAGATCTGTCCTGTGCCTGGAGACTGGCTGAGGGTGTTCAGCCTGAAGAAGGCCCTGGGAGCAGAAAAATGCTCTTTTTACCAGGACACGGAGCAACAGGGCAAGGGGGAAAGGCAATAAGGTGAGGAGGGTAGGTTCAGGAGTGAGGTTTCCCTGGGAGGATGGGGAGGGGCTGGGATGGAATTCCCAGAGCAGCTGGGGCTGCCCCGGATCCCTGGCAGTGCCCAAGGCCAGGCTGGACACTGGGGCTGGAGCACCTGGGACAGTGGGAGGTGTCCCTGCCATGGCAGGGGTGGGATGGATGGGCTTTAAGGTCCTTCCCAACCCGAAGCACCCCGGGGCCGCGTTCAGGGACATTTTCGGGGCCTCCTCCCCGCACTCACCGGCCACGCTGCGCAGCCCCGGCGTGAAGAGCGCCTGGAACTGCGGCGCCTGCAGCCTCATGGCGCCGGTGCCGCTCCCGCCGTGCCGCCGCCGCAGCAGCCGCAGCCCGGCCCTGCGGGGCACAAGCCAGAGCTCAGCCCACATCCGCGGCCACGGCCGCCCCTCGCTCACTCACCGGGGCCCAGCTCCCGCATCGGCGGCGCCGGGCGATGAGCTCAGAGCGGCGCCGGATCGCGGAGCGGCACCGCCCCGGGGCCGGGCTCGGTGAGGCGGCACCGCCGGGGAGCGGCACCGCCCCGGGGCCGGGCCGGGCCCCGCTCCGCCCCCGCTCCCTCAGCGGGAGCGCCCCGCCTGCGCTCAGCCGGCAGAGATTCATAAAAACCTCACGGAATCACAGAAGCACAGAGTTGGAAGAAACCGTCAGGGTCATGGAGTCCAACCCAGCCCCAGCACCTCAGCTAAACCCTGGCCCCCAGTGCCACATCCAGGCTTTGTTAAACACCCCCAGGGATGGTGACTGCACCACCACCCAGGCAGCCATTCTAGAACTTTATCACCTTTCTGAAAAAAACCCTTTTCCTGATATCCAGCCTGAATTTCCCTTGGCACAGCTGCAGGCTGTGTGCTCTGGCTGTGTCAGTCCCTGCAGACAGAGCCCAGCCCAGCTGAGCACAGGCACCTTTCAGGAGCTGTGCAGGGTGATGGGGCACCCCTGAGTCTCCTTTTCTCCAGGTGAGCACCCCCAGCTCCCTCAGGGCTTCCTCTCAGGGTTTGTGTTCCCAGCCCCTCTCCAGCCTCGTTGTCTCCTCTGGATGAGCTCCAGCCCCTCAACGTCCTTCCCAAATTGAGGGGACAGAACTGGACACAGCACTCAATAAAAGACCTAAAATATTTACCGTGGCTTTGTCTCAGTTAGAGAAAAAGAGTTACAATGGGAAAATGACTTGTAGCAGGAAGGAAAATACATAGTTTGGTAATGGCAAAATAACTGGGATGGAATTCATGAGTTTCTTCTTGCCCCAGTGAGAAGGAATTTGGTAGCATTTAAATGTTTGAATCATTGAAATTACAAAGTCATCATTTTGGAAAAGCCCTCTGAAATCGTCAAGTCCAGCTGCTCCTCAGCACTGCCAGGCTCACCACCAAACCCTGTCCCAAAGTGCCACATCCACAGAGCTTTAAATCACCCCAGGGATGGGAATTCCTCCTGACCCAAAACCCCATCCTGTTCTATGGAGCAGATATCAGTGATATGAGTGATAATTGATTATTTACAGCTATTAATGTGCACTTGACAATGTCTAAATGCAGTTGAGATCTTGTCCACATTGAATTACACCCATTTTCACCAATTTGGCAGGAGCTTTAATTGTGTCCTGAGCCCCAAAGCACTCGCCCCTCCAAGCTTGTGTCACCTGCACATTAATAACTTGGATGCCAGGTTGTTAATGAGGGTGAGTCATTAGCCTTCTTCTCATCCTTCCTATAACTCCATCACATACAGCCCCACTTTCTGCAGGGTTTCCCTTGGGCTGGATTCTGTTCCCTCTCCTGTTTGTGAGCCTGCAATACCATCACAAAGTCATGGAATGGGCTGGGCTGGAAGGAACCTTAAAGATCACCTTGTTCCAACCACCTGCCATGGGCAGGGACGCCTTCCACGAGCCCCTCCAACCCTGAACGCTTCCAGGGATGGGGCATCCACAGCTTCTCTGGGCAATGCAGAAGTTATCCAACCCTACGGATCTCAGCTCAAAGCTCTCAGCACAATATTAGGAAGCTGGTTTTGCTCTGGTACCGGTAACTTCCCAAAATGCTGCATGGCTGTATGGCCAGAGCTTTGGACAAGATGGCATAAAAAAACCTGGATAAAACATGCACAATTTCCCAGCAATGTTTGGGTTTGATTTTCTAGGGGAAGAACACATTGGGATATCAGCAGCGTGGCTGTAGATTATTTCCTTGCAGTCAGTCATCACATTCCTGCTCTTGAAAAGTCATCAGAGAACTCAGACCACTGTATATAATTAATGCTCAGTAAATAAAATAACTCCATTTCTGGGCTGGACCGTGCCTGTATGGAGCCTTCCACCCCATGGAAGCAGAGAGGCACAAAATGTGAATATAGATAATGAGGGGACTTGGACATTAAAAACACACTCTACTGTAGATGATGTGTCATTTTAATGAACACAGTTCCCTTTTTCGAGGCGTGCTTATCTCGCTTGTCCTCTGCCATCTCCTCTGAGGTGCCAGCTCTGCTGGGACTTGGAAGGCAGCAGTTATAAAAGAAACCCGCAGGGAGAGCACCCAGGGGACGGGGAACAGACAGACCCAACTCTTGACAGGACTCTGAGATGCCCAGGTAACCTCCCGGGGTGTCTGGTGAGCTTTGGCTCTGCCTTGTGCGTGCTTCTGAACTGCAAAGGTCCTGCTTTTTAAAGTCAGTTTGCACTGGGAAAAGCACCTGGAATCTGCTGCTTCTTTGTTGCTTGTGAGGTATTGGGACACATCATCTGTTAGGGGAGAAAGTCATTACTTTTAGGAGGCTGTTTTTTGTGCTTTGGATTTCTACTGTCCTTCTAAAAGGAATATATTCCTTGCACAAAGGGAATATCCCCTTTACTCTCTGCTTATTACTTATATAACCAAAACATAATCAAAACTTTGTCCTGAAAACTTACCATATCCATTTTTGTGAGGAGCACAACCCTCCTGTAGCCTTCTAGTTACAATCTTTACTTGCATGCACTTATTTTGATTCTCTTTTCAGCAATTTCTCCCTTGAAGCAGAGTATCACAGACTGCAGTTTGTTCTCAGGGGCTGTGGTATTACACAGCTGCAGAAATTCACCTTCCAAAAGCTGGGCTTTCAATCTTAGTCTGGCAGCAAGAAAAAGACAAATAGCATTTTGGAAAACACAGCAAGAAAAAATAAACTGAAAAGAACAGGATAATAATTTAGGACTCATCTGAATTACAGTAACATTTTATATCCAGTTTCAGTTCAGTAACATGCTACACAGAAAATGTAAGATCTAATACATGCAAATACTTCTAGGAAAAAAAAATCTTTAGGATCTTTTTGAAAGTATAGGGAAAAGAAAATCAGAATCCTTAACTTTTTGTGGATAAATTTAAAAAAAATCCACAGGTAGCCAAACCCACTTTAAATAAACACAAGGGAGAGTCAGCTGTTGTAGTTATGATAATGCCTGAAACCAATACACAGACATTATTCAAGTAGATGTGAATGCTAAGCACTTGCAAAACATGAGGCTTTTAAAAGATTTTTTTTTTTTTTTAAATAAGGTACTGTGGTTATTGCTGGTTTTTTAGGAAAAAAAAAATGAGTGAATACTCTCAGCAATGAAACTAATGAAGCTTCTTTCCCAAAGTTGTTTTCTTTATTTTCAAGGATGTGAGCATAATGAATTTTTACTTCTAAATGGAGAAAAAAGTATTAGAGTATTTACTAGTCTCATCAGGTAAATTAAAGGAAGCAGCAAAGAAAGCCTGATGACAGTAATTTGTGCAGGCATAAATGTGTGCTATAAAGAATATTTGTCCCATTGTCTGTGACTTGCTACATTTCGGGAAAACCAAAATGCCTGGCCAAGATGTCATTCCGTAACCCAACGTACACAAAATCAAACCCTGGCTCCCCAGGAATAATCCATTAGCAAACTCCTGAGTTTCAGCTGGCCATGTGCACATTTGGGCTGTCAGGAAAGCAGAGAGGCACAAAATGTGAATATAGATAATGAGGGGACTTGGACATTAAAAACACACTCTACTGTAGATGATGTGTCATTTTAATGAACTCAGCACTCAGACTGCGTTTTGAAAAATAGTTACTGTACAGCAGAATTATTCCAACTGTGATCAGTGGGAGTGCTTCCAGTCCCTGGGTTATTCCTGCTCATTACCATTGGAAAATATTATGTTTTCCATGTGAGCAATTGCTGTAGTGCCCCAGGGAGGTGCTGAGATTGGGCTGGGGGGGTGCATTTCTCTTCAGTAAGAACATTTTGGAAAGCTGCTGTTCTGAATGCCCATTTTTATATTAGGTTATACATGAATGATTACACAGAGTTTTGGGGGTTTTTTTTGGTTTTTTTTTTTTTTTTTTTTTCCTCCCAGTAATTCATGAAACAATCCATTGGAAAATGCTGGGTTTAAGCATTAAAAATTGTTGTTCATTGAAATCCGAAATGAACAAAGGAACAAAGCAGTTTCTCTTACACCCAATAATTAACAGTGGAGAATTAGCCTTGAGGTGAGCAGTGACTGTGTCTTTAGAAAGCTTTATTGGAGGAGTAACTAGACAGTAAATCCCAGTAAGCAGCTATTTTATATAGAGTGGGAGCTAAAATATGGTTATTTCTGTTCTTGGAGGAAATGGGACTCTCCCCAAAGCCAGTCTACACGAACCTGACTCACCTTCCATGGAGAAATGCTCTAATTCCACGGGTGCCCTGAACATCCCCACATGAAGGTTTGAAAGCAGCAGCTTTTCAGAGAGGGCTGGCAAAGGGAGCAAGATGAAATGTGCTCTGCGTACCTATATTAAATTTAGGTCTCACAAGAAGCATTTTCCTGCAAGAAAAGAAGAGTCTATCCCTGCAAGGCAGCAGTGTCACTGCTTTGATCATGGGGATAGATCGTGATCCATGGGTTGGGCGTTTAACCCTTGGCTTGTGCTCATTTTTAGCTCCTGTGAAATGGTGCCAAGGCTGGTGTGCTGATGCCTGGCTGTGCCCATCCGCCACCCAAAGATGATGGCCAGTGGGATGTCAGTTTTCCTGCTCTTCCTCTGGACAACAAACACACCTCAAGGTGCAGGAGGTGAGGAGCTTCCTCAGGGCAGTGCCCTGGTGGGTGCCCAAGGTCCCTCTTTGTGCTGGGCACTGTTCCACACGTGGGTAAAGCAGTCCCTGGTGTGCCATGGGCCCCGGAGCAGGGGTGACCATTGCTGTCCTGCTTCCTGGGACTGTGCCCTGTCCCACATTGTTCCCAGCTGGTGCCTGGTGTGCTGTGGGAGGAAAGAATCTCCAGTCATGGGGAAACAACTTGTGTTGGGGTTTTCTGAGCTTTTTTGGGGCAGTTTTCCTATTGCAATGTGAACTCCTGGGCATCAAAGGCTGGAATCACAGGAGAGGAGAAGTGGGGGCTGATCATGGAATCGCAGAGTGGTCTGGGTTGAAAGGGACATTAAATCCCATCCAGTTCCACCCCCTGCCGTGGGCAGGGACACCTTCCACTGTCCCAGGCTGCTCAGAGTCACATCCAACCTGTCCTTGGGCACTCCCAGGGCTGATGGCCCTCAACTGCCTGGGGTTTGGCAAATAAGGGAGAGCAGGCTCTGAAGAGCTGGAGGGGAGCAGATTGATTATTTCACTGCCCTGCTATTTATATGCTAACATTTCCCCCAGCATGAGATCCTCCTCATTTCCAAGAAAGCTCCAGGAATCCTTCTTGCCCTGTCATCTTAAATTATCCTTCCCATCCTTCTGTGTTTTCTTCCATTTGTGCTTAATTCCTCTGTTCATCATTTTGGCTCTACTCTCACATGCAACTTCTTGTGGCTGTCAACCTTCTCTTTGAAAGCCCCCCACGTTGCCCTCTCCAGCAGGCTGATGTGGGTGAGAATTGTTCATGCAGCTGATCACTCCATCAGCCCCATTTCTTGTCTCTGTGACAATGAGGACCAAGATGAAAACTCTGAACCTAATTAACAAGCCAAATGTAATATATCACAGTAATTTTCAAGTCGAAACTGTTGTAAAAATTTCATTTTTCAAGCTAAGTTTTAATAAATTCTTATTTGATGGGATTTTGGTTATTTAAAGTTTTTCTTTTTGGTCAAATATTAGAAATATTTTACAAGGAGCTATTGAGAGAATATAATATTGAGATTAAATTATTTGCGTGTATTGCTCACTGCTTGCAAAGAGGTATTGCTCTAAACAATTCACTGGATTGGACACTGATGGATATTTCTGTTTTCTCTTTTCCAGTTCAGGTTTTGCCACCTGTTAACTTCACCCTCACAGTCTCTGCATTAGCACAAGTGCTGTTACACTGGGAGCCAAACCCTGCTCAGGAACAAAACAACTCCACCATCAGATATGATGTGAAAATCCTGAGCCCTGAGCCAGAAGAGGTAAGAGAAATAAATAAATCAAGGATCCTAAGAAGGCTAAATCCCTGCTGTTCTCTTTTATCTAAACCCATTCTTTGGGAAGTGCAGAGATTCCCTCTCGGCCATCCTTGTGGACACAGCTCTGCTGGGATGAGCTGTGGGCATTGCAGTTTTCACCTCGAGGGGAGATGGATCCTGCCTTTAAGTAGTGGCTCCCCATTCAACTCTCTGAACTCACCCCAATGTGTGGCTCAGTCTTTGCAGGTCCCTTATTTTGCCTCCCATCCCCTGTGGTTATTTGGTATTTTCTATTTCAAGTATGACACCTGTCAGCCATCCTTGTGGACACAGCTCTGCTGGGACGAGCCGTGGAAATTGCAGTTTTCATCTCGAGGGGAGATGGATCCTGGCTTTAAATACTGGCTCCCCATTCAACTCACCCCAACGTGTGGCTCAGTCTTTGCAGGTCCCTTATTTTGCCTCCCATCCCCTGTGGTTATTTGATATTTTCTGTTTCAAGTATGACACCAGGAGGACTCACAGCGTGCGAACAGCGGCGCTTCACAACGGCTTCTCCGCCCGCGTGCGCACCTTGCTCCTCCAGGAGGACCTCCAGATGAGCAGTGACTGGGTGGAGGGAAACCTCCCACCTCTGCCAGGTAAGAAAACCCAGGGAAGGCCTGGGGTTTGTGTTCTGCCCCAATCTGTGGGCTAAACAATAAAAGGTGACAGGTTTAGTTCTTTAAAATAAAAGTACAATGTTTTCCGCTCTACCTGCTACAAAAGGATTTAGTCCAGACCTTTCCGTACTGCACTAGAGCCTGGAGTACAATCTGGAGGTGAAAAATGTCAACAACACCTATAAAACTTTCTAACAACGCCTTGCTAAGGCTGAGTTAACCCAGCGTGGTGCACCTAGGATATTGTTGCCTTGTTCCACATGAAATGCACTGTTCTGTGTGGCACAGCTTTACTCACTGCTTGGGAATCTGCATCCTTCCCAAGCCACAGAGCTGTGTGATGAGGAGGAGAATTGGATGCAACAGACACAGCTACAATGGCCCAAACTGGAATAAAAAGGGAGAAAATTACACGCAACAGACACAGCTACAATGGCCCAAACTGGAGTCAAAAAGGGAGAAAATGAGATGCAACAGACACAGCTATAACGGCCCAAAGTGGAATCAAAAAGGAGGAGAATTGGATGCAACAGAGACAGCTACAATGGCTCAAACTGGAATCAAAGTGCTTTAGCAACAGGAACTTGTTATGATTTTTGCAGTGAGGTTTTCTTTCTGCTCTGTAATCCCTTGGCTCTCCAGGTGCTGCAGGGACCTCTGTCACCAACCTGTCCTGTGTCACCCATGTCACCATCTCTGGCAATGTCCCTCTCCATTGCACTTGGCTCCCTGGCCAAGGGGCTCCAGAAGACACCAAATACTTCCTGTTCTACAGGTTGGTGTTTGCTGCTTCTCCAGCCAGCAGTGAATTTCTTTAAGAGCACTTGTCTCACCAGCATTTTAATTTAGGTACGAGACACACACAGAGGAATGTCCCACTTACACCAAGGACAAGAGGAGCAGGAATACTGAGTGCAGATTTTCAAGTACTCAGATTAAACCTGGTGAGATTGACAAGCTCATTGTCATTCACATTAATGGCTCCAGCAAACATGCTGCAATCAAGCCTTTTCAGCAGTTATTTAACCAAAATGCCATCGGTGAGTAGGAATACATTTAAAAATATCAAAAATGTCTGGCAGGATTGTCAAAATGTGAGGAAGTTCTGTTGGATTGAGTGGTTCTTGATGCAGGTGAAAGGATGTGCTGATTTTGTATAGTCACCTTAACGGAATTGGAAGAAATAACTGGATTGTTTTAGTTAAATTTGATTTTAATAATCTATTTGAAATTATAGAATGGCAAAACTAAAAGCTAGTAAAGGCAATTAGTTATTCTGTTTGTTAGCCAAAGCGTTATTTCCAATATTAATTTTTGGTTGATTTAGCCAATATACTTTAAAATGCTGTTTTTATTACCCTTAATTTTGCAGCCTTCCTTTAAAAGGAGTAAGACACGTGGTGCTCAAGTTAACCCTGTCCTGTAAAGGAAGGCATTAGTCTGGAATAAAAGGGAGTATGATGATTGTCTGTCATTTTTCATCTACACAAATAATTTACTTTCCCGCACTAGTTCCATACATTTTTCTTTTTTTAAACAGGTAACAGTTCTCTTTTTCATGACTTCACTAAGAGGAAAAAAAAAAATCACAGATTTTTTTCTTAGAAATCATCCCCATAACAGCAGCTGAATTCCTTGGAATTTTTTGCATTTTTGAATAATTTTCCTGGCTACATCTGCATTTTCTTTTTTCTAGAAATGAAATTTTTCTAACTATTCCATCATTAATTTAATACTTTTATGGAAATTAATTTAATAAATTCCTCTTTCTCCAGTAACCTGATTTTCCAAAACTTTTAAGTGGATTTTCCAAACTGTTTTCTTATAACTATTACCAGCAATGTAGTTATTCCTCCTAAATCCTTATCGTTTCAATCCAAAAAGGGAAATAAATTCAATAATTATAGGTCCTCCTTTGAAACACTATCAGGTTATAAAATGCTCCAGGTTTTTAGTATTTAAACTTGTCTCTACAAATAACTCACCTGTATAGTTTTCTTTTTGCAGAGAAAGTGAATATTCCCAGAAATATCAGCATATCCCTGGAGCAAAACGACCTCCTGGCCATGTGGGAGAAGCCAATTTCTCCTTTCCACGAGGAATGTTTTGAATATGAATTTTATCTCATCAACCTGAAGTCAGGTAACAAGCAGGTAATTGCTCCTCCAGCATCCAAGATTATCCAACATTCCTGTCCTCTCCAGCTGGAATTTGCCTTCCTCTTTTCCTCAATGCCTTTTCAATCTGCAACAAACCATCCCCAAGGAACTTGGGAAAGCAGGACAAAATTGGATTTATTCAGCTAATGCATCTGGGCTCAGAACAGGTTTTACCATCTTGAAAATGCTGCACTGAGAATCTGCAGGAAAAATGGAGAAATGAGGCATTTCCCAGGAATTTTCCCTGGAATATTGGTGTGTTAGGACAAGTGGCCCCTATAAAAATGGGGCTCTTACCTCCAAAGCAAGGCCAGCAGCTCGCAGTTAATAAAAACAATAAAAAAGATAAACACGGTGTGAATTTGTTTTTTGAATGGTTGAGTGTTAATTAATCTCTGAGAGCACCAATTGTGTTCCTGACAGATCCTGAAGATCTCCTCCAACAGTTTCTGGCTGCGGGTCGATGCCAGCAGCAGATATTCCATCAGGATCAGGGCCAAGCACAACCACCTCTGCCGTGCCTCAGGATTCTGGAGTGACTGGAGTGAAACCATCTATGTTGGTGAGAATTCCCATTATTCCACTGCTGGGGAGCCAGTGCTGCCTGATCAGGAGCCTGTGCAACACCCCAGAATTCTAATAGGAAACAGGAAAACAGGGGTTTGAAGGAAAAACCTGACTTGTTAATGCCAAGGGGATTTAAATCAGTTCCATTAAAAATAAACTACTTGCAAGAGGATTTGTTTTAGGCAATGCTTTGTGAGTATTTCCAGAGATTGCTTTAAACTCAAGGCCTTTTCTTGCATCTCTGCAGTTTTTTCAGGTTTTTCTCTACCCTCAGTGTGATGTTCATGCTGGAAATAAATATGAGAGGCCATTGATTCACTGAAATTATCTCACCCCTTCAATGCTGAGGGAAAAAAAGAGCATTCTTTTAGCATTCCCACTGCTGGGGAGCAAATGCTGCCTAATCAGGAGCGTGCCCAACATCACAAAACTCTAATAGGAAACAGGAAAACAGGGCATTGAATTTAATTTACCGAAACTATTTCAGCCCTTAAATGCTGGGAGAAAAAAAAAGAACATGATTTTAGCATCTTTGGAGCCTGATCATTTGCCCCAGGCTGTTTTGTATTTCCTGCTTGCTGACCAAGTTGTTGTGGAAATAACAGTTCCTTTATCACTGCACGTTATCAACTGTTTGTTCTTAGACATCCTCCTTTGCCCTTATCTTTGGAGTTTCTCAACTTCCTTGTTTTTACTTAAAAAATACTCCTGTTTACTACATTTCCCCTCTTGTACCATGAATTCACATTTTCAGTGTTTTGCCTCCTTTCTCCAACACATCTCCTTGACCTCCCCACCTGGCTCACACAGCAAACATGAAAAATCCACAAAACAAAATTGCTCTTCCCTAAAAATTTATTTAAATCTCAACCATATCCAAGGACAGGACCACTTCATGCAGTTTTTCCTCATGGAAAGGGGTTTTTAGGGGCTTGTTGCAGTTCATTGGCACAATACAGGTTCCTGCCACTTTCTCAGCCACTTATTCTCTCCTTTATATCAAAAGAAAAGAAAATTGTTGTTGAAATCAAAAATTCAGTGCCATGGAATCTCTGAAATTGATTTCTTATTCTAGGTATCAAGTCTTCAAAATCTGCATGTTAATTTGTGACCTGAATACAACCACATTAAACAGCTAATGAAATATTTACAATATTTAAATTCTAAACATGTTTCAAATAATCTGTACTAAAATAATACATTTCTTTTTTTTTTTTTCCCCTTGAAATTCAGGGCAAAATAAACCAGAGAATTCCATAGCCTGGATTCTCACCCTGCTCTGTGTGTCCACGTCCTGCACATTGCTGCTTGTTGCTATAATATGCCAAATGTAAGTATTAGCATTTTTGTTTTATTACTATATAACCAAGGACAGGGTATTCAACAAGTGTGGGGAGATGTCACAAGCCCAATTCTGAAGAAAAGCTGAGCTTGCCTAAATACACAAAGCAAAAATAATCAGCCTCACTAATCAGCAAAAACATTCAGCAAAATTGGTGGGGTAAGAGAGTTATTCAATTTAATCTTATACAACAAACCCATATATTGAGTGAGATGAATTTGTTAAAATTTGTTAAAATCTGTTTGTCCTTCTCTCATTTCTTCATTAAATGCACCTGACTGGGTCAGTGATTTCCCCAGAAATCTTCATTTATGCCTGGTCAGAGCTGCTCAGAGCATCCCTCATGGCCAAAATATCCACACCTCTGGTGTTTGCTTTGAGTATTTGAAATATTGAATTTATTTTTAATTATACTCTGGCTCTGGATGCTGTATAGCAAAGGCCAAAACTCCCCAAATGCACAGTGAGGAAGCACAGCTACACTTTGGATTTGTGTCTGACAGTCAAACCATAAGTGATGAATTAAAGGCTCCATGTAATTAGAAGTTTCTCCCTGAAACACACAGCAAGCAGCAATTACCAGTCCACAATAAACACATCTCCCCTTAATGGAAGTGCTAATTCCTTATTAATTTCTTTAATGCCTTTTTATTTATTGCTCATCCTGATGTATTCTTGGCTGTTTTCCTCTGCGTGCTGTGTTTCCTTTATCCAATAAAGGTGTACAGGATGCTCCAAGAGGATAACTGAGATTAACTCTGCCTGGGGGAGCTGTTCTCAGGGCAGCTGAATGAGCAGGGCTCTGCTCAGGAGGGTTCTGCCAGAAACAGCACAGGGAATTTATTCCTGTGTCACACGCTTGTCCCCAGCTATGCAGCCTTGATGTCTCACTGAAAATCCCCAGATTTGTCTTACTTACATGATTCTGTTATGGATTGAGCTGGAGCTGGAGGTCCTCCCCTGCTCCAGCATCGTCTCCAGCTCTCGTCTCTCTCTTTGGGACAGCAGAACCAACACCAGTTAGCAGCAATCACTCTGCTCCATGTTTTCTGAGGAGTTCTGACAGCATTTGAATATTGCATTTACCCCTTTTGGAGATCCTGCAGCACACACAGGGGGAGAAATAAATCCAGGGTACCATTCTACTCAACCTGGAGATGCTGTACTAATGCATTGTATGATTTTAATCCAAATTTCAGGGAGCTTTTCCAGGTTCAGCTGCTTGCTGCTACCTTGGTTGCTCCCAGGAGTTTCTCTCCAGTATAAAATTCCCTGACACCCAAAGGCTCATTACTTTCTCGCTTTGCCAACATGATGAAAATTTTACCTCCCTGCTAGTCTGAATTTCATGGAGCTGCTCACCTTATTCCACCTTTCCTTGCTGCTCCTTCTCCAATCCCCAGCCTGCCCTGGGAGGATGGGAAAATGTAAGAAGATGAAACACAGGGTTGTACCTGCAGATATTAAAAAAAAGAAAAATCGAGCAGGTTTCCTAGATCACAGTTTCATTAGTACTCTCTGTTTTTACTGCTCTTGAAAATTCATGAAGTGCACTCTGCGATTCAAGCCACGGAATCGTTTCAAATTTCGTGCGATTCGCAGCCATTATAAGGAATTTCATTACAGCAAAGAGCTCCATAAATTTTTCTGTGTACTTGCAGGCATCAGGGTTAAAGCCCCACCATTTGGGAGGAGTGCTGCAAGGCAAAGGGGCCCTCTGGGACAGTTTGGGCAGGCTTTTCCCTTCACTCACTTGCAGAGGCTGATGGGGTTAGAGTCTTGATAAAAACCAAAACTGAATGTTCTCCTGGTTTGCTCTCTGCCTGTAGGAGCGAGCAGCTTCCATACTTCCCTAGGAATAACATTTTCTCCTGGAGGTGAGCCCACAGGAGGATGGTGTCAGTAACTTGCTCTCAGTGCCCTCCACACCCCAAAATCAGTGTGGTCATGCAGGTACCCCCCTCTTCTGCACCCCCCAGCAGCCCACGAGCAGCAGTCACCAGCCAGCTTGAGAAAAACTCCAGGGGGAATCTCAGGGGAGGCACTCTGACACAGAGTTAAAACAAATAGTTCCTCAATCTCATCACAGAGCACGGAGAGCTTGTTCTCCTGCTTGTTTCTCTTTGTTTACCTCCAGCCTTTCCATGTCACAGCCTGTGGGAAGAATGGAAATTTCAGAAAAGCAGACACAGCACAAAACCCAGACCCCAAAATGCTGATTTAAGGCACAAGGGTCCCATGGGGTGTGTCCAAGGCCTGAAGGTCCAAGCAGTGACAATGGAAAAAGGCTGTGCCTTAACCTGTGTAGACAAAGATACCTGGGATGCTTTTTGTGACAAGATCTTTAACCACATAACTCTGACTTTTCAGTAACCTCCAAAAAAGAACAGAACCATTCTGAGGGCACCACCCCAGCAACTCCTCCCTGCAAAGACCTGAGGGGCAAAGCAACCCCCATGGACACACTTCTGCCTCATTTCTCATGGGCATTTGTGCACCTTCCTTAAGTGCTCCCCTTCCAGAAGTGACATGTAATTTATGCTTTTTGCTGCCTCAATAAATAATTTTGACATGGTTCCATCAAAATCTTTTCTTGGCAAACAGCACAACAAGGAACACACCAATTCCAAAGAGAACCAACTCTTGTTGGGTACTTTGCCCATCAGTGGCATAAATCAGAGCTGAAAGGAGCTGCAGGTGGAATGCTGTGGCCTTTTGAGAAGTTTGTGAGAGCTGGTGAGGTGTAGGAGCTGCCCCGGGTAAGGGCACAAAGGCCTGACCCTTAGGAGGAGAGCTGGGAGGAGTGGAGGTGATGGAGGTGATGCCAGGTGCTGCAATAACAACACTGGCACTCATCCTGCCCCACTCCTGAGCTCCAGCAGCAGCCACTTTCCTGTCCCACCCCAGTGGTGGGGAGCAAACAGCCTGGCTGCTCCTTTGCACCCAGCAGTGGCTCTGCTGTGTCCAGCATTTCAACACAAAAAAGCAAATGTTTCCCCCAAAACACCTCACACCCTGTTTTTCCTCCCCATATTCCCATTTGTGGCTGTAGGATTCCCTCCCCCAAAGCCTCATCCCCTGCAGCAGAGGGAGACATCCCACAGCTCGTGTCTGTGGGGTGAGCAGTGCTGTGGCCCTTCCCTTCCCCTGATAATTAATGAAGCATCAATGTCACCTTCAAGGCAGCAGCAGCTCAGCCAGGAAGGTTTAGCTCCAAGCTGATAGACAGAAAATATTATTCCTCCTCACCAGGAGAATAGTAATAGGATAAAGGTAAATTTGACAGAACTCAGAAAGCTTCTGGAAGAAGAATAGTCCTAAGAACATAAGCACTGAGCTAAGAAGACATCAGCCAGGGGGATTGTCACAAAATAAAGGGGGCAGAGGAACAGATCTGCCCTTGGTGCCTGAACACATCTCTTTTTCCTCCAGAACAGACCCTGGACACCAATTCTGGGCTGAGCCCTCTTCACTCAGGCCAAGTTCCCATTGAAACCTGCCCCTTTTGGACATGGTGCTATCCAGGGCTGGAGACAGCGAGAGTGTTTCAGCACCTGGAATGTGAGAGCTGAGCTCTGGCATGTACCAAACACAAGGAAAAATTCCTTCAGCTGTCACAAAAATCCCTGTGCTGCGAGCCCAGCCAGGCCAGGGAGTGGCAGGCAGGGAGGGGGTCTCAGGGGTGTGAGCAGGATGAGTTATCACAGCACTGAGCAGAACCATTTGCTGTCAGCTGTCCCTGGTGCCCTCCCCTGCCTGCTCCCAGCTCCCTTGGCACACAATTATTTGTGGTTGCTCTCCTGCCACGAAGCACTGGCAGTTTATGTCCAGAAACCAAAGCCTGAGCACGAGGCAGCTCGTCCTGCTGTCCAAAGGAGGTAGCTGACAGCAGAGCCCTTGGGAGGAGCAGCAGTGTGAACAGAGATCAGAGCAGTTCATTTCTGCCCAGACAGCCCCAAAAGCCCTGGCACCGGATGGGGACAGCCTCCCCCACCTCCTCCTGTCACCTGCCTGTCCCAGGGCCCAGAGGTGTCCTGTGAGGAGTGGCACAGCTGCCCAGCCCCAGTGGGGACCATTATCTGTTCCAACCCTAACTGCTAAGAATTTTAAACTTGTGCTAACAAACACTAACCCCCCAAAAACCACTGTGTTTAACCTAAAACCATAGGAAAAAAACTTCCAAAATTAAATAACAAAACTAAAATTATAAGTACATAATTTAAATAAAAGTGTATAATATCACATAATAAAAAACTTGAAAGTTTAACTTAGCAGTTAAGGTTCCAACAATTATCCCTGCTGCAGGCAGGGCTGGCTGCTCCTGGGGCTGAGCACGTGCTGCTGCTTGGGCCCCTCATCCCCCAGGAACAACAATTCTCTCATCCCTCCACTGCTGTTTCTTACAGAAACCACGTCTGGAGTAAACTGTTCCCACCAATCCCAACACCCAGCAACAAATTCCGAGACCCTTTCCCAATTGACTACGAGGTAAAATAACATGTTTTTCTTTTTTAAAAATTTTATTTAAACTAAAATGAATGCTTTTGTTTGTGTGCTGCTTTTTCCCTGTAAGGCTATGCACAAAGAGGGTCCTAGAATCATTAAATCTCAGAAAGATCTCCAAGACCATTAAGTCCAACCCCATGGCCACTAAACCCACTGAATTTAGCAATTCCTGAGGCTGTTTTTGCCATTCTCCCTGCTGTGGCAGATTCTCACCTTGCTGTGTGGCCACTTCCTTTGCCCACGACAGGTTCCTGTCTGCTGCAGCTCTGCATCTGGCTTTGCTTGCAGATGGTGTGGTTTGGGAAGGGTTAAAATGAACAGAAAGGTTAAGCGGTATCGTCCAGGTTTTCCCTTTTTCCAACTCCATTCCAGACTCTGGGAGAAATCCAGCCTGGGCTTTCTCTTTTGCCAACTCAATTCCAGACTCTGGCACAAATGCGCTCCAGGTTCCCCTCTTGCCAGCTCCATTTTGGACTCTGCCTGAAATCCGGTCCGGGTTTCCCCCTTTGCCGACTCCATTCCACACTCCAGCTGGAATCCACTCCAGGTTTCTCTTTGCCGGCTCCATTCCTGACTCCAGCTGGAATCCGCTCCAGGTTCCCCTTTGCCGGCTCCATTCCGGGCTCCAGCTGGAATCTGCTCCGGGTTCCCCTTTGCCGGCTCCATTCCTGACTCCATTCCGGTTCTTTGTTCCCGGCACTGAATTTCGGGCTCACCTGTGGCTCTGCCCTCTGTAGGAATTGCGGTTTCTCCCCAGCCGGACCGAGACTGCAGGGTGGCTCCTGGAGAGCTGCTTTTGTTCAGCCTGACAATTCAAAGTGTTTTGCTCCTGCTGTTAAGCTGGACTTAAGCCTTTCTGGGTTTGCTGTTATTTCTGATAAATACATTTATCTTACAGATGAGATAAACCCCTCATTGTCTGCTCAGGGGAAGGGCTGCTCAACACCTTGATTTTCATTTGTCCCCTTGGAACAGGGATTTGATTTTTTGCATATTGTTCTTACTCCATGGTCTGGTCGAGGAAACAGGCTTAGAAGATTATCATATAATGTTTGTTTTTAATTAAATGGTGTAAAATACATGAGAAATAGCAAATATTAATGCTGCAGCTGGAAAATGTGAGCTTGCAAAGGCAGGTTCACGTTCTCATCAGCAGCTCTGCCTTGTTTTCAGTCTCTTCACTCCAAGTGAGCTGGCCGTGATGGGTGACAGCAGCAGAGGCCTTCTGCTGGCACCATGGCCACAAGGCTCCTGGCACTGGCAAAGAGGGCTGAGGACATGACCCAGGTCCCTGCTGAGGCCACCAGGAGAGGGAAGTTGTTTGTTGGGGACACTCAGTTCCTAAATTCGGTGTAAACAGGGCTGAGATGACGAAAGCCCTGCAGGTGGTGGAGCCCTGCACGTGGTGGCCCGTGGGAAGCTGCTGGTCCCTGCTCTGTCACCTGCCACCCTGCAGGGCCTCCCAGCAGCTCAGCCACTGCTGCTGCTTCCTTCTGCAGCACCTGTTTGTGCAGCTCTGCCAGGATGTGGCCCCATAAATGGCTTTGCTGCCATGTATTCAGAAAAATTCCTGTTCCTCAAACCATGACCCCTCACTGCAAAAGTGACCAGGCCCTGGAGAAGGCTCCCCAGGGCAGTGGTGGAGGCACCATTCCTGGAAGAGCTCAAAAACCACTTGGTTTTTGGACGTGGCCCTTTGGGATAGGATTTGGTGGGTGTGGTGGGATCTGATTGAAAGTTGGACTTGATCATCTTGGAGGTCTTTTCCAGCCTTAATGATTTCATGATTCTGTGCCCTCCAGCTCCTCCTGGGCTCCTTGTCCTTGGCTACAGAGCACGTGTGGCCACTGTGGTAAAATGTGACAAATTGTGGGGAATTTGGGGGTGCAGGGCTGGAGGGATAGAGGATGAGCAGCTCTGCGAGAGCTTCAGCCGGAGGGTGAAAATCCTTCTGTTGAACCCAGTGCTTCTGAGCTCCTCAACCATGAAACATTTTGGGTCAATCCCTCTCTAAATGCACCAGTTTGAACTCTTAGCTCTCCCCCAGCCCAAGCCACGCTCCCAGCTCCAAGGGGTGTTTGCTTTGCAGAGAGCACGGACCTGCCCCAGCTCCACGGAGACCGAGGTGGGCAGCCTGGCTGAAGGCCTCTCCTGCAGTGTCCTCGATGACTCCGTGTTCTGAGAGGCACCACAACATCACCCACCAGCGCTGGAGAGGGCTCTGTGTCACCTCTCTGTGTCCCTGTTCCCAGCAGGGATGAGAATTTGCCTCCACCAGATGCCTTGTTACCAAACAGAAAGTTCCAGCTCAAGCAGGATTGAAGCTCATGGCACAAGGGCTGTGTAGGGAAAAAACAAAAACAAAAACAAAAAAACCTTGCAAAAGAGCCAATGGATTCCTTTTTTCTGGTTGGCACCTTAATCTTTCGGATGTTTGTTTTACTTTGCTCTGACAACTGGAGATGCAAAACTGGGTTTGGCACAACTCTGTGGATGCAGCAAGGTGATCCTGGAAGTGACCAAGCAGGGTCAAACACTGGGAAAAGAAGGAAAAAGTTGTGAAGCACCCAGTGCAGTCACCCCCAGTGCTGCACAGCAAGGCCACCATGAGAGCAGAGACACTCACCTAGCCTTTGCTGCTACGCTTTGTAACGAAACTGTGAATTTCCACCTGAAAAACATCCCTGGAAATGCAATTCCTGGGTCAGGGCAGGTATGACTGTGCAGCCAGACCACCCTGCGTGGGGACAGTGCATGGCCAGAGTCCTCTGCATGGCTCAAAGGCACCTAACCCTGCTTTGCAAGTGACACAGCACCATTTTGGGAGGCTGGGGAACACCTGGGATCAGCTCAGCTGCCCAGAGCACGGTGCTGATCACACCAAGGTTGTGGTTTGATCCCCATAGGGACCATTGGACTCAATCCTTGTGGGATCTGTCCAAGTCAGAATATTCTGTGGTTCTCTGATCTGTCTCAGGACTTTATAAAACACCAAAAAGTTGTGGGGGTTGTAGGTTATTTAAGACTAAAGTTTGTTTGCTTGTGCACCGACTACAACTATGAGCAAAGCTACACTGTGCCTGCTCCTTCTGTACACTCAGGTACCACATTTGAGTATAAATCATATATATATATATATAAAATCATATAATTAATGTAGCTCATTAATATAACGCTGGCGCCTCCAATGTCTCTCCTGCATGTGCTTTTAATGGATTTGAGAGACCCAACTTTAACACTCTGAAATCAGAAATTCATTAGTAAAATCCTAAAAATGAGACTAAAGAGAATTTACTTATTGGAATGTATTTTATATCATGCCTTTAAATTGGTTAATAAATAAGGTTTCTGCATATAACTCCATTCCCATTAATGGCAAGCTATTGCAGAGGTGAATGCAATGTATTTAAATACATTTTGCATGTCAGGTCCTTGGTATTTCCAGGATGAGTCCTCTTGGGGACATGAGCTGGATGGCTTGGAGAGCCAGCAGCCACACTTCTACTCACACTGGTAAATAAATCCAACCTGGTGTAAGGCAGGAGTAGCAGCACTTCCCCAGCCAGGCTGCAGGTCCAGCCCACTCACCTTTAGTGATGTCACATCCTGGAGAACCAAGGATACAGGATGAGGACAATTCCTGGCCGAGCTCCTCCTCATGATCATGATACCTGGAGAGAAATCTTCATTCCAGGCAACATGGGTGGGAAAATGGAATTTGTCCAGGATCCCAGGCCACACCCAGGGCTGTGTCAGGTTTTGGCACCACCATCTCAGATCTCCAGCCCCCAACCCCCACTGCACAGAAGTATTAATTTATCTTTTTTTTCCCCTTCAAACCCAGCTCCCAACCCCCTCACTGCTCCTGCTGCCTCCAGGACAGCACCCCTAGGAGCTGCTCTTTGCCTTCCTCTGAAAACCACAATTTTACTTTTAAAACCAGAAATTGTGCTACAGGGCCGGTTTATTGTTCTGCTTCATTGTGAGGTGTGTTGCAGCGTGGGCAGGTGGCAGGGAGCTGCAGCCTTCCTGAAACACCCCCATGAGGAGAGAGCCCCACCAAGCTGACAGCAAACACCACACCCAGCAGCAGCTGCTCTCTGAGACAGCTGGTTATTTAAATCTAAATCTGTACGGATTTCCAGGGGAAGTTTATACCACGAACACACTTGAAGAGTCCAGGGACAAAAATAGAGAAAAGTCCAGGGCCCAGGATTATATACTGCTACAAAGGGGTGGAGCTAACAGCAACAACCAATCACCTGAAGCTGTGGGCGGGAAAATTATTAAATTGACCAATAGGAAAACAGAAAGGCAAACAGACAGGGGTACAGACCAATGACAGTACAAACAACAGAGAAACTGCTAGAACCATGACCATATATGGTTAACAGGGTTGGCCAGCCAATGGGCCAACAGGGGGCGTGGCTCTGGGGTTGATTGACAGCATGTCACAGGAGTCCATGGCAGAGGCTGCAGGGCCCTGGCAGACCCACAGGCCTCCACAGAAGTGCAGCGGTGCTTCTTTGGAATGCAGAGAGCACCGTTCAACTCCTGCCCTGAAAGGACTGGAAATGTGGCTTGGTGGATTTAGTGGTTTCAAGCCATGCTCCCAAAATCCTCAGGAATCCCCGGGATAGGCAGAGGCAGTGCCTGGAAGGGCTTTGCTCCAGCCACAGGGTCAGAGATGCTCCATCCCCATGAGCTTGGACAGCTCACAGCTCTACAAAACACGCCAAAAATGCACCTGCTCATGTTTTTTGGACAGTTTTGGGAGCAGAATTAGACCAGAGGTGTATAAATAGATTTTTTTTTGTGCCTGGAAGGGCTTTGCTCCAGCCACAGGGTCAGAGATGCTCCATCCCCATGAGCTTGGACAGCTCACAGCTCTACAAAACACGCCAAAAATGCACCTGCTCATGTTTTTTGGACAGTTTTGGGAGCAGAATTAGACCAGAGGTGTATAAATAGATTTTTTTTTCTGCCTTCACAAAGTTTTGATTTAAACCAACTCTTGTATCTTCACATCAGTGACAGTGTCAGCAGGCTCTGAGGGGAAATTTCTCACTAGGCAGAACAAAAAGTGGAGGAAAAAGGCTCCTGGAAGACAAGTATCTTTACAAATGACAGAATATTTATTACCAATACCTTTAAAAAAAGATTACATCTGCTAGATCACTGATAAATATCATTTACACCGGGGAGAAAACTACAGAAGCTTTTTTTTTTTTTTTAATTTCATTTTTTTTTTGTTTTGTGGATTTTTTTTAAAGTTTTACTTATTTTATTTTTTTTTACATAGAAGTAACCATATCAAACTAAGAAAGGAACACAGCTTGAAATACTGACAATATTTCTCTGGTCAACAACCCTGACTTTTACACAAGTGGAATCCTGATTATGAGTTACTGAATAAATATATTTAGAAGGTCTAAAAGTTAACTGTATTATTTTGTAAGCAAAAGAGACAAGTTACAGGCAAATTCAAGCTATCAGGAGAAAAAAAAAAATACCACTGCAGCGCATTGAAAGTTGAAAATTGTATAGAAAATTCCATTGCCTTTTCCAGCGTTATCCCGTCTGAACTTACAAAATTCCCCGTAGTAACAAACAGTCCTTCTCTTGAGAAGAATTATTCCAGTGTGGATATTGTTGTTTTCTGGTGTGACTCTGTTCTGCCTCCAGGCATCTGGGAAGAGTTTGTAAGGAAAGGCAAACTTCCAGCGGGGATCTCGGGGAGATTCCCACTTTTCATGGATAACCCAGAGCTGGGGCAGCGCCGCTCCCGCTCCGGGCCAGGTTCCCAAGCGTTGTCTGGAGAGTGGAGTTACCAAGGATGAGCAGTTGTGTCCCAAAGAACGAGCCCAGAGCAGCTTTCTGTCTCAGAGTGGCCGTGTTCTGATTTCCTTGGAATTAATCCCCAAATGTGAGGAATTTCCTTGGAATTAGATCTCCAAAGGCTGGGTGTGTACCCAACACGAGGCCGGTGGCCGTCCCGTTGTGTCACCGCAGGCAGAGGTCACGGCTCTGCAGGATCTTCATTTCCCCACCCAATCTGATGCTAGTTAAGATCAAGGCAAAGCAATTTCACAGCCCCTCCTCGCTGCACGATGCTGGAATATTGGCTACCTCTCCTGTAGTCCACAACCAACCAAAACCCACGTGGGTTTCCAAAATTCTGCTCTTCTGAGTGTTTCGAGTTTGTCCTGCTCAGAGCTCTGGGGGCCAACAGGGGGCGTGGCTCTGGGGTTGATTGACAGCATGTCACAGGAGTCCATGGCAGAGGCTGCAGGGCCCTGGCAGACCCACAGGCCTCCACAGAAGTGCAGCGGTGCTTCTTTGGAATGCAGAGAGCACCGTTCAACTCCTGCCCTGAAAGGACTGGAAATGTGGCTTGGTGGATTTAGTGGTTTCAAGCCATGCTCCCAAAATCCTCAGGAATCCCCGGGATAGGCAGAGGCAGTGCCTGGAAGGGCTTTGCTCCAGCCACAGGGTCAGAGATGCTCCATCCCCATGAGCTTGGACAGCTCACAGCTCTACAAAACACGCCAAAAATGCACCTGCTCATGTTTTTTGGACAGTTTTGGGAGCAGAATTAGACCAGAGGTGTATAAATAGATTTTTTTTCTGCCTTCACAAAGTTTTGATTTAAACCAACTCTTGTATCTTCACATCAGTGACAGTGTCAGCAGGCTCTGAGGGGAAATTTCTCACTAGGCAGAACAAAAAGTGGAGGAAAAAGGCTCCTGGAAGACAAGTATCTTTACAAATGACAGAATATTTATTACCAATACCTTTAAAAAAAGATTACATCTGCTAGATCACTGATAAATATCATTTACACCGGGGAGAAAACTACAGAAGCTTTTTTTTTTTTTTTTAATTTCATTTTTTTTTTGTTTTGTGGATTTTTTTTAAAGTTTTACTTATTTTATTTTTTTTTACATAGAAGTAACCATATCAAACTAAGAAAGGAACACAGCTTGAAATACTGACAATATTTCTCTGGTCAACAACCCTGACTTTTACACAAGTGGAATCCTGATTATGAGTTACTGAATAAATATATTTAGAAGGTCTAAAAGTTAACTGTATTATTTTGTAAGCAAAAGAGACAAGTTACAGGCAAATTCAAGCTATCAGGAGAAAAAAAAAAATACCACTGCAGCGCATTGAAAGTTGAAAATTGTATAGAAAATTCCATTGCCTTTTCCAGCGTTATCCCGTCTGAACTTACAAAATTCCCCGTAGTAACAAACAGTCCTTCTCTTGAGAAGAATTATTCCAGTGTGGATATTGTTGTTTTCTGGTGTGACTCTGTTCTGCCTCCAGGCATCTGGGAAGAGTTTGTAAGGAAAGGCAAACTTCCAGTGGGGATCTCGGGGAGATTCCCACTTTTCATGGATAACCCAGAGCTGGGGCAGCGCCGCTCCCGCTCCGGGCCAGGTTCCCAAGCGTTGTCTGGAGAGTGGAGTTACCAAGGATGAGCAGTTGTGTCCCAAAGAACGAGCCCAGAGCAGCTTTCTGTCTCAGAGTGGCCGTGTTCTGATTTCCTTGGAATTAATCCCCAAATGTGAGGAATTTCCTTGGAATTAGATCTCCAAAGGCTGGGTGTGTACCCAACACGAGGCCGGTGGCCGTCCCGTTGTGTCACCGCAGGCAGAGGTCACGGCTCTGCAGGATCTTCATTTCCCCACCCAATCTGATGCTAGTTAAGATCAAGGCAAAGCAATTTCACAGCCCCTCCTCACTGCACGATGCTGGAATATTGGCTACCTCTCCTGTAGTCCACAACCAACCAAAACCCACATGGGTTTCCAAAATTCTGCTCTTCTGAGTGTTTCGAGTTTGTCCTGCTCAGAGCTCTGGATGAAAGGTGTGTTAGAAGCCCTGGGTTCAACACAGGAGTCGCTGGAACTGCCAGTGAAACTCAGCCTGTTACAATCCGGGTCTGGATCAGTCCTGCCCTGTAAAACTGTACAGTCAACTCCAGCCAGTTTGCCGAGAACAACTTAGAGCTCTCCGTCGTAAAGGAAAAAATCCCAAACAATATTTTCGTGATAATGTCGTCCGTAGCGTTTTATAGCAGAGGAAAAAAATTAATATCTACATCATATGTTAACTTTAAAAAATTCTATAAAACACTAAATATATAATAAAAAATATGCATATAAGGACATATGTAAACTGCTTTGGTAACATCGTATTACAGATGTTTTCAGTGCATTGCAGAGTTTCCAAGGAAACTTCAGACAAAGCTATATTTGCTTTGAGGAAGTACTGTATAATGCCATTCCTAAAGAAGCATAAACATTTTTTTTTTCCAGTAGTAAGATGTACTCAAACCACAATATTACTTAGTACTGGGTGTCTCCAAAACAACTAGCTAAATGTTGCTTATATTATAAAGAAGAAGTCCTCGATGTCATTGTTGTCATAAACTGGAGCGGGCTGTGAGGGAGATCATGATTGTGCTGAGGGCTGACAGCGTGCAGGCGCTGGAGGTCGACGAGCCCGAGCCTCTGGCGTAGGCATCTGAGAGGTGAGAGGGGAAGAAGGAGCCAGAGGTGAGCAGGGAACAATCCCAGAACTCTTCCTTAACCCACCTCCCCCAAGGTTTAAATTCCCTTTGCTGGGATAAAGCACAGCCCCCTCCTCCTCTTCGCGGTCACCTTTCCAACTGAATTTTGGTTTCTTTTCAATTCCTGCCCCCGTTGTGTTGAGGCTTCTCTCACAGTTCTAATATTTCACACTCTGCCTGCTTATCATTATTTGGTATTTTTTCACAATTGCACCATATTCCAACTGTTCCTTGTGCCTCCCATCCCGGAGGAGCCGTGTACCTGCTCCGTGACCCCTGGCCTGGAGCAAATGGGAGCTGGCGTGTTCCAGCTCCCCTTCCCTCTGCTGTGCTGCTGATTAAATTCCTCTGCATGGTTTACACAGCCACGCTGGGGAGAACTCTGCTCTCACCCAGGGTTTTTTTACATCACTGTGATTTTAATGCCATATTCCTGCATTGCAGAGGCTCCTGATTTAATGCAGCTTATAAACTGGGACATTATTAATGGAAGAAGGGACACGGAGATTTTGCAAAAGCCATGTTGTGTAATAAAATACTCTTTGTGTTTGTTCTTCTACACCATCTCATTTCTCTAAATAAATATTTATGCATCCAGCACACAATGGGATATGGTTGCACAGTAGCCTTATAGATTTAGAAGCCTCTGCACGCTGCATTTGGTTATAGTGAATTGCAGTGAAACAATACATTTAACACATGGGACTGAGAGGGGAAAGTGTCTGGAAACCTTAAACACAAATAGAACTACTTAAGATGGCATTTCTTACGGCTGAATCTTGCTTTTGGGATGAAATCAGAATTAGGGACTGGAATATCTGCTGGTGGGGCCCTGTGGCACAGAGCCCAATCCCCCCATCCTTACTGGATATCTTTGGGATTCGGATTTGCTCGCTGCTGCTGCCGTCGCCGCCGTCGCTGAAGGGTTTGATCTCGATGATGTAATCCTCATCAAAGGGCAGGGACAGCTCCACTGAGGTTTTATTTGTTTCTATGACAGACGTGCTGCTCTCCCTGTTCCACCTGTACAAAACCTGCGGCCAAGGGAGAGAGAACAGGAGGCAGAAAGGGCAGAGCTGCCCGCTGTGCTCAGGGCTGCCCACCTCAGGGTGCCCAGAGGTGATACTGCTCTTTTCCTGCCCCTCATGCTCAGGAGTGGTCTGGTGACACAGGGGACGTGGGATTTGCTGGGGACACCAGCACAGAGGTGGCAGTGCCTGGGCAGGGGGTGACACTGGCAGGAGGATGATGCTGATCAGCAGCACTAACACAGCACTGGCACCTGGTGGAGCTCCTCAGAGAAACCCTTGCCTAGGTCAAACTAAAATAAACCCCTATAAAAGTAAAAACTTCTTTATAGAGGTCAGAAACTCCTTATTATGCTGCTTCTGGAAACCGAGTTGGGATATTTGATACGGTGCCACCAATGGTTTCCCAGAATAAATGACTTTTGTGAACGACCTTCTGAGCTGTGGGAGTTGTACTAATTTATATCATAAATTGTGTCATAAAATACAACATTTCTAGGCAAAAAGAAGAAAAATAGGCAATGTTTTGCTGTGATTCAGGAAATAAATCCATGTGGTTGTGCTATCCTTACAGTAAGTTAAAGGAGAATGTTTTAGAAGCTCTCTAGCTGCTTTTCCAGGGTGATGAGTCTCTCTCTCCCTCTTCCAACTGACTCCTTAATTTGCATTTCAAACCTAAAATATGTAGTGAAAAGCTGGTCCAGATTGCTGAGGTTCATCTGAGGTTTGGACTAAAACCCCTGAGGAATTACTTATTTTTGATGAGCCCATACAGAGCACCAAAGACACTTAAAAGTTGGTGCAGGAATTGAGGGGAGCTGGCACAGGCTCGCCAAGCTGCTGGCATCCAGACTGGGAATAAAACATGGAGCATGGCCAGGTCCTTCACTGGCTCAGGCTCTGGTGGGAAATGTTTGCACAACTCCAACCCCAGGACAGCGTCTTTTTGGGCTAAATGAAACCCTTGTGGAAGGTGGTGGAGCTGAATTCTTCCCAAGGCTTCTCTCTAGTTAAATTATGTCCTATTAAAACTGCTTCTAATGAGGATTCTCTGTCTTTTCCTCTTGGCTTGGCTTTCTGAAGGAAATGGGAGCTATTAAAAAAGCATTTTATTTATCTGCAATTAAGGAGCCAACTACAGCCTTTGGGAAGTTTCCACAGAAGGCAGGAGAGAAGTTCTGCAGGTGGGAGCTGCAGGAAAAATATGCTTACATACACAGGCACGGCTCTGGTTTTGGAGGAATGCCCCAGATGTGACCTGGGAAATCATGAATGTACCATGGAGATACTCACTTTGTAGCCTCTCACTTCTGACTCGTTGTCCAAGGCTTTCACCTGGTCCCAGTTCAGGATGATCTTGGAGTCGGATGAATTCCACACGATGTTCCCGGGGGGCTGACTTGGTGCTACACCAAAAAATAGACAGCACCACGTTATTGAGGAGAATCAATTCCCAGCTGGATCCCTTCCAGTGCCAGTGGGGCTCCCAGCAGCACAGCTGAGCCTGCCCAGAGCCCTGTCCCTCTGGAAAGCTAACGAGCTGCTCCACTGATCTGTGTCCTCAAGGTCACGGGAGGTGTGACACGACACGGGGCTTTAAACGAAAAAGGGATTCAGTCAGTTGCTCAACATGCTTTAGACCAGAGGAAAAAAGCCCTCTTGAACACGGAGATAAATATTTAATTTGCCTGCACAGCTGTGATTTCAGTTTTGCATGCTCTGCTTACTTAACACTGGGAAGAACCTCATGAAAAATAGGAAATAAAAAAGCTGAGCCTGGTAAATCTGCACAAAAACCTGGCAAGGAGAAGTCTGACAGCTCCTTCAGACTCAAGAGAGCTGGGAAATGAGAGAGGGGAGCAGTGGCTGGACCCTGCCAGGGCATCCCTGCCAACACTCACGTGGCTTTTTGGTGGTGACGTTGACAGCAGCGCTGGAGGGGCCGGTGCCAGCCGTGTTGTAGGCCCTGACTGCCAGGTGGTAGAGGGCATTGCCCCTCAGGTTGCTGACTTTTGTGGATGTTTGGTTCCCGACCGTCCGGATCCTTTTGGCGTTTTCCTCCTTCTCGTCGTGCCGCCAGCAGCGCACCTGGGAGGCAGAGCAGGGCTGTGGCAGTGCCCGGCCCCGGAGGGGCTGGCAGCACCCCCTTGTTCCTGTCACCACCCCAGATCTGCTCCCAGGGACAGCTCCTGCTCCCTGCCACCATCCCTGGCCCTGCTGGGGACCAGCCCGGCTCCAGAGCTCCCTCCCCAAGCCTGGCACCCCAAGGTGGCAGCACCTTCAGGGAGGGCTGCATTTCCAGCCAGATCCCACGCAGAAAGGTGGAATTTTTAACCTTGTGAGAGAACGGTGGAGTTTTTAACCATGTCAGAGAACGGTGAAGTTTTTAACCTTGTGAGAGAACAGTGAAACTTTTAACCTTGTGAGAGAAATCTCTGTGCACCAGAGGCAAAGAGAAGCAAATCCACTTTAGGAACACACCCATGGCAGGAGGAGCAGGACGAGGACATTGCTGCGTCCTCTCAAAGCTGGCTGCTGAAAGGATCCTGCATTGTTTCCCATACCTCATATCCCTGTATTCTTCCTTTGTGCTGGTTCTCCCACGGGGGAGCCCAGGAAACTTCGACGTCTGAGGCAGAAATGCTTCTGGCCAAAACAGTGGTTGGGGCTCTCGTTGGCTCTGGGCAGTTAAAAATAGAAGTACGACTTTTCAATTCGATGTTCAATTAGTCCCAAACATCAGGGGATTTATTTTCCTCATTGCACAAGGAAGGAAGCAAACAAATGTCCATGTTTCAAACCGATGGCCTGTCAGGCTGTGCTCCCTCAGAAATAATAAGATGTCATTACTAAACTCAACCCAGGATACCATGTACTGTAATTAGGACAAGTGGGAACATTTTCTAATCAGTGGACATTAATTCATACTAAATCTCCACAGAATTCTTCCCAGATTACATATTACTTTTCCATTAATATCAAAAGATTTCATTATGATTAATGTTATTTTAATGACTATTGAAAAGAATCACAGTTCGCCATTTATTATAAATCAGAGCAAGGCTGAGGTATCAAAGGATGTGTCAAGGTGGAAACCAAACCCTTTCAGACCCTGTTACATACAGGTAAAGATGTTATTAAAGAAAGGCCTTATAAAATTGTGATTTAGGCCTGCTGCTTCAGCTAGGTGCAGTTATCCTGCTAGTTCCCAGAAGAAAGAATTAAAGGAATGAGAAGCAGTTAATAGAAAAACCTATTTTAGTAAGAGAACTGTTTTCAACTGCATAAACAATAAACCTGTCCCATAAGAATCAGTGAAAAAATACATAAACTAACCAAAAATAAAGAAGTTTGATAGATATGCAAAATACCATTTACTGACCAATGACCTGAGTGTCAATGTATTGTCAGCCAATTGTTAGGTCTAACACGGTGCCTTCTGATAATCCCATAAAAATATGAACTATGCAATAAAGATTTGGCTTTCCTGCATGAAGAAACTGAGTCCCATCTGCTTTACTCAAACAAGACCCTGCAGCATGGGTGTGAGAAATGGATTTGTAAAGAATTTTTAAAACTTGATAGAAAGCTTACACAGTCTTGTACATCTGTATGCAAACACTGAGGTAAGGTGTGCTGAGTTAGGAAGACCACAGAATAGAGATAACATTGTTGAGAGAGAGATTAAATTAAAAACAAGTTTCGACAAGTTTCAAAATATGGCCTTGCAAAGAGATCAAATATTTTAGAGAATTAGAACTGTGAAAGATGCATTATAGCAAGACCACGTGGAGTAGAAATATAGGTGATTCGTATTAGAAGTAATAGCAGCATTGTGTGGCAAAAGTCAACGGGCTGAAAAGCATTTATAAAGTATTGTAACCCAGAGATAGGTTAGCTTCTAACAGAACAGCGTAAAGTTTTCCATCTCTTATGTCTCACCCTTATCAAGACTGGTAATAAAACAAAATCTTTTAAAACGCCTCTCAATTCCGCATCTCTGTAAAAACTGAGAAAACCAACACATGGAGGGGAGGGAGAAGATTTAGGGAGGGCTCATCTCTACCTTCCTCTGCCGAGTAGACGACGGTGACGGGGCTGAAGGAGCCTTCCCCCTTGTTGTTGTAGACGCCCACCTTGACCTCGTAGGGCGAGAAGGGCGGCAGGCTCTCGTTGCGGAACACGTAGCGGGCGGCGTCCGGCGAGGCCACCACCGTCTGCATCCAGCTGACCGTGCCCAGGGGCCGGAAGGCCACCACGTAGCCAAAGCCACCCCCGTTCTGCAGCTCCTCGGGCACCGTCTGTGGGCAGGGACAAACGGCGGCTTCAGCGCACACTGACCTTCCTGGCGGAACCCCGCGGATTCCTCTTGGTCCTCTTCAGTCCTAGGTTGCACTTGGTGATCTCAGAGGTGTTTTCCAAACTAGTTAATTCTGGGATTGTGTGATTCTGGGAATCTGGGATTGTGTTATTCTGGGATTCTGGGATTTGTGGATTCTGTAATTCTGGGATTCAGTAATTCTGGGATTCTGTAATTCTGTGATTCTTGGATTCTGTAATTCTGGGATTCTGTAATTCTGGGATTCTGGCATTCTGTACACAGCACTGGAGATGGAGGTGCAGGAGGTCCTACATCACATCCAACCTGAATTCACCCCATCCTGCCTGTACCTGAGCCTTTCTGCTCCATGAAACAGGAAGCAGCACCCCCAGAAGACCCTTCTCCTAAAGCTAATTTCCCTTCTCTCTCTGCCTAGATGGGGCCTCCATTGCTGATGTAATTTTAGGCTTTGTGAAGAGCCTGAGGTTTGCTGGGGTGAAGCAAGGACACAGTTCCTGCTTTCCCAACACACGTGCAGCTGCTCTCACGCCTTTGGGATCACACACGAAGCCCCAAAGAACACACCCTGGACACATTGACACTTCCTACTCTGAGGCTGGCAGCTCCCTAAAAAGCTGCACTAAACCCAAAGGTTCCAGTATTAAAACAATCCATAATTATGGGCCACCCTCCCTGAGATGTCCATGGAGCTTGAGCACGGGTTACTGGTGACTGCACCCTGCTCTGTATTGGAAGGCTCACATAAAGAAAAGGCTTCTGGACATTTAAAAGAGTAAAACCACTCTTCTATCAAAACACAAATGATATTTTGTGCAAATTACATCTCAAACCAATGGCTGATGTTCTGGCCATGTGTGTTTTTGAAACATATTGCAGTATCTTTAGGAGACACGGCGTAACTAATTAGTCCAACAGAGGAGGAAATTTAGCACATTGAGCTGTGTGGTGAGGACAAAAACCCATTTATAGGTTTTTAATAACCTCAGAAATATCTCTGACGATTCATCCTGCCAGCTTGGTCAGAAATAGTGCTAAATGGAAGCGTTAACATGTCTAGTGGAGTTCATTATTAGGAGAAATATGCCAGCTGCATCGCATCACAACACGAAAATATGAGCAGACAAATGACTAAAGTTCTAACCCTGTCTGCCTTAAGGAATATTAAACATTTCTCTTCTCTGCATCTCCTCTTGCTGGCTGCCATCAGCAGCAATGAAAGCCAGCATGCCTTGTGCTGGCTCTGAGCTGTTTGCTGCCTTATATCCCAGGGAGGAGGAGGGAGGAAGCTGGGAGCCAGCACAGCAATTCCCCACCAGGTCAGGATGTTCCAAGCCTGTTATCTCTTGGGTGGCTCCTGGCCATCCACATTTTGCCATGTGGATGTGCTGGGGGTCATGGGGAGCTGAGCTGGTGGCAAATCCTGCTCCCCATGGTGCCTGCTCCCCACTTCCCTGGGGCTGGGGTTGGCCCATCCTTTAGCTCCACCTGACCAGCTGGGCTGATTTTATCACACAATCTGGGCTTTTTTACTGACAAACCTTTGAAATCCCCAGAAGGCTCAGGGCGGGCTGGAGTGAGACTCACCTCCCAGGTAATGACCAGCTCAGACTTGCTGCCTCCACCTCCACTGACATTAGCTGGGGTCACCTCAGGGACTGCAAAAAGATAAATGCAGAAGATGGATGTGACAGCTTTGGAACCCAGAACCCACATGGAGATGGAGCAGAGCTGTGCAGCAACAGGACACTGCTGGCCTTCCCCTGCTGGGGCCAGGAGCTGTTAACATGACTAATTTGCCATGGCAAACAGCACATTAAAAGTATGTCAATAATAGTATATTAAAAGTACGTCAATTAACTTGTGTATTCAGTCTCTAATTGTTCAGTTTAAACATTTGTCCTCCATTGAAAAAGGTCTTTTATTTATTTTCTCAAGCTACTTCAGGGAAGGTATAGGTTGGATATTAGGAAAGAATGGATAAAGTATTGGAATACTCCTCCCAGGGAGGTGGTAGAATCACCATCTCTGGATGTGTTTAAAAACAGACTGGACATGGCACTTGGTGCTATAGTCTGGTTGAGGTGTTAGGGCACAGGTTGGATTTGACAATCTTAGAGGTCTCTTCCAACCTCGTTATTCTGTGATTCTGTGATTTTCCTGTTTCACATTTGGTTCTTCTGTGGAACAGCGGAGCCACCTGCCAGGGCTTCCCCACAGCTGGGGCATCTCTTGGCATTTATTCCACCAAGATTTCACCCTCAGCCCCCCTGCCCAGCAGCACTTACGAGCCTCCTCAGTTCTTCTCTTCTCGGAGGGCCTGCTGGGCTCCCCGATGCCGATGAGGTTGGCAGCCACCACTCTGAACTCGTACTCCACCCAGGGGTTCAGCCCCACCACCGTGGCCGTGAACGTCCTGCCGTCGATGACCTCTGGGACTGGGGTGCAAGGAAATTAAATGTAGATATTAAAATACTGCTGGGCAAAAGGCACGGGGAAATCTCTTTTCCTTAGAGGTGAGGGCTTAACGTAAGTACCAAGAAGGATTGATAAATTTTCTCGCATCTTTCTAGCATTTTGCCAACTGCAAAGAAGTGAAAGAGGCAGCATTAAACCCCAGTGCTTTTAGCCCAGAAATTCCTGCCATTAAAGAGTTTCTCCAAAATTGCCACAGTGTGGAAACAAAGTGTCAAGGCAACAGGTTTTGAGGGTCTTTATTTTTCTCTTTTTGAAACACACTGTTGTCTCTGTTTAACCGTTACTGGAACAAAATTAACCTCTGACGGAATGAGCAATTACATCATGGGATTTTTCCCTCTATCAGGAAAATAATTCTCCTTAAAGACAGACTGGATGACACGGTCTGTCCCTGAGGGATGTCTTTATAGACCACAATTACTGTTGTATATCTCCAGCATGGCAACAAGAGATAGGAATTCATTCTGTTTTCCCTTAAACATTCATGAGAAAAATGGGTGAGTAATGGCACTGACTGCACCCTAAATCTTTGGGTTGCCAAACCTGAAACTACTTAATAAAAGCAGTGCTCTGCAGCCAGGGAAATTGCTTTTCACATCAGGGGCCAGAGCTGGCCAAAGGAGCCCTGGGTGGGTGCTGAGGTGTTACACATAGGTAAAAATCTTATAAAAGAAAGGCCTTGTAAAATCAGGCCTTGTTACTTTGGCTGAGCTAATAGCTAGCCTGATAAGTTCCTGTGAGAAACCTATCAGCTTTCATAAGAATAGAATCCTGTAACAGTGAAAATCTACTTATTCCCTTAAGAAAAAAATTATAAAAATGAAAATCAGTTTACATAACAATCTATTCTTATGAAAGAATAGAAAGAAATAGAAATAGAAAGAAACAAAAAAAGAGAAAAAATAGAAATAGAAAGAAAAAGTCTATTCTTATGAAATTTATACCTATAAAAGTCTATCCTGTGAAAATCTGTGGAAAAAAAAAATATAAACTGTCTAAAAGGGAAAAGTTTGATAAGCTTGCACCCTAACCATTACCAACCAATAAACTGAGTCTCGAGAGACCATTAGCCAATCAGAGTCAAACACAACACCTACAATGAACTGAATAAATAAAAACCCAGCTGTCCTGCACCAAGCAGCAGTGTGCTGTCCGTCTCTGCAGTCCCTGAGGGTGGGTTTGCCCCCCTGGAGCTGCCTTACTCTCAGGTTTTCTGCTGTCAGGATGACCCGAGAGTCCCTTTTTCCCAGCCCGATGGCCGAAGAAAGAGTTGGGATTCTTCAGCTCGTGTTCACAAGGTCGTTTATTATCTATTATCTAAAATATCTTCTCTCAGACCCACAGAGGTCTGCTCTGCAGGTCTGTCAAGGGCACACTGCCCTGCCCTGAGGTGGTGCTATCTTTTTATACTAAAAACTACATGTGCTTTATTTACAGTTATTTTCCAGTACCTATCGTCTGTGTTAGACTGTCTACTTCTACTTTAGGCCAATCTAAATGTGCCAGCACCACCAAGAAGATGGAGGCTAGGAAGAAGAAGGAGGAAAGACAGGACAATGCCCAAGTCCCTCCATCTTGCCTCCCAGACCCCTATGGTAAAAATCCCAAAATTCCACTTTTCACCCTGTGACAACTACTGTTACGCTACTTAAACTTGTAATTCTTCATACAAGGTTGGTAATTTGCTCCATGGGTTAAGATCGAAATCCCAAGTGTCTTTGCCTTCCTGCCAGGATCTCCGAGCCCCTGGCAGGGGTCACAAGCCAGCCAGGGCACCCAGAGGGATGTTCTGGGTTCTGACACCTTACCTGTGCTCACTGCCTGCCAGCCCACCGAGAAGGGCGTGCGCGCCTGCACCGCGTACATGGTGATGGGGCTGTGGTTGTCTGCCCCCGGCCTCCAGGACAGCTGGGCCGTGCTGTCTGTCACCTCCTCGATGGTCACGGCCTCGGGGGGGCCCGGGGGACCTGGGGGGTTGCAGGAGAATCGGGTGACTGGAGGAGGAAGCGCTGGGGTCACCTTCCCTTCCTAGGGATGGGGGGGGAACAGAGCAGCTGGGGCAGCTCCAGCTCTGCTCACCTGGCTGGGCTGGGAGGGATGAACCATGGGGGACACACCAGGGTGCTGTGTCCACTGCTGGGCTGGGAGGGATGAGCCATGGGGGCCACACCAGGGTGTTGTGCCTCACTGCTGGGCTGGGAGGGATGAGCCATGGGGGCCACACCAGGGTGTTGTGCCTCACTGCTGGGCTGGGAGGGATGAGCCATGGGGGACACACCAGGGTGTTGTGTCCACTGCTGGGCTGGGAGGGATGAGCCATGGGGGACACACCAGGGTGTTGTGTCCACTGCTGGGCTGGGAGGGATGAGCCATGGGGGACACACCAGGGTGCTGTGTCCACTGCTGGGCTGGGAGGGATGAGCCATGGGGGACACACCAGGGTGCTGTGTCCGATGACCCGAGAGTCCCTTTTTCCCAGCCCGATGGCCGAAGAAAGAGTTGGGATTCTTCAGCTCGTGTTCACAAGGTCGTTTATTATCTATTATCTAAAATATCTTCTCTCAGACCCACAGAGGTCTGCTCTGCAGGTCTGTCAAGGGCACACTGCCCTGCCCTGAGGCGGTGCTATCTTTTTATACTAAAAACTACATGTGCTTTATTTACAGTTATTTTCCAGTACCTATCGTCTGTGTTAGACTATCTACTTCTACTGTAGGCCAATCTAAATGTGCCAGCACCACCAAGAAGATGGAGGCTAGGAAGAAGAAGGAGGAAAGACAGGACAATGCCCAAGTCCCTCCATCTTGCCTCCCAGACCCCTATGGTAAAAATCCCAAAATTCCACTTTTCACCCTGTGACAACTACTGTTACGCTACTTAAACTTGTAATTCTTCATACAAGGTTGGTAATTTGCTCCAGGGGTTAAGACCGAAATCCCAAGTGTCTTTGCCTTCCTGCCAGGATCTCCGAGCCCCTGGCAGGGGTCACAAGCCAGCCAGGGCACCCAGAGGGATGTCCTGGGTTCTGACACCTTACCTGTGCTCACTGCCTGCCAGCCCACCGAGAAGGGCGTGCGCGCCTGCACCGCGTACATGGTGATGGGGCTGTGGTTGTCTGCCCCCGGCCTCCAGGACAGCTGGGCCGTGCTGTCTGTCACCTCCTCGATGGTCACGGCCTCGGGGGGGCCCGGGGGACCTGGGGGGTTGCAGGAGAATCGGGTGACTGGAGGAGGAAGCGCTGGGTTCACCTTCCCTTCCTAGGGATGGGGGGACAGAGCAGCTGGGGCAGCTCCAGCTCTGCTCACCTGGCTGGGCTGGGAGGGATGAACCATGGGGGACACACCAGGGTGCTGTGTCCACTGCTGGGCTGGGAGGGATGAGCCATGGGGGACACACCAGGGTGTTGTGTCCACTGCTGGGGTGGGAGGGATGAGCCATGGGGGACACACCAGGGTGTTGTGTCCACTGCTGGGGTGGTTTTAAGCTGTGAAGCTCTCCTGGGAACAGCAGGTGGGGAGAGACCCCTCTGCTCCATCCCATGGCCATTGCTGCCCGGGTGGTGCATGAGGCTCAGTCTGTGCCCATCTCAGAGAGTCACAGAATGGACCTTAAATCCCATCCTGTCCCACCCCTGCCATGGCAGGGACACCTTCCACTGGCCCAGGCTGCTCCAAGCCCCATCCAGCCTGGCCCTGGGCACTGCCAGGGATCCAGAGGCAGGCACAGCTGCTCTGGGCACCCTGTGCTGATCTTGTCACTCCCTAAAAACACCAGGAGTTTTTAGGGAGTGACAAGATCCCTGGTGTTTTTAGGGAGTGACAAGATCAGTACTTTTATCACCATCAAGGGTCATTTCCCTGTGAGAACTTAATATTCCTCCTGTTTATGAGAACCAAGGGTAGCAGGGACAGAGCAGCACCCAAGTTTGCCTTCCCCAAAGTTAACAAGCAGGAAAATATAAATCATATTTCCATAAGGGCACAGACTCAGGGTAATTAATTACAGCTCTGTTAAAGTCAAACTTACGCATCACCTGTGCACGGTAATGAAGAGATCTCAATATATCAGTGAAGTCACTAAATCATGTTTATTCTATCAAAGAATAACGTAGCTTGGCAGAAATGCTGCCAGTAGCTGGATGCTGCTCCTGCTGCACAGGTCATGGCACAAAGGAGCTCAGGGGGAGCAGGGCTGGCATTCAGGACACAGACAGGTACCTGGCTCTGTTCTGGGAGCATCTGAAACACTTCCCATGCTCTGGTTGATGCTGTGAACCCCAGAGCTTTTTTTTTCTCAGATTAATTACAAGATGCTGGGCTGTCTCTGAGCCCAGGGATTGCAGAAGGCAGGGAAAAAAAAATTCTACAACACCACCAACAACAGTAGCAAAATGCAAATACCTCTTACAATCAGGTCTGCAGCAGCTGAGAGCTTGTCCACACTTGTTTGCACCATGCAGACGTATTTCCCTGCGTGCTTCAGCTGGATGCTCCTGATCATCAAATCACCCGCTGAATCCTGCTGATAAAGTAGGGAAAAGTGGTTACAATTACTTTTTAATGAACCCTAAACATCATTATCACATGAAGGACACTGTGACTAATGGATTAACTTTATGCTGGCTGATGAAAACATCAGCAAAGGAGCCACGGCCTGTTGAAATGGTGGGAGTCTGTCTGGAAGGTAGGAGAGGGAGCATCCCTAAAATTCTGGCTCCTCCAACGAGCAGGGCTGGGGGCTGTTGAGCACTTTCCCCATTAAAACAACGTGACAATGCAGGACAGGTTCACTCTGATTGCTCCTTTTTCTCTCTGGATATCCAGTTTTTACCCTCTCTGCCATCCAGAGGCCCAGGTTGTGTCTCCATCTCTCCCGCAAGGGAAGCCCAGCCCAAATTTGGAGATATCAGCAGTAGTTCCACGGCTTTGTGTCCCAGCCAGCATTTTGATTGCCCAGCACTTTTGTGCTGAAGATCACGAGAACTGCACTCTCTGAGGAAATCTTGCATCACACACCAGCAGTAATTTGTTTTCCAAACGCCAAGTGCATGTCTGATTAACAGTTGAATAGAACTAATTAGGTTTCTGGATGTAGTGGTTGCTGAGAACCTCTCTCAGTTTCTCTGCAGACACAAAGCATTTGATACATTGGAAATCTCAGGGAAGCCTCATGGTTGTGGCTTTTGGACTGAAGAATATTAATAAGGTTTGTAATTTTAGCTCTGTGGGCCACAACAGCAGCAGTCACCCCAAAAAGCCATGGCTGCTGCTGTGAGCCCTGTGCATTAATCTGTGAGTTCACCTTTTCATGATTTTTTTTTAAGGGATAAGAGCAAGGCTTGGAAATTGCATCTCCTTTTCCTTTCAGCATTAAATTTCACTCCTGACAAATGCAAACATGAGCTGTCACCATGCCTGAGACCTGTTGCTCTCTAAAACCTCCCTCAGAGCAACATGCAAAACCCTTCCCAGTTTTCTACCTCTGCTGAAAATTTTCCATTTCTTTCCTCCTTTTCCTTGCTGCCTTCATCCAATTCCTTCTGTTAGCAACCTTTTCTGCATGACCCACCTTGCCAGATTTAATACTTACCCCTCCAACCCTTTCAAAGTGGTCCCCATCTTTCTCAAAGTCTATCAGGTGCCCGTTGAATGACCAGGTGAACACGATGTCCAGGGAGTGGTCGTGGGACACCTGGCAAGGCAGGACAATGCTTTCTCCAACTGTGACATCCATGCTGAAAGGGGACACCATGACCCGGGTTGGATCTACAAACAACAAAGAAAGGGGGAAAAAAAAAAAAAGGATTTTTCTTGTTCTCCTGAGGAGCAGAGACATTGTAGGGCTGAGAGAGATCCTAAGCAGTGATCCCTTAGGAAGGTCCTTAAATCAACAAGTGAATTATTCCATCTTTGGGTTTATCCTTTCTCTAGAACACTTAATAAACACTTAATAAACCCTCCAGAATCCCCTTCCAGCCACCATCCTGATAAAGAAGGAGGAAAGAAAAGTCTGGAAAAGAGTGCAGCAGATCTGAAAGGCTTGATTAAAACTTTTTATCCGAGATTCTCTTATTTGAATCTTCTCACTTCAAGGAGCGTTTCACACATACATTGCTTACCATGGTTATTAAAAAGCTTTTCTGTTGTTCCTAAATTAAATGTAAAATCACCAAAACTGGAATAAAAAGTTTGTATTAAAACCAGAAGTTTTTAATCTGGCCATACCTGGGAAGGCAAAGATCAGGCTGAGATTATTGTTATATTTAATGAGAACTGGCCACGCTCGGATGGATGCCTTCACATCTCACATCCTTTCCTCGGGCAAGGAGAGCCCCACAAAGAATGAAGATAAATGCTGAGTGATACCAGCAGGACCTCCCACAGCACACAACCCAAACCCTTGATGTGCTGAGCATTCCAGGGAGCCGAAGCAGAAGGGAGGCTCCAAACCAGGACGCTTCCAAAGGGAAGCCCAGACCTGGATGTGTGACGTGGCAGGGTCCGTGTCAAACACAGGCAGCAGCTCCTCCCTCGCTCAGGACTAATCCCCTTCTCTCAGCTGGAGCTCCACAGCTCCTCCACCACTGCTTTAATTGTCTATTTTTCACCTCAGTGTGGGCAGAGTGGTGGCACAGAAAGATGAGCCACGACACATTATGCAGACTCCAGCTCCTCGTCTGTGCCCGTGAATTCCCTCTGCCTCTAAAGTTAACATTTCTCTTCCATTCCTGTTGACAAAAGTGCAGCAATTTTTTTTCTACAGGGCCTCAGAGGGAATGAAAAAGAGAAAAAAATATTGCTTAACAATGAGACCAAAAGTCTGGAAATCATACAGAGATAGATATTTTTGCTTATTCCAAAAATCTACTCTGCACAGCTGTCATGCTAAAATAATACCAGTATTAGTCAATCTCTGGTACATGACACCAAAATCTTAACAACTTTTCCTGAGCCTGTTGTCCAACTGCTTAATTCTCTGCTGAAATAATAAAGATACAGCAGCACAGATATGGACTGGGCAGAACTGCTCACAGAAATCAGGGGATGCAAAGCTGTTCCTGGATTTTCAGCCTTATCAAAAGTCTGCAGGAGGTGGTGAGAAAGATTTTGTTGCTGTCTATAGAGATTTCAGATCAAGTCCTCAGGGACCTGGCTGTATTATCTTGGACCAGTTTAATTCCTCTGTATTTTGTGTTCACTTCTGACCAAGCAGAGGAACTCTTAGAACAACTGTTATGACACTTAATTAATCAATGAATTAATACATGAAATATTTCTCAGGTGTTTATAAACATGAAAGGAGTGAAAAATATAAAGGCTATAAATATATAGTTATATAATGTATACAATATATAATTTATATATAATTTTTATATTTATATATAATATATAAATATAGATAGAAGATATAATTGTATAGAATTTTAGACTATAGAACAGATTATAGAATACAGAATTCTGGTATGTAATTTGTGTTCCAGAATTCTATACAATTACATTTGTAGAATATATTAGATCTATAATATAAAATATTCTTTATGGACTACTTATATTCTAGAACATAGTTAGAATATTATAGGTTTATATAGTTAGAACATTATAGGTTTATATAAACCTGTATAGAGAGTATTAAATAAAAACCTTTTCAATAAAAACCTATTAAATAAAAAACATTATAGGTTTATATAAACCTGTATAGAGAGTATTAAATATAGAATTCTAATTTCCCCTTAAAAATATAGGTCAGAGCAGCTTTGGAATGAGGTGGGGAGAGCCGGACACGACATCACCGATTCTGTGCCAGAACTGCCACAGCAGAATTCCCACTGACCAGGGCGGGTTTCCCAGAGCAGGTGGACTCAGAATCCCATTCCCAGTTCAGCTCAACCCCGGGGCTGTGTGAACCTCTCCAGGGGATGGATCCAGCAGGGCCCTGCAGGTGAGGATATCTGATTACAGGTGAGGATATCCGAGTGCAGGTGAGGATATCCAGGTGCAGGTGAGGATATCTGATTACAGGTGAGGATATCTGAGTGCAGGTGAGGATATCTGATTACAGGTGAGGATATCCGAGTGCAGGTGAAGATATCTGATTACAGGTGAGGATATCTGATTACAGGTGAGGATATCCGAGTGCAGGTGAGGATATCTGATTACAGGTGAGGATATCTGATTACAGGTGAGGATATCTGAGTGCAGGTGAGGATATCTGATTACAGGTGAGGATATCCGAGTGCAGGTGAGGATATCTGATTACAGGTGAGGATATCTGATTACAGGTGAGGATATCAAGTGCAGGTGAGGATACCTGATTACAGGTGAGGATATCTGAGTGCAGGTGAGGATATCTGATTACAGGTGAGGATATCCAGGTGCAGGTGAGGATATCTGATTACAGGTGAAGATATCTGATTACAGGTGAGGATATCCGAGTGCAGGTAAGGATATCCAGGTGCAGGTGAGAATATCCAATAACAGATAAGGATATTCAAAGTCAGGTGAGGCTATCCAATGGCAGGTGAGGATATCCTCTGTCAGATAAGGATATCCAGCTGCAGGTGAGGATATTTGAGTGCAGGTAAGCATATCCAATAGTAGGTAAAGATATCCAGTTGCAGTTGAGGATATCCAATAACAGGTGGGGATATCCAAGTGCTCAGCAGACAGTGGGACCTGTGGTGCCAGCCCTGGCTGCTGGAGAAGCACAGAGTGTCAGACTCCAATAAAAGCTGAGCTGGAACATGCTCAGGAGATGCAGCTCCTGTTGTTAAATTGGTGCAATTGAGCATTCAGAGGCAGATTAAACAGAGAAGGGATAATGTCAGCATTTCCAAGGCTGGCTGCAGCTAATACCTAAATGCTTATTTAGACATCTATCCCAGCACACAGGAGGAGGTTGAAGGAGAAGGAACAGAAGAGAATACTTGGGTTTTGACATATTTATCCAGAATAAAAACTGTGAAGAAATCAAAACTCCCCTCCACAGCCCCCAAATTAGCAGTTCTCTCAGACTGTGATACTTCTAAGGGAAATTTTCCAAAGATTTACTCCTTCCTTGCTTCTTCCAGCCTTGCCTTCATTCCAGTTTGCAATTCCATGCTGCTGGGAAGTGAATGGGAATGTTGTACAAGATCCCACAGAATCGTGGAATAATTAAGGTTGTAAAAGACTCCAAGATCATGAAAGTGATCATAATCCAAACTTCAGCCTATCTGAGGTCTGCAGTACCTGCCCCTCTCCCATTCCCTCTTTTGCCTGAGTAGGGAAGGTCTGTTGGAAATACTCCTCACTGCTGATATTCCTTATGAGGACCTGGGCAGATGAGCAACAAATTTCAGTTTGATTAACCAGCTAATTACCTAATTCTCTCAGATTAGTGTTACAGTGTTAAAGATCCAGATATATTTCTCCTTGTCTGCATAAACCATTTCCTGTACAAGATTTTAATATGTGTTTTTCTTGTAGATGAACTCTAACTTGAGCATTTGGGACTCATTTTCCTTTTTTTTTTTTTTTTTTTTTGAATACCAGCATGTTCACCAATTCCATTTTGGCTTTTATCAGTGGGAGTTAATAAATGCATCTCAGATCAATGTCCTCTATTTGCAATGACATTTTACATTATTGTATTGATCCCAAGGCAAATAATGTCTGGAGATAATAAAAATCAATCCTGGAGGATGTGGTTTCTATGAGCAACCAAAGAATCAAAGTCCAATACATGAAAATACTCAAATGTGCTCTTTTTTTTCCTTTCTGTTTATGAATGAAATAGTTATCCAGGACCATAAGCCAAAAGCCTCTGAGACTTGACTGGTGAAACTTCTGGGAGCTTTGAGTGCTCTGTCATCAGAGAGAGGAAAGAGGAAAAGAGCGCAGGAGAGAGGAACATACAACTCTGAATTAAAGAGATTAAAACCCAATGAAGGACTGAACACATAGAGGAATTAGCAGAGCAAATTACAGCTGAATGGACTGAGTACTTCATGGGGCATGGCCAAAATTGAGATGAAAAAGAAATGGGGAAAAGGTTAAGTATTTACAGTATTTGGCCTGTAAAATATCCCACCTGTGAGCTGTGATGAGTCACACAGATGCTTTCAGGAACAGGCACTTGGCTTTTATGCCAATTTATCCCTTTTTTTCCCTGCAATCAGCTATTACACACATTCCTGACAGAAGATTCTGCAGCATTTCCACCCTCTGGTGTGTACTACAGCAGCTCAGCCTAATAAAATATAATCCTATTAAAAGGAGACACTATCAGTTTTGAAAAGGGACTTTAGGCCTGGGACTAAAGTCACTTAGCTCTGATTTTAGAAATATTTGTGATTAGTGATTAGAGCTTTCCTTGCCATCAGGCAGCACTGATCTCTGCAGTGAGCCATGGCCCTGCATTCAGCAGGGATTAGGGAAGGGAGGGATGGAACATCTGACCTTTCCTGGCAGAGCACAGACTCAATTCAGCAGCACACTGGGCTGAGCTGGGCCTTGAGGACGTGCTAAAATTGCTGTGCTGAAGGAGGATCCTTATCTTGTTTGGCTGAAATCTCCCCCCAGCAGTGTGGGCACATGGGATTACTTTTAGCTGGGAGCCTGAGCCCCTTTGTCAGGAATTTTCTGTGAGGATGGGAAAGTTGTTGTAAGAGGAGACTTTGGCTGCTGCTCCGTGTGATCCGTCCCTTCCAAGAGCAGCAGTTTCCTCCTCAGCTCCACTGAAGAGCTTCCCACAGATGGAAAACTCTCCAAGGCTGGTGGCAGAGTCTCCCTGGCAGGACTGAATGCCCCCAGTGCCCAGAAGGGATTGGGCAGCCAGTCAGGGATTGCATTCTGCACACCCCATCTGCATTTTTGGGTGGCTGAATGATGAATGAAGGTTATTTAAATCTGAAAACACATTAAGAATGGAACTGCACGGGGGGGATGCTGGGGAGGGGTGTGCCATTAGAGCAAATTCAAAGACAAAACATCTGAAAATGCATCCACTCCAGTGGGAGTGCAGGGAGAGAGGAAAGGACCCAGTACTCCACTTTAACCTCCATTTTACCCAGTGCAATGCAATCTGATCAAATCAAGCTCTCTCCATACAATTGTCACAAAGCAAATCACATGTAATGGGCTCTGGAGATGACAATCAAATCTGTCACTCAGGGAAATTTGTTCTTGCTCTTTGCAGCAGGATGCAACAGAGCCTGATTACACCAGGAACCTCAAACACCCTCCTCCAGCTCTGCAGACTAAAATAAAACCCACTTCGCTCCAGAGCTGCCTCAAGTGAGATCTGTGTGTTTGACAAACGATCCAGGAGTTGGTGACAACCTTTGTGGATAACCTGGGGAATTCAAGGTGTCACCTTTTGTGGGCTATCGCTTGTGACGAGCTGCTATCTGTCTTTTCAAGCATGGAATCATCTACTGTCATTGCAGAAATGATGGCCAGCTCGCAGAGAAGGTTAATCAGACACAGCAGAAATCATCTCTAATCTGAGATAAACTGCAAGTCACTCAGGGATCAGTCACTGCTCTCCTTGTGCCACCAGCCAGGGGAATTGGCAGATGTAATTCCACGGAGCCCAGGGACACGGTGCCCAACAACGTTTTGCCCCTTGGACCAGCTCACCCTCTGGAGTTGGTTCTTTTGTGGTGTTTTTACAGGTTTTTGATGGTGATGATCATAAATCAAACATTTCAGGAGGCAGCAGAGCAGCAAAAATACAACATCCAGGCACTCAAACTGCAAAATCAAGGAGTGACTGCCACAGCCTTAGAGTTCTTAAGGCACAAGTGTGTGTTTTAGGCCTTTTCCACATGAATTCTGTGCCTGTTATCCACCCTCCTCATCAGCACCAAGATGTTTGGAATTAGCTGCCTTGCCAGAATAAATCCCAAATTAAGAGTCATTAGGAGCAGATGCCTCTTGAGCTGTCAAACTTAGGGAGCAGCCAGAAAATCCTTGGCTGGACTTTCCAGCTTCTCAGTGAATGATCCCCAGCTTAACCATCCTTAATGTCACACAGATCAAGGCTTGGCTGTGTCATCCCTGCCTTGGGATAAGCCAGGCTTGGTGGCCAGGACATTTATCAAGCCCAAGACATTCATCTTCCCACCTGCCATTGTGTAAATGGAGCTGGAGGGGAGCACCTAAAAACAGGACAAGTTTTACTATTTTTCTACTTTTTTTTTGATATTGCTTTTTAACTCGTGGCAAATACACATTATCAAAAAGTACCTACAAGTTAAAGTCAAACAAAGCACAACAGCTGCAATCCTCAGGATGTTCCGAGGAGCTGAGCCAGGCCCAGGGAGGCACAGAAAGCAAAAGGGTGATTTTAGGGGTGATTTTAGCTCTGTCCCACAGGGAGTGTGTCCCAGCTGGGACCCAGCCCCTCCAACACCAGTCTGAACACTGGGACTCGGAGCCACTGCCAGATGGGAACAATAAAGCTCAACAATTCCATCAAAAAGAGGAGTAGATAAGCAAAAGAGGAGGAGGAGTGCCAAATGAAGAGGAAGGTTGCTGCAGTGAGGGCACAGGCTTGGAGTAATTGGGAATAAAATGAGCTTTCCTCCTCACTTTCTGTCTGACCTTGAGCAAGTCATTAAAAGTCTCTGCTGCCTCACTTGCCCAGCCTATAAAATGGACCAGGCCTTCATTACAAACTGTTTTGTCTCCCTGCACCACAGAGCACGGCAGATATTTTTATTTAAGATGAACTTTTACTTGCTCCCAGCAGCGCGAGCAAGCCTGACGCCCAAACGCCGATTACAGAACAAAGCCCGCGACAGGGGGAGCAGAACCAACCAAACAAACACTGCAACAAAACTCCCTGGGCCAAACAGGTCTCATTTGTTCCCTGGTGAAGATGAGATTGGCTCGCCATGCCCTGTGCTTCCTCCTAAGGAAGGGACTCACTCTAATTAGTGGCACAGAGAGAAGACAAACCTCCCTTTCTGGGGGCTGCGCTCCTGCTTTGCTGCCTGCTGCTGATGGCAGGGGCAGGGTGGAGGCAGGATCGCAGGTGAAATGAAAATAACAACCCCCAAGACCAGTCCTCATTAGAACTGGCTCAAAAATCCTCAGCACCTCCTCTGCTGAATAAATCTTCCCCGCAGAGCATCATTAAAAAATGTCCCTGACATTTCTGCTGTTCTGTGGCATTTTGCCTCAAATTAGCCAGGAGTTTTTCTTATGTAAATAATTCCAAAGCCAGGATTAAGATCCAGCCTGCAAAGACACACACGGGGAAGTGGAGGAGCAGCAGCTCCACCTCTCCTCTCAGCCTGGGTTCAGTGCTGGGCTCAGCCGTGGTCTGGAGTTTTCTCCCAGACATTTCCACTCGTGGCTCTCTCCTGCAGGGAATGGTTTCATTGTCAACTGCTCAGTTTAGCTCCCAGGACTAATGGATTTTTACAGAGATTTTACTTTGCCCCTAGCACGGGAACTGAAATTTTCACTGCTGAAATACTGCTGATTTCCTAAATAAACTCTGTATTCACATGTATTCACAACAAACCTGGAAGAAAACACAGTGCTAAACCCTACAAACTGGATTGGTTCTTCATGGCCCACTTAAAACCTTCAAATTAAAGCAAAATTCATATTCCAAGTGTGTGTGTGACTGACAGAGACAGAGACAACCAACCCAAGCCATGGCAAGTCAGTTCAGTGATGAAATTCCATGCATTTCAGAGTGCACCTGCTTCTGAGTCAGGAACATTTGTATTTTGGGATAAAGAAAAGAGACTCCTGTCTCCATGTGATCTCTGATGGGATTGCTCATAAATCTTGCACTAAAAAAAAAGGAAAATCAGGTGGCAGGAGTCCCTAATGTTGAAGCACCTCCTCCTCCTCCTTCCCTGATCTGTCCCAGGCTTTGTCTGGCTTTTATTATCTGATAATAACTCTGGGGAGCCTGTTGGCAGTCCAGGCTCAGGGAGAACAACTCCCATCAGCTCAAGTCCTCGGTGTTTGGCTCTGCTAAGCTGCTTCCAAGAGTGCTCCTGAGAAAATGCCCAGCAGGACTGGGATTTCCCCAAACACTGTCCCAGATTCTTGCCTGCAACACTCTCACACCTCCTCCTTCCACAGCAAATGTGCTCTCTAAACACTTCCTCTTTGATGTTGAAAACATCACCCAGGGGCCAGTCTGCTGTGAGTCACTGATTTCAAGGATATGAAGTTCATTTTCTTTATTCTCCCACACTGCTTCCTCCATCCCCACCTGAAGCAGAGATCTCCAGTGATGTTTAGATCACCATCTCCCCCATCCCATCCCACTGAACTCCTGACAGCTCTGGGGACACCCTCCCCAGTGCCACTGCAGCTACAACAGCCTCAGCTTTCTGTTTTACTGCTTCTCCTTTTGGTATCACCCTGGTTCACCCAGGACTTGTGGAATCCCCATGGAAATCCTGCCTGGAAATTCATCCCACTGCATGCTTGGAGAGAAGGACAAGCTCTCTGTGCCCTCCTCCGGGATAAAGACCAAATTCATGCCTTGGTGCAGGCTCAGAAGCCAGGATCTCCTCCAGCAAGGAGGAGAACACGAAGCACAGATTAAAATATTCAGTGCAACTGTCGTGTTCCATTCTCTGCCAGCCAGAGGAGCTCCACGGAAATAAAAGCTCGAGGAGACAGACCTGGAATTCCTGGTGACTGCCCTGCAGAGGCACACAGAGCTGCAGGAACTGAGATATGGCCCCTGATCTCTCAAATACCAGGTTGGGCATAAGAGAGAATGTCCTGAGTTGGAAGGGATCACCTTCCACTGTCCCACTTTGTTCCCAGCCCTGTCCAACCTGGCCTTGATCTTGTCCAGCACAGTGATTCAAATTATTTCTTATAAAATAATAAGATAATTAATAATTATTAATAGCAATTATTATAAATAATAATAATATAAAATAATAATATATTTCTTATACAATAATAACATTTTTCATTCCCAGCCTATTCCTCTGTGTGAACACTGAAGTGCTGCATTGCAGTTAAAATTGATTAAATACTGTAAATTCTGGCCAAAAAAAAAAAAAAAAAAAAAATTAAAAAAATTGTAAAATGTAAATTCTGGCAAAATCAATCCATTTCCAGGGATGGAGCATCCACAGCTTCTCTGGGCACCCTGTGCCAGGGCCTCAGTGCAGAATAATTTGTTAATTATGATTTATGTCCAATCACACACATAAACTCACTCACACACACTGCATTTACTCAGATTTAAATGTGATCTGTGGCTTTGTTTCAGCCACGCTGGGCTTTCATTTGTATTCAAAAACTGACAAATATTTTAACCTTTCTGAAATGCAGTGTGTTAAAATAAATTGAAGTGAGTTGATGAAAACTGTTAATTAACCTGCTTTTGTCTCATTAAGGGTCTGTGTTTAACCCATAGGTCGTCTCCTCTCCCAGCTGATGTATGGATCTGATCTTCAGTGATGAGCCAAACAACCCAGTCTTGTATTGACCAAGGAGAGCTCCTGAACCTCCTGCTTTTTTTGGGAGAGGTCACAAAATTTCCTGAAACAAAAGTGCTGAGCTTTTAAAGGCATTACTCTTACTTTTCCTTTTTTTTTTTTTTCCTGTTGTGGGAGAGGTTGCAATAATGCTGACCCTGCAATACATTGTGGGTTTAAGGTAAAAACACAGAACAAAATTACTGGGTTTTTTTTTCCCTCTACAGGTTACTCAGACATAATAGTTGAACTTTTCTAAAAATATAAATTTTTCCCCCTTTATGTGCTGAATCAGGTGTATCTATAAGCACCAGCACTTGCTGTAGTGTTGATTCCATTATTTACCTGAGCAATTTTCAGTTTTAGGAGCCTTGATGTGCCTGAAGGTTGGCTGGGGCTTGGAGGGAGAAAGGAGAAGGTGCTGAGAGGGAAGAATCTGTGGCATTTCCCAAATCCAGAGGCAACATTTCAACCAGCTGCATCCCCTCCACCCCAGGCACCCAGTACCTGGAGAAGCTGCTCCGTGGGACTCGATCCGTTTGAATTTCTGCTTTGAAAAATATCACTCCAATAAGGCTGGAGATTAGTCCAAAACTGGCACCAGAGCAAGGCAGGAGATCTATGCTTTTTAATATCAAGCTCTTCACCAAGATGACTTTTATCATGTTAATGGCTGAATCACACTGATTGTGAAGGAGCCAAAATGAGGCAATTAGTAAGAGCTGTGACAGCCCCAGCAAACGGCACACGAGGTTTGCAGTGGGAGCCAGATGGATATCTTCAATATATTTCTTATTGTCTGCTTGTGGTAATATGTTCAATTAAACTAAATCAGTACTACAGAAGAACCTCTGAATTGCCTGAAAAAAAAAATTAATTGTCTGCTGCAAATTTAATGAAGCTTAACACTTGTGTTATGTTTACAAGTTTTATTTGTTCTGAGCAGTAAGTGCTTACAAGAGAAAAAGAAACTCTGAACTGACTTCATTCAGGCAGCCCTAAGAGCAACCCACTGGTGTTTGATTTTATTCCTGGATTTGATTTCATTTACATCTCTCTCTCTGCCATTCACTGGTTTTGTCCTTGGCAGCTGACTGGGTTTTTCATTTCCCAGGAAGAATCTGAGAGCTCTCACTGTGCTGTTCATTCACAGTTCAGTGTTTGGCCACAAACCTGTGATAGGACATGTCCCCTAAGGGGTCGTGGCTGCTCACTCTGACCCTCAGCATCATCATCATCCTCAGGGTGTCACCTACCCTTTCTGCTCACAGATCTCAGCAGGTGTGCAGTCACAGAACCCTGGAACACCCTGAGCTGAAGGGAGCACCATCATCCTCAGGGTGTCAGTGCCCCTGCCCTGCTCACAGATCTCATCAGGTGTGCAGTCACAGAACCCTGGAACACCCTGAGCTGAAGGGAGCACCCAGCCCAGCCCCTGACCTGCACAGACACCCCAAATCCCACTCTGGGCATCCCTGGGAGGGTTTTCCAAACCCACCTGGAACTCTGGGGCTGTGCCCATTCCCTGGGGAGCCTGGGCAGTGCCAGCACCCTCTGGAGGAAGAACCTCTCCCAAAAATCCAACCTAACCCCCCCCGACACAGCTCCAGGGTCCCCTCCCTGGGTCCTGTCCCTGTCCCAGCTGTGTTTGACAAGTTCACATTCAGAAAATCAGAAGCCAGACTTGCCTCTGAGCAGCCCAGGGAGGGGAGGCTTTGGGGAAAGCTCAGCAGCACACGAAGCATCTGCTTCTCATTTTGCCACTTCTGTCACCTCAGAATAATCACAACCTTTTTGCCTCAATTAACTATCAGAAAAACAGGGATGCTGACAGGATTCGCAACAATTTCATCTTCCTTGGGGTGCTCTGGGGCTGCCCTGATTGTTCTGATGGCCTCAGCTCCTCACCTGAACAGGGCTGGGAGGAAAACCAGACTTCACCTGTCCCAGGTGTAACAATCTGGGGGGGGGGGGATGCACCTGCCAGTGCTGAAACTCAACCTGAGCCCCTCAGACCTGCCCAGGGAGATGTGGGTCAGCACCACACAGCAACCTTGGCTGCCTGGCAGCTGGGATGAGCAGGGAAGTTGCCTGAAAAGTCCAAAATCCTTGACAAAACCTTGTGTTCCAAGTGCCATATGGAGAAGAGCTCTTGCAGGCTGCAAGGACCCTGAGGTAGCTGCTGGATTCCAGCCCCAGCCTCAGCTCCTGCTGCAGGATTTCCCACCCAGGGAAGAAGAAATTAAGAAGAAGAAGTTAAGGAGAGGCAGCAAAGTGCAGCTCAAGCACTGGGGCTGCCAGGGTTGAGGGAGGGAGGGGCAGGCGTGCTGGAGGCACAGCTCCCTCATTTATAATCCTGCCTTTCACGCAGTGCTCTGGGTCATAATTTTACTTAAACCCAGCAAAAGTGCCTTAATTGTGTCCTAGAAATAATTGGTGTCAGTGGAAATAGCCCAATTAGAGAGGAATATTTTCCTTTGCAATTTCACGGCCAAAGATTACGGCTTTCCTTGTCAGTTGAGGAAATCAAGCCTTCGCTGCTGGTTGTGACTCAGGAGTCAAGAAAGGTTCCTCCTAACTCAGAAATAAGTTTTATTTCTTAAAATGAGAATACATAACATGTTCTCATGAATAAATCAGAGCCTGCATAACTCCATGGCACTGCCTGAGCTTTTTTTTGCCTGCAAATCCCTGATTTAGAGATTCTGGAGTACAAGTTCACACTCTAAATTGACTTTTCCTCCATGAAATTTAAAAAAAAATATTAGACCTGATAAGAAATATTCATTCATGGCTGAACTACATATAAAAATTGTGTTCAGCAAATGCTAAAATAAAATTTAAGAATAAGGAAACTCCTTTTGATGGTTTCAGAGTTGAGTCTTTATCTTGGTTGTGACACCAGCTGAACACAAACCTGGTGTGCTATCCAGGAAAATTACAAAAAGCCCAGAAAATATGGACAACCCTCCGGTGCTGCTCCTGGATTATTCCTTCAAACTCTGCCTCTCTTTTAAAATTATATTTTGTGCTTTCAACAGCAGGTGTCATTTAACCAGGTCCCTTTTTTAAGGTCTGAGGCATAACCAACATGAATTTAAGATGATGTTGAACGATGAGGAGAGAAAAATAAAGAATTTGCATGACCTTAAACACTGCAGGAAGAAGCAGAGGGGCCACTTGTGCTGCAAAATGAGCACACAGCAAACCCAGAACATGGATGGGTGGGATGGAAAATGCCTGCAGCAGCTTCCTGGGACAACTTTTCCATGGGAGCAAAGCAGCAGCAAAGGGGGAAGATCAGGGAGGTCTGGAGAGGGCTCCTGGGAATGTGGACAGGGCTGAAACAGGTCAGTAGATTTCAGTAGCTGCTGTAAATGTCCCTTGGTTCATGTTACAAAAACCCCTCAACATCTTCATGTGTGGTTTATTCTTCCTCTTGGGGAAAAAGTTAAAGCCCCGCTCCAAGGAATTGATATCCCAGTTACTCCAAAGTCCCTTCAAACTCAACAGAGCTGAGAACAGCTGGTAAAATTCACAGTTACTGAAATTCACTGATTAAAAACCCCCAAAACCTAAAAAACCCCATGGACATGAGGCAAGCACAACACAAATTCCAAACAATGGAGTCTCAATTCTGATCAAGTGATGTTGAAACAGGGACAGCCATGGGTGGCAAGAGGGGACCACCACATCCCACTGCCACTTTCTGCAGAAGGCAGATGCTGTGTCCTAAAGGACTGCAAGAAACACAGCAAGAATCCCAGGTTTAAAGGCAGCAACATCTGAAGTCTCTGAAAAGTTACTCGATAATGGGCCAGAATTTACAGAATTTAATCAATTTTAACTGCAATGCAGCACTTCAGTGTTCACACAGAGGAATAGGCTGGGAATGAAAAATGTGCTATTTTATAAGAAATAATTTGAATCACTGTGCTGGACAAAATCAAGACTATCAGTCTATTCAAGCGTGAGGAAAAAATAACCTCCTGACATTATCTTTGTGTTCTTTTCCTGCTGAAGTGATACAGATTCTAGCCAGCAAAAGTTCTCCTGCTTTTACTGCCTTGAGCCCTCCCGTGACAGCCCAAATGAGAGGAGCTCAGAGCAGCAGGAAAATGTTAAAGGTGCATCATAATTAAACAGGCAAATAAAGCCATTGGAAGCTGCCCTTGTCAGGGATGCACCAACGTGACTGGAATTGCTGCACTCCCCAGGGGGAGCAGGCAGGCACCAACTCTACCTGGCATTCAGAGATCAATTTCAGTTGAAATGTATTTAAATCTATGTCTTTCGATACAGAGATGGATTTCCAGCTGAGCCCACAAAAAGCAGATGTTTGGGAATGGGTGCCAGCACTGGGACCACGATCCACTCACCTCCAGTGTCCCCAGAGCAAGGCTGATCCCAGCTGGAATAAAAGCCATTTAAAGTGTCTGCTGGGAGCACATCCTGCACGCCAAGGACCCTCTCACCCCATGAGAGGAGCAGTGTCATCCTGTTCTTTTGAGTTCTTCTAAGCTTTCTGATGTTTACATCCTTGTAATGAACTTTCTCACGCGCTTTTCTGTAAATACTTATTATTTCAAATTATTTTCTGGAGGAGGAGAAATTTGATAGACTGTTGGTTTGTCCAGTGTCATTGGAGAGGTGGCACTGTCACCCTCCAATCCACTGTCACTTTTGGGAATCTATAAATGTTAGAGTCAGAAATGAAACACTCACTTTTTTGCCTTGGAAAATCTAATATCCGCTTCTTTCTGTTCCGTGTCCTAGGGTGGCAGAGCAGTGCTGGCACACAAGGCTCAGCTGATCCCTCACCAGCTGCTTTGGGATGGGGCTCCCACCCCCCCTCAGGTGGGATATCAGCACAGGAGCCTCTCCTGCTGCTCCCACATCCACAGCTTTTATTGCCCCAGCTCCTGGACCAGCCTGTTGATCTCGCTGCATTAAACACAAATGAACTCATTTTGTGCAGGCTGTGCCTGTTTGCTCTGTTTGTCATTTAATCCCCTGGTACTCAGACAGCCTCTAATCTTTCTGTGTGTTGCAAGAATTGAACGTTTAGCCTCAAGTACAGGAAAAATTGAGGGAACAAGATGGAAAATTAATATTTCTATAATACATGGAAACGCACACCATGTTTTACAGAGCTCTGAACGCTGCCTTAGAAGGAGCTGCTTCTCCAGCCTTACAAACTCAATCCTGCTTTTTAATTTAAAGGTCAAACTGTACAAGCAAGTTTCTAAGATTTCAGGTCTTGGAGGCCAAGAGGTTCTCATTTAGCACCAGCCAACAGAACAAACCCAAAGCACAACTGGTTCAGAAAACCACTGGGGCTCACCCAGCCTGACAACAGAATGTTAATACCCAGCCCTATGGGCACCTGTCAGGATTTGATATTTTTTAAACTGTCTACTCAAGCATAAAATGAATATTTATTCATCCCTCTCTGGTTGTTTGCCAGGGAGTTATTTTAAGCTCCTTGCTTCTGGTGTAACATATTCCCCTCCCACTCCCATCCTTGCCTACACTGTCTCTGACACTGTAGACATCTCTCCCTGAGAAAGGAAATTAAAATAAAAATAAGGATAGCCTGCAATATTAATGGAAGAACACAGGAAGGTTAGAAAAAATGTCTTTACCTTCACAGTTTTTTACTCAATGACATAAGAGTAGTTAGAAAAGAATGCAAGCATATCTTAAGGTCAAAAACCACATCAGCTGTTAAATTAGTCTTTTTGTACACCACAAACCTGAGTTAAAATAAGGCATTCACTCATATGTCTGTCCAAACTCACACGTGTTTTACTTAGGGCAGAGAGACTCAAGCATTTCACTCCATAATACAACATTTTACACAGTTCATTTGGAGTTCAGGATAGTTTCTGCTCTTTTATACTTTTTATGGGCCAGACTTCGAAATTGCATTTCTCAGTTTGCTGTTAATATCCACATCTCGGGCTTAAGAGTTTATTCTGTGCTTCGTGCACATGTGTCACTGCCATTAATGCAAATGGAATGGAGTCAAAACAGAGCACTGAGGGGGGGAAAGCCCTCACTAATCCTTTATAACCTCAGTGTGAAGAAAAGTGATTTGTGGAGCACAGGAAGGCAGAGATCAGGTCCAATAATGCTGAGATTTTCCTGGGAACATCCTGCAGGATATTCCTTGTGCACTGGGAGGGAGGGAGGATAAGCCAGGAGCTGCAAAACCATGATTCTGGAATCACAGAACCCAGTCATTTCTGCCTCCAGCAACTGGCTTTTCTATGGTGGGAGAAGCAGTCCCTGAACTGCAGCTCCTGATTCTCCCCCTGGGCTCTTGCAGCAGGTGGAAAACCAGGACAGCCCCAGATGTGGGAAAGCTGGAGCTGACAGCTGGAACTCCACCCTGATGTTGTCCCTGGCAAAGGGATTGGGGCTGGAACCCCACCCTGCTGCTGTCCCCAGGGAAGGGGCTGGGGCTGGATTTGCCATCTTGCTCCCCAGTTTGCTCTGGGATGACAGAGGTTGATCACAGGCTGCCCAGGGAATGCCCCATGATCCCTGGAAGTGTTCAAGGACAGGTTGGATGGGGCTTGGAGGAGCCTGGGATATTGGAAGGTGTCTCTGCCATGGCAGGGGGTGGAACTGGATGGGTTTTAAGGTCCCTTCCATAAATTTAATAATGGATAAAGTCTTTTATGTTCGTGTTCCCTGAGTAGCCCTTTCCTGGCTGTTTGCTGCAGGTGCCTCTTAGGACAACCCAGATTAGGAAAAAAGAGAATCAGCTCCTACAGAGACCTAACTCTGGTCCTCACTTGTCTCTGTTCTTGTTTTCAGGGACCAACGTGGGCAAATGCCACACAAAGGACTCAAAACAACCCCAAACTTGAAGAATTGTTGTGGTCCACATGCTTCACTACACGGTTCAGAAAATCCCAGACTGATTGGGACGTCTGGATATGTTCCAGCTATAAAAAAACATGGACTAAAACCCACATTGAAACATTGAAAGTATTTTCTGTATCCCACAGACACAGCTGACAAGGAGAGCCTCTGAGTACGATCCATCACTGCAAATGTGTGGGAGAATTAAAACTGACAGCATTAGAGCTTTTTGATTGATTTATCACTTTGTAATCAATGTTTCTTGATTTGCTATCCAATATAGATTTTTCCCCAAGTAAGAAGGAGATAGAGGGTGAGTGTAAGGGTAATAATCTGTATGTTCATGGCCTATAATAATTAATCAGACACTGCACTATTCATCAGCAGGGCAAAAATTATTTCAACACATTTGTCAGTTCCTCTCATTGTTTATCAAATTATTCCTTTAAATAACTTTGTCAGATTATTCCTTTAAATATCTTGGTCAAATCACAGCTTTTACTTTTGAAAACAACATTTGACAGAAGACGAATAAACACTCGGAGTTCCTGAAATGCTGAAATTCGGCCCTGGATGAGGAATAAAGAAAATAAACAGGAGTTTGTGCCCCAGCCAGCCACAATAAGAATGGTTTTAGTCACCTTTCACCACCAGGCTGCCCGTGCTGCTCGCTGTCCCAAAGTGGTTGGTGGCCACACAGGTGTAACTCCCCGCGTCCGATTTGGTGACGTTGACGATCCGCAGGCTCCCGTCATCCAAAACAGTGATTCTGCAAAGACAGCAGGCACAGGAGCTATATTTCCCTTTTTTTTTTTTAAGCCTCCACAGAACCCTTTTGAGTGTGCACCGATTGTGGAGGTGCAGCAGCAGCCAGCCCTGCCCTGCCCGGGGAGCCGAGCCGCCGCGAGTCTCTGCGGACGCGCTCCATAAATGCAGAACGCATCATTTACACGAGCTCCCCGTGCCTTCACTCGAGGGCAGCTTTCATTTACACACCAGCAGCTCGTGTAGGTGTTCCAGTCGGTGCTTTGATGCTCAGCCCTCTCTCCATGACAGCCCCTGCAGCTCAGTGGAGCGCTGGCTCCGCGCGCTCGCTGCCTCGCCGTGCAGGGCAGGCGTGCTGGAGCAGCTGCTCCCTTCCCCAGCTTTTCCAGCAGGATGGTGGCTTTTCACTGAGGGCACCAGCTCATTCCCCACCTCTGTACCTGTATCAGGTATCCTCAGGGGTTTGTCTGCAGGTTACAATGTCCTGTTGCACCCCCATGCTCTGCTCACCTGCACGTCCTCACCTGAACAGGGGGGTTTTCTGCAGTCTCTCCAGGGCAGCAGGCAGGTGAGGATGGAATGTTAATTCCTGGGTGATCCCCACCCCCTCCTACAGCACAGGAGCACTTCAGGCTCCCCCTGTTCTCTCAATGAGCTTTACTCCCTGTTATGGTTTTTATTTTTTTCTGAATACAGAAAACCTGATTTTGCCCAGTAAATCCCACTGGAACGTGAATGACTTGTGCCCTATGGAGGCATCACCTAAGGAGACTCCAGAAAAACCTTTATCCCACCCTAAGATCACCTCTTTTCACAACATTTTTGCCTCCTCAGAATCACATCCTGCAGCACAATCTGCTTTCTCACCTTCATCCACTTGCAGAGCTGCATGGAAAATCCTGTATTAATTCCTGCCTTGTCCTGCTCAATTATTTCCCCATTTCACTAAAACGAAGAAGCCTTCCTGCATCCTTAATGCCAACAGAGCTCTGCACAAGTGGACTGAGAAATCAGGAGGAAGGAACCTCAGCAGCAGCAGTGGCACTGCTGCAGGAGGGCTCAGGGGGCACGTCCCTCCTGAGGAGGCTTTAGGGAATCACCTGGAGCTCTGGGACAGCCCTGGGACAGCAGAACAAAGGCACAAACTCAAGCACCAAAGGCACCTTGGGGCTCCCTGGCTCCTGCCAGCTGCAGCCACGGGGCTGGGCAAGGTCTCCAGTGACACTCAGGAGCCCTCAGCTCACCCAGGGAGCTGCTGGGGGTGCCCTTGGCCATTCCCCAGGCTCTTGGTGGGCACACACGAGCTACAGAGCCCCCATCCACAGCCCTGCTCCCACAAATGGCCCAGTCTGGGCGGCTGTGCCAAGTGAGGAGGAGGAGGAAGGTGGCACAGGATGCTCTGGGAGCAGTCACCCATCTCTGCCCTGGCTCACCTCTGCCTGACCTGCCCCTGCAGCAGCCCAAAAGCCACAGGCCAGCTGGCAGAGAGCAGGGACAGAGGTGATTTTTCACCCATCAGCAGCAGTGATATTAATAGGAGCTTCTCAGCTGGCTCATGGTCCCCAAATTGTTGCAGTCAGTAACGCTCACTGCTGTCATTTATTTCTGAGGGACTCCAGTGCCACGGATTTGCTGCTGTGGCAGTGGCTGCAGCTCAGTAATTGGAAGGGAGCAGTGGAGAGAGGCTTCTGTCACCTCCAGCCCTCCGTGGGCACAGATCAGTGCTGCTGCTGCATCAAACCCAGGCTGGAATGGCCATGCTGGCCTCCAGCAGGAGCTGGGCAGCACCAGCAGCTCCCCAGGAATTATATTTGCTGCTCTCATCAATTCCAGGTCTTCAGGAACAACAGGGCCTTTCTGAAAGCTGAAGGTGCCCTTGGCAAGCATTAAAATTCCAATCAATGTAAAGCAGGACAAGCTCAGCATTGTGCTCAGCTCAAGGAGAACCACGGTGCTCCAGCACTGCCCCACCAGGCTCTGCTCTCCTTCCCTCCCTCCACACTTCTGCCACCCCAGGAAACCCAGAAAAAGTGGGGTTTTAGATTATTTCTGTACAGTTGAGGTTTTATTTTTAGTTATTTATGCTTTATTTTCAGCCATATGGCTGAAAGCTATTTACTGGCTAATCTCTTCCATGGATCATTTTAATTGTGTGTGTTGATGAGGTCGGATTTAATTTCAAATTCTAATGCCTTTTCTGTCTGTCTTTCTCCTGCTATCAGTTTCCTTCTCAGCTGTCTTTATTCCCAGTGTCAGACTGGTTTTTAGGTGATGAGGACTGGAGAGCCCTGGGGACACCTTTGGATCAGGACAGACAATCCAGCTTTGGCACATCTCAGCGTGTGCTGTCTTCATTTCCTTCCCTTCCTAAGCTGAGACTGTGCTCCCAGGCTTTACAGCCTGAGCCCACGGACAGCCTTTAACCCCAGGAAGGTTTGCAAAGAGCTCAGGGGGGACCTGCCCTGAGTTCTGCAAACCCTTCCCCAGAGAGCCCCCAGGAATGTTTAATTCTCATCTGGTCTCTCAGAAACTCCCTCCACACTCCTGGAAACGAGCAGCATTAAAAGTGACAGATAACTGTACAAGTTAACTGATTTTTTCCAAATAAATCAGACCATTAAAACCTCTCTGTGACTCATTGATTAGGAGGCCTTATGGTTATGTGGCTCTTTTTGCTGAAGCTGCTTTTCTACAATGAATGTTTTGTCCTCTAATCTGAATCCAACGTGCTAAAAGTTAACAAATAATTATTTGAACACTTGGAAATTTGTTACAGTTAGTTGACAAGAGAGGAAGGCCTCTCACTGATATTGCTAATTCCCAAATTTTCTTTGCAGACCTATCTGCATTAAACGAGATGAGAGGCTCATTTCAGGCCACTGAGGTTCTCAAACTGCTAATTGCCTCGAAAGGAAACAGCCCTTCAGCCACAACTTTCAGCAGTTTGGGTGAAAAAGTTCTTCCAAGACACAAAGTTCAAAGTGACTGAAGCACTGCTCAGTGTGCTCTCTCCTCTGAAATGCACCCTCAAAATGTTTTCTAACCAGATGCCTGGGAAGACATAAAACCAAACCACATTTCCCATAAACACACACATCAAACAAAGTGCTGGCTGCTGAGTGTGCACCTCTTTAAACCACGACAAACTCAGCAAAGGAGCTACTGACTTGCTATTAAATGTTCTGGGTTCCCTGACTCTACTAACAGCAGTGGTAACTATAAATAAAAATATAAATCTCTTCTTGCACAGGTTAATGAACTGTTCTGCTGCTAACATCACTGCTAATCAGAGAAAAATCAAAGAAGATAAAAATATCCATTTGGGAAAAAAAAAAGACAATTCAAGGTAGTTTAGCATCCTTATAGGAAGAAAGGTCATCTATTTTAAACACAGCATTTGTAAGAGAATCTGGGGGTCTGTGTTGTCAGCTGGAGATTTCAGGTCTGAAATGAGGAGATGAAAGCATTGCTTGTTTCCTAAACTGAAACATTGGGTTCTACTGCACCAAGAGCTGACCGTGTCAGTGTTTGGATCCAAACTCTTCTGGGGACAAAGGACCTTTGGAAACGCAGCAAACAAAATCCCTCCCCAGCCTTCCTCAGCCACTTCCATTCTGCCCCTGCAGCAGCAAATGGGAGAAATCTCTGAACACTTTGCAGCATCCTAAAGGAGCTCCCAGAGCAGCTCCTGTGGCAAGGGCAGGCACAGGGGGACAGGGGGAAGGCTCCCAGTGCCAGAGGGCAGGGCTGGCTGGGATATCCATCCCAGGGGGATCACAGCCCCCTGGCTCTGTACAGCCCTGAGCCTCCAGGAGCAGCTGGAGATGGATGGGAGAGCTCAGGCAGAGCTGGAGCAGTGTCAGGAGGAAGAGCAGGGCAGAATCCCTGGGCTCTGAGCTGTGGTGCTTGTTCCCAGCCCATGATCCCCTGCCAGGTCTGTGAACCCCCAGCAGCAGGTGTGTGAGCTCCTGGATAGAGCAGGGCAGGTGATTCCTGGAGCCCACTGCAGCACTCCCAGGAGCAGGTAAATATTCCTCAGGCAGGAACATTTGCATTTAGAGACAGAAATTGTCCTGTCGAGCTCAGGAAGAGTTTTATCACCGACTTTGTGAAAATGAGATCAAGCCCTTGGAATAGAAAGGAGAGAGGAAATCTGCCCAAATCCCAGAGCACATCACAAACCTGAGTGTCAGTAAGCACCTCCATGGAAATCTCACCTCTGGGTGCTTGGCTGCATCACCTGCATCTCCCAAAACGTGCCTGCTGCTCAGCTTGGCCTCCTGCTTTGATAGAATATTCCCTTAAAATCCCAGGCTTAGAGCATCCACGGGATGCTCTGGAGTTTAACAGAGAAATCCTCAGTGGCTCCAGGAGGAAGCAGCCTGCAGAGCCAGGGGTGTTGGAGCTCGCTGACCTTGCAGGTGGAAGCCTGAGCAGGGTGAGGAGCAGGGCCAGGCCCTGACCTTCCCAGCAGGAATGATTCCTGATCCCACAGCGCTGCTCAGCCAGATGGCACAGCAGGCATCCCTCAATGTATTCCTCACAGCTTGCCCTCTATTTTTCTGTGCAGCAGGTGGAAACATGCAGGATATGAATGGAATATGAATGGGGTACAAATGCAGTGCATATGGCAGCCTGGGTGTGCCTCCCCTTCCCGAGGGACCCAGCACAGCCCCGGCACTGCAGATCACAGCTCCGGGCTCCTTCAGAGCAAAAGTGCTCAGAATTACAAAGTGACTTTTTTCTTTTTTTTTCCCCCCCTCTCAATGGTTTCATTAGCACTGCTGCAATGGAGTAAGGTATTTTGTTTTCTTATCTAATCATTTTAGCATTTTAATTTATGAAATACAAGCATAACTACCCTTGCTTTCACTCTTGATTAAACACACGCAGCTGAAATATTTCATGCTTAGCCAAGTGAATATTTTAAATATTTTTCCCCCAACGAAACAATGCTTAGGATGTCCGATCCTTTTTCTATTACAGGGAGAAAAGATGTCTTAGAGCAAGCATTTAAATGAATGTCAGCTGGAAGAAACACACACTGAGTGCAATTTGAGATAAAACTACCATTGATCCCTTCATGTACAGCCTTTGTGGCAGTGGTGACGTGGCTATTGAAAAGAGACACTGGTGCCAGAGTTCTTCTAAGAGATAATCCGTCTTCTGAGAGAGGATTTAGGTTAAATGTACCTGTGAAAAACAGTGTATTTCAGCTGACATGATGAATGGCCTATTGTTACCCTCGCTGCTGTGCCTGGGCTGGGGGCTGGAAGCAGAGAAGAAAGCAGAAGCACCAGGCAGCCCTGACTGCAGTCTCAGCAGTGTATTTGTTCCCTCTTCTCCCAGAGCTCCTTGGCAGGAATATCTGGAGCAATTTTTAGCCTAAGAGCAACTTTGCCTCATGCCACAACTCCGGGCAGTTGCATTATTTATCAAATTATTTCTATTTCCATCAGACGTCTTTGTATCTGCTTATCACCTTTTAAATAATGCTTGCCATGCAGTGGGGGTTATGAAAATGATCTCATGGATGTGGTACTGGCCATTAGGCTATTTTGGGTAAGCAGTGAAGTTTATAAATCCTCACAGGTTTTAATGCTCAGAGCACAGCCCCCCAAAATCAGGGACACAGCTCACGAGTACCTGCTCATCACTTGAAGAATGGGCTGGCTCAGGGTATAGCCCACAGGGAATAACTCCTGTGGCCCTGGGATGTTTTCCCCAGGTGTGACCCCAACCTTTGTGTTGCATAAATAACTCACAGCCAGGTCAGAGCTTTCTGCTTTCTGTTTCATCTCCATTGAAACACCTGAGGTCAGAGCCAGGCTCGTGGGGCTCACAGCTCTGATGGTGCAGGGCGAGAGAGCCCTGACCCTAAACCACACCCAGCACCCTGTCATGCCACTGGAACTTCCCACCCTTCACCAACACCAGCCCCAACCCTCAGCACCCCCCTCAGCAGGCAGGGCTCTCCAGGCTGGGGCTTCATCCTGAAACATCACTCCAGGTGTTTCTGAACAGAGGGAGAAAGGGACACCACCACCAGGGTGGGACATCAACACAGCCTGAGGGCTCACACCACCAACCTGAGCAAGGACAAGCTGGCTCTGCTCTACAGCTGCCAGGGTGAACCCAAGGGGAAGGCAGGATGATCCCCTGTGCTGCAGCACCACGAGTTTTCCACTTGATTTCCATCCAAACTCCCAGCTGGGTGGACTCTCCTACACACCTGCACCTTCCTGCCCTGCTCACTGTGCCTCACCCAAGCCCCCAGAGCTGCTGCAGTGTTTATTTGTCTGTGAGGACCTGTCTTTTCATGGTTCACAGAAGAGCCTGAGATAATTTAGAGCCTCCGTCAAAGCCCATTTAATTTAGTGCACGTCTCTCTCTCAGTGAAGGCAGCAGTAGATAACTCCTGCCTTATCCGTGACAACTGACAGGCCTCTGAACAGCAACACCCCTATAATTAATTTTCAGGTAGGAACTGTATTTGTTCTAAATAAACTGAGGTAAAATCCTGTTGCATCGAGTTCAGTAGAACATCTCCCACTTCCCAATGTGGGAAGCCATTCCCCCTTGTCCTGGCACTGTCTGTCCATGGAAAAAGTCACTCTTCCTCTTTTAGTACTGACTTATCATAAACACCTGTCAATAATATTCTGAAGAGAAAGAAAAAACAGAGTATCTTTTGCTCAGATAACTAGTTTTGATATTATAGTAGTGGCCCCTTTGGACACCACCACTGAATCCAGCATCAGCTTAAACCAGCCATGGAGCTGGCATCCTACATTTGCCCACTTTTTCCCTTTCCCACCAATTTTTTATCTACAGTGACGGAGCAGTCCAAAGCAATAATGCTGCATCCAGCCATTATTAATATCTGTAAACACAAAAGCTGTGGTTTGTCATCATTTCCCTTTGGTCTGTACATTTTAAAGACGAGTCTGAAGTGACAGAACCTCATCCTGATGCAGCAGGGAGGCAGGAGGAAAGGAAGGGAGCATTTACAGCTATTAGAGACTTCATGTAGATTGTTCAGAGATGCCTGGAGTTATAATTCAAATACAAAAATATCCCTAGGTTATCTAAGAAGAACAGTTCTCTGGAAAATATCTTTCTTAAAGGATACTGATAACAGAAGGAAACAAATGAAAACCAAACACAAGAAATGTGAGGGACCCTGAAGGGAGTGAGGGGGCTGTGGAGAATTTCAAATAATAGAAACCTTTTTGCCTTCTCTCTTCAAGCACTCTTTTTTTTTTTACTACACACAAAATTAAAATAAATACAGTCAGAAAGCCCATGCCATCAAAATAAATATTTGAGCAAGCAGATTTGGGTAAAGCAAAGGAAAGCTTTGTTTTTACAACACTTTCATTCCTGAGACGTGAGGCAGTGACAATTTGATACGGGAAGATTCTGCAAGTCCAGAAGGGTCTGATGGTGCAATGAGCCAATTTTCCATTGATTTTGGTGGGAAATGAAGACCATCTCCAGGGAAATGGCCCCTTGGACACAGCCCCTCCAGCTGGCAGTTTATTTTGCAGACAAAGCTGACTGATAAACCACGAACGCTGTGATGGCACCATGAGGGACAGGCGTGCTCCACTCTCCAAAAAAAAGGCTCAGGACCTGGACCAGCTCTTCTGGTGGCAGTGGAGGGGCAAAGCACTGAAAAGCCCTTCATGAAAAGCTGAGCCCTCTCTTTCTGCACAATTAGCCAGCACAGACACAGCTCTCCACTCGCCTCCTCCTGCGCTCGCAAGCGAGGAAAATCCTGTCTGGGCAGCAGCAGGTGCTGCAAAGCCACTCCTGCTTTCACTCCATCTAATGTTCAGTGAAATATTTGCTGTGCTCATTCTTCCAGGGCACTGGCTATAGCCCAAGGCATGGGAATTAAAACTTCTAGTCCACGGAGAGGGACAGTGGAAATCCAAGGAATCGTGTTTGGAGTGCAGCATCCGGCCACCTACGCCAACAACGCCTTCCTGAAAAGGACAAGCCACCACCCTCTACCTACAGCAAACACTGTGGAGGTTTGTGGAGCATAACAATCAAAGAGGACTCCACTGGAGCTCCTAAAAATTATTCTCTTATGAGAAAAAAAAATCCATGCAAGATTTTCAGTGCATCAGCTGCTGACACAAAGCGTTTCTGGGAGTGTTCGTGAGATCGCAGCAGAGGCAGCAAATGCATTCTCAGCTTATTTGTTCCAGCTGATACCACCCGAATTCAAGCCCAAAGGCACAGTCTTTCAAAGATAACACATCTTTCCCTCTGGTTCCAACAAAAAATGCCCAAAGTACAAAGAGAAATTACGCACTCAGCTTGTAATGGACATTAACAGGTTTGTGAGATCCAACAAGACATTTACATCACTTCAAAATGATGTTTGAATAGCCATCAGAAATATCACCAAGTCTGAAATGTTCATTAGGAATCCTTCTTCCCCTTTAGACATGTAATGATTTCCTTGGATTCTAAAAGTACATCTCAAAGTATGGCCCTAACTGTAAAATCATTGCCTGCTTGCTCTTCAGCATAAAAACACCCAAGAGAAGAAACATCTGATAATAACTTTTTCCTTCAAAATGCTACAGACTTACTAAAATCATTATCAGCTGGAGGACCAGGAGAAAGCTACACACCAACCCCAAACTGCACTCAGGGGGCTGATGACAGGCATTTCTTTGGGAAGCAGAGGCTCTGGGGTGTGCTCACCATGGAGCAAACCCCATCCTGCTCCCTCCTCCTGTGGGGAGGGACCGGCTCCTTCCTGGAGCAGCTTTACACAGAGGGAGGAACAACTTGTAGCTGTGTGTTCAGCACCCAGAGATGGATTTAATAATCATAAAACCTTGAGAGACCTCAAGCAGGAGCAGCAGCAAGTGACACATTTCTTTTAAGGATGTCAGCACGGGACATGTCTGGCTGCAATCCAGAGCTTGGATGCCTCAGGGACACAGCTCTGGATCCTTCATCCCCTCCACCTCTGCAGGCAGAATTCTGCTTTTAAAATTCATCCACAAGCACCAAGGTAAAAGCCTGATGAGTTCTCTTGACCCCTTGTGACAGGTTTCTCTTAAGGATATCTTCATCCTGTTTTTAAGGATGTCAGCACAGGACACGTCTGGCTGCGCTCCACAGGTCAGATGCCTCTGGGACAGAGCTCTGGATCCTTCACCCTCTCCACCTCTGTAGGCAGAGCTCTGCTTTTAAAATTAACACAAAAGCACTGAGGTGAAAGCCTGCTGATTTCTCTTGGCCCCCTGTGACACATTTCTCCTAAGGATATCTTCATCCTGCTTTTAACAGGACACATCTTGCTGTGCTCTGGAGGTCGGATGCCTCTGGGACAGAGCTCTGGATCCTTCACCCTCTCCACCTCTGCAAGCAGAGCTCTTAAAATTTTAAGGAGCTTTTAAAATTAACACACAAGCACCAGGTGAAAGCCCTTTGCCTTCTCTTGAGCCCTTGGGGCACAGCAGCCCTGCAGGTTTGGCCACAGCTGCGTTCTGAGCCAGCAGCACAGGCAGCAGTGATGTCCTACACGTGTTTCACGGAGCGCTGCAACAACACCACGCTGCAAATAATCTGCTGGGGAAACAGGAACAGATTGCTGATGTTACAGGAGGCTGGGGCACGGCATGAGGGACAGGCTCATTCCAGGACTGCCAGCTGAAACTTGGCAGAGGCTGGGGCTGCACTCGTCAGAGCATTCGGCAACGGTTTGTGGCTGCAAACAGGAAACCATTCCTGCTTCTACAGGAGCAGATGGGAGAAATGGAAATTTTAGGGATCAGCCTAATTATTGATGCATACAAACTAAACCAGCACCAAACCTGGATTCTACACAAGTCTCTAATCCTTCTCTGGTAATCGTTAGCTGGAAACATTTATAGAATGATAAAATCATTTTTAGGTAATGCCCTCTAAGAACATTGAGTCCAACTGTTAACCCAGCACTGCCAAGGCCACCAGTGACCCCTGTCCCCAAGTGCCACATCCTTTTAATCCTCCAGGGATGGGGACTCCACCAGTGCCCTGGGCTGGACAGCTAAAACATGGTGTGACAGAGAATCAGCATGGTTTGGGTTGGGAGAGACCCTAAAGCTCATCCCATGCCACCCCCTACCATGGGCAGGGACACCTTCCATAGACCAGGCTGCTCCAAATCCCAATCCAGCCTGGCCTTGGACACTTCCAGATCAACACAGTGCTAAACCAGCTCCTGCTGGCAAACAGCTTATGAACAGGAGGCCATCAAGAACAACGGCTTTCCAAGACTTCTGACCACCAAATCCAGCGGCTTCCTGGTTCATTTTCTTCTCTTTCTGCAGCAAATTGGTTAAAATAAGTGGACAAGTCAGTTATTTCAGATGTTGCAATGAAGTAGAGCCATCTCTGCCATGGTCTTTGCAAAGTGAGATGAATGATCGACAAACTTCAGAAAGCCATTTGCAGGGTGTCATTTTTCATTTTGCCTGGGCAGGATGTAATGAAAACCCGACAAGTTATTGATGGTTTGGTTACCTGTCTGCCTTCAAGAAATTGCACAGGTGCTTTATGTTACAAAAAAAAAAAAGAATACAAAGAGTAAACACAATTAATGGGAAGCAATGATGGGAAGCATCCTTTGAGGTTTTCTTTTCTGCTGAAGTGTCACCAGGCTGTGTGTCCAAAAGACACTGCTGGCAATTCATCTCTCAAGTAATCAGGATAAAAATATCACCATGGTTTGTACCCTGGCACCAGCCTGGGAAAGATGTGCTGTCTGTCCTCTTGCCATTTTCTTTCTGGCTGTTTAAAGTAATTAAGCACTAATTAGGAAGTTTGAGGCAACAAACATAAAACTGGAATTTATACAACTTTTTGTACTCAAGACGTGCTGGAAGAATGGGAGAGATGATTTTCTTGTTCAATTTTACCATTTTTCCTCCTCAAAGTGATGCAGCATCAACATGGATATATTAAAATTCCTGTTACAAAATAATATCTGTAGGAGGGGGCCCATAACTGGACAACCTTTGTGAGGAGGATGTGAACTCTGGAGAAAACCATGGCTGAACTCTTTCAGGGAGACAAGACTTACTGGACAGCTTTGAAGTGCAGAGGACAGCAAAAAAAATCAGGTGAGAGTTTTCTGCTTTTCTTTGGCCAGAATCTCTCCAGCTCCTGGAGAAGGAATTCACTGCTTCAGCTTTACCTGGTGGCTCCCAATGGCTCCATGCCAGCCAGGGGACCAAGGACAGGAAGGAGCAGCTCAGTGTCCCCTCAGCTCCTCTCCAAAGCAGCTGCATTGGATGATGTTCTTCTTTACAAACAAATTAACATTTCCTGCCAAATTAATAAGCCTGGAGGCACAGCTGTGAATTAACATATCCAAGAGGCTTTCCAGCTCAGCTGCCTGGTGTCCTTCCTTCAGAGGAGGCTGGGATTTTGGGGAGCTCAGGCTGGGTTCTCACTGAGGGCAGGGTGAACACTCCTGCTGCTCCCTGTCCCATTCCTGCTGCGCCCTCCCAGTCTCCAGCCCTCACCTTCTGCTCAGGACACCAGTAGTGGCTGCCACATCCCTGGAAATGTCCAAGGCCAGGTTGGATGGGGTTGGAGCACCCAGGTGTCCTTGCCCATGGCATCCACACCAGGGTGAGTTTTAAGGTCTCTTCCAAACCAAACCGTTCTGGGATTCACGACTTTGCAAACCGAATTATCCTCCTAGACTGTCGTGACTCCTGGCTGTGGTGGAGAGAACAGTGCAATACCTGGGAAAATCTGGACCCAAATTACTGAAATCTTGGAGCAGACCAGCCAGCTTGGGTAACAAATCACAGCAGCTGTCTGGGGGTGCAGTTTTCTCTCCCCAGTGTGAGTCAGCCAGGCACTCCTCACGCGTCCAAACGCTTCCGTGGCTGAGCTCGCTGGGAAAATGGCACCAAGTGCTGCTTTCCTGTGCTTTTGTTGGCTTTCAGCTACAAAAAGGAACAACGTTCCTGCTGTAAGCACTGTGGCTGTGCGTGTGCAAGCTCACACATCACAGAGCTTGTCAGCACTGCGAGACAATGGGAGCAGCTGGGAGGATTTCCAGGAGGATCGTGAGCGTGCCTGGAGGATCTCGGTCAGATCCTGCTCTAACAAAGTGCACCAAAAAGGTCCCTTTATACAGAAACTTGTTTCATTAAGATAACAGATGTTGCTACTGCACAAGTCGTAGGGAATGGTTGTTTAATTGGACACTTTCATATTCTTTGCTACCAGCACAGAACATCATTTGTTTTTTTATGCATTTCTTTCCTTACAATTAAACTGTATAAACAATGCAGGCACTGTACATTCATGGAAAAGAAGCAGCTCTAATGATGTAGGGGCTTTACATGAAGAAGAATAAGAGAAAAGCAATTTGGTTTTGGGTTTAAAAGTACAATTACTTTTCTGTCCCAGCCTGAGCACGTGTCTGGTGGCAGGGTAAATACGACTTCCAATAGCTCTAGGAGAACATTAGGAATTAAGACTGTTGTGTACATATTTAAAATAAAAGTTTTTTGCCTTTCCTGCACTCTTTTTGCTCTTGGGGAGCCAAGGAGAAGGGGAAAAGTGGGAAGCTGTGGAGGAACAAGAGAAATGTGAATCTGCTCTTGAAAAAAAGAAGGCTACAGCCTCACCTCTGGGAAATGTCTCACTGTGAGGAATAATAAATGGAATTATTGCCACCATGGCATGAAAAATGAAAACCCCTTTGCCTAGGCCCAAAACAAGACCTAAGAAAAGAGAGAAGACTTGCAGGGGGAGCGATGCAGACCCTATGCATCTATATCTGTTCTAGAGCTGTTCCTATGTAAAATTTACCTTCTGGACTCAGCCCCCCAACAGCATTTTGACTCAGTTAGGCCTCCAAGGCAGGATTTCCATTATTATGGAGATGAAGTGCTTTTAAGGACTACAATAATATAATTGTACCCCAGGGCAGGATTCCTAATAACACAATTGCACAGTTCTCAACCACCAGTAAGAGATGCCCTGAGGCCATGGGATTCATTAGAGGTAGCACACTACCTCACCCTCCAGAGAAGAAAGTGAAACCTAAACCGATAAAACTCTTTTTTTTTTTTTTTTTATTTTTTTTTTTTCCCCACCGTGGTAGTCTCTGCTCTCTGGGCAAACATTGAACACACTTTGTTTTGCCTCCTGGACAGCAGGAGCCTCCAGAGCCAGAATCTCAGCAGCAAAAACCACTCACAGTGTCTCCAGCAAGGAATTTAACATCACACACCAGCTGAAAAGCCACAGAAGCCCCAGGAGAAACTCTGAAGTGATTGCCATGGCAGCCATCAGGCTGAGCATCAGCATTCCAAGCAAGCACTGACACAGTGCTGCTTTTAACTCCACCTGGAATTGGAAGGATCATCTATATTGATTAACCTCCACGTGATCAACCTGCAGGCTGCAGAAGGATCCAGATGTTCAGGTGCCTCTCTGGCACTCACAGGACCCTTTAACGTCACTTTAAGCAGAGATTTCATTGAAGTTTCTTCTCCCACGCCTGTCTAAAAGTTCTGTGCCCTGTCCTAGATGAAGAGATTGCAGCAGCAGCTTTTCCTGGCATCTTCCTCCCTGGATTTCAACAGATTGTTTTCCAACAGCCAAGAAAGTTCTTGTTTGAAGTCCACGCACGACTGGGGGTGTAGGGAGATCCTGGAGCTGGACTCCAGGCACTGCTGCTGTCCCCTGGGACAGCGGGGAGGAGATGACATTTCAGCAAGCACAGAAAGCAGAAATGCAGCAGCATGAAGCAGAGCTCAGGCACTTGGCCCCTCCTGAAGATGACACTGACAACGAATGACAATGTCATTCCCTAACTGTGCATTTCACACTGTCTCCAGGTGAATAAAGGCAGTGGTGAGGACTCAGCAGCCTCATCCCCACAGGAGACACAGCCCAGTGTGTGTCAGAGCAGAGCAGGTCCCCGTGCCAAGGCAGCACTCTCATTCCCACACTCTGCCAGGTAAACCCTGCCGGATGATCCCTGGCTGGGAAAGCCCTGAGCTGAAGGAGCTCAGGATTTCACACCTGCTTGGGCACATTTCAAGTCTGGTTTGCCATCCAGGGCTGGGTGCCCAGGTGGGAGGCTCCTGGTGTGGCTTAGCAGGAGCAGGAGGAGCCCAGCACTGCCAGGAGAGCCCACAGCACACCTGGCTGGGTTTGCCCCTGAGCCCAAGGTGTGCCCACCACCCTGCTTCCCCCCCTGCCCCAACCCTGCTGGGCAGCCCCACTCCTGAACTCACATGAGGAGCAGGAACTGTGCTGTGCCAAGGGGAGCAGTCAGGGCAAGCAGCACATCCAGCCACAGACTGTGCCAGCAAGCACAGGGACATGGATGGGACCTCGTGGGGCTGACACTGCAGAGATTCCAGCCTCAAACTCCCCAAATCCAGCCCCAAACACTCCAAAGCTCCCAGCCCCAAACACCCCAAAGCTTCCAGCCCCAAACACCCCAAATCCAGCCCCAAACACCCCAAATCCAGCCCCAAACACCCCAAATCCAGCCCCAAACACCCCAAATCCAGCCCCAAACACCCCAAATCCAGCCCCAAACATTCCAAAGCTTCCAGCCCCAAACATCCCAAATCTCCCAGCCCCAAACACCCCAAAGCTTCCAGCCCCAAACACCCCAAATCCAGCCCCAAACACCCCAAAGCTCCCAGCCCCAAACACCCCAAATCTAGCCCCAAACACTCCAAAGCCCCCAGCCCCAAACACTCCACCCTTGGCACCACCCTCACCAGGAGAGCAGGTTAATTCAGTTTTAAAAATCAATACACCTTGATCCGTGACAGCTTTGACCTCAGCAGCTCTGTGCCCTGCCTGCTAAAGGAAGCTTTGTGTCATCGATCACCAACTCCTTTCGTGCCAAGGGGTGAAGCAAACAGCCCACAGAAAACTGCTTGGTAAGGGTCAGGGAAAGCAGCTAAAGCAGGCAGAAACTGGGTGTTCAATATTTGAATCATCTGGCTCTAAATGGACTTTTCTGCCTACTCAGACACACCACAGTCTCTATTTCAATGGACATTGCAGGCTGGGTGGAGCAAGATTAGACTTTCCATGGTAAAAGAACAGCTCTAAGAGATTAAAGCTTTTAAAGATAACAATTTCCTACAATTTCTGGCTTTTTGACCTTTACTAATAGGACAGGGCTCTCCTCATCAATCCTAGTGCCAGATCATGTTTTGGGAGAGTGTCAAGGACAGTTTTCTCAGGTGCTGTGCAGGTGAAACAACCACACCTCTACACAGCCAACAACAAATCAACACCACAGAGGAGGATTTGAAAAGCTGGCTTTTGAATAAAAAAAAAGTAAAATATCAATTTGGCCAGTCTGAGAAAGCCACCTTCAAGTCAGGCATTAGAACTGTCAACTTAATTATTGCCCCCAAATAATTCCTGTTTGCAGGACACTGAGTAATGTACCAGAGCTGTGCAATTTGCAGTGGAGGCTTTTATCTCCTGGGAATCTATTTGTTTTTAAACAATGGGTATTTAGAGCACTGCAGAGGAAAAATATTTGGTTTTTTTGGAGTGCATCTTTATCAGCTTCTTGGTAGGGATGATTTAATAGCAGACAGAGACAGGATGGGCACCATGGGAATAGGAATCTCACCCCCAGCTCCTTGGGATTGAACACAGGCTGTTTCCTCATGTATTTGCAAGTCAATTTTGCAAAGCTATTAATGACAAATTTAGCTTTGATTGCTGAAAGTCCCTGGGTTAGTTAATGAAAGAAATGGTTACTTTACGACATTACCTCTCATTTTCTCTTAGGATGTCTTTTCCTTTCTTCCAAGAATAAGTAGGTCTGGGGGAGGCTTTGGGCTTGCACTCGATGATGACTTCACCACCCACTTTAACAAGAGTTAACTTCTTCAGCAGGGTTTTGGAAAAGTCTGGCCCGATGGCTGAAAGCAAAACCAACACAAACCAGATCAGAATTCCCTCAGGAAAAAACAAAACCAGACTCATTTGAGCTTTACAAAATTCCAGGGTTGTTTCTCACTTACAATTCCTAAATGATTGGACTTTATGAGCTAGTGAAGTCTGGATGGGGTAAAGAGACACCTGAGTGCTTCTTTCACTGCAAAAAATACTTGATTTGTTTAAAAATATGTGCTCAGCTAAAAATCTGAGAAATCAGTAACCCCACCATGCACATCCTACTGGGACAGCACCCCTAGGAACCTCGTGCATGAGGAGTATCAAGTATTTCCTTTTTCTGTGTCAGGATCATCCTTCTGTCAGGCAGGGAAGTTCTCACAAACACAGAAGCATTATAATTAATAAGAACGTTAATATTTCCAGAAAGGTTGACATTTTTATGCTTCCTATTCATAATTATTTCATAAACTGCGTTATTTATTTAAATTCTATAAAGGTGGGGAACACTGACACAACCAGGTCCTGAACCAAGCAAGACAAGGCAAGACTTGTTGGCTCCAGGGCACAAAGAATCATCTTTTCCTGCCCCAGGGCACACTCCTGTGTTTTGTGACAAACACTCAGATATCCACTCAGGTGACCCCCAAAGCCCTGCAGCCTCTCTGCAGCCTGGGGAACAAGGAGATGCCTTGGCTTCTGATTCCTGCCTCAGGAATTCCTGATTCCCTTTGCTGGGCTCTGAGGCAGCTCTGGCAGTGAAATCCCCCAAGACAACCAGGAGTTTCATTGATATCAAACAGGACCATTCATTTTTTTTTTTAACACAGAAAGCTCAGAGCAGAAGGTGAGGCAGCTGAAGGGCTTTAGGAACAACTCCTGCTGACAGGAGCTTGGCTTTCTGTTGGAGAAGTGGCAGCAGTCTCTGCTCTCTCCCTCCCTCCTGCTCCATCTCTGGATCCCCCTACTGCAGCCCTGGATGTCCCCTGCTCCAGCCCTGGATCCTCCTGCTCCATCCCTGAATCCCCCTGCTGCTCCATCCCTCCATCCTCCTGCTGCATCACTGGATCCTCCTGCTCCATTCCTGGATCCCCAGCTGCTCCATGCCTGGATCCCCCTGCTGCTTCATGCCTGGATCCTCCTGCTCCATCCCTGGATCCCCAGCTGCTCCAGCCCTGGATCTCCCCTGCTCCAGCCCTGGACCCCCCCTGCTCCATTCCCTGGATTTCCCTTGCTCCATCTCTGGATTCCCCCTGCTGCTCCAGCCCTGGATCCTCCCTCCTGCTCCATCCCTGGATCCCTCAGCTCTCTGCACTGTCCCTGGCTCCCTTTTTGCTGCCCCAGGGGGATCAGAGCTGAGATCTCCCTGCCCTGCATCACCTCGATGCCCCCTGACAGGATCCACAGCTCACCTGCAGCAGCTGGGAGACAAAACCCAGCAAATTCCCTTTTCTCAGGGCACCTCATCTGCCTCACTTCTTGTGGATGTCATTCCTGCTGCCAAAGAGGTGAAAATGGGATGGGCTTTATGATCCAATAGTGCCCCAGGTTCCTGCACCAGAGTTCAGTGATCTCTGAGCTGTTTTGTTTTCCACATTTAATCACAGGCAGGGACTTAATTCTGGCACTCAGAAACACAGGTATGATAATAAATGCTATAAAAGAGCCCTGAAACCAGCAAAACTTTGTAAAACACTCCAGAATTAAAGGAGACATCCTGAGGACACTTCCCATCAATGCACTCAGAACCAAATGCATTATTATTTATACAATTGTTAATATATTATCATTTCTGAAATTAATTTCTCAGATGATTGTCCCAAATTGATAAACAAAAGAGATTTTTTGAGTAATCCTGTTACTCCTATCTCTGTAATAAAGAGTTTAGACTGGTTTTTTGTGAGTCATTTGCTGCATTTTCTTGTTCCTGTGTGAGACACAGGAGTTTCTCACTGTGGTTTTATTCTGTAATGTTCAACATGTCATCATTTGACATTTAGAAACTTTGGGCTCTTTTCTCAGCACTGCCACAACTTCCCTGTGCCACTTCAGGAGTAATGGATTTAATTTATTCACACCTTTTGTTTGTCAAGTGGGGATTTTAATGACCTTTTTTTCCCCACTCTAGGCCCATATTTCATTTTTCCAATTTGTTTTTTAAACATTTAACCTGAAAATTCTGTAAGACAAGACTGCATCTCAGTCTTCTACAATGTCCAGCACCACTGGATTCTGCTTTTATTTAAAGACTCCAGGCAAGATAATTGGCAACAATAATTGAGAAAAATCACTCTGAGGAAAGCTCAGTCTGTAATTTTCCATTTCTCTCTTTCACTTAATTTTGGTGTAAGTCTCACTTGAGATGATTAAATACCACCAGCAGCAAGTGCTTAACTTCAGGACCTTTTAAAACAACCATTTTAACACTCAGATCCGGTTAAAAGCTAAAATTCCCCAGGGAGGGCTCAGAATGTTGCCCTGCTTTGAAGCTCTAGTGAAAAGGCAAACCTGCTGCTTTCCTTTCAAAACGTGCCAAGTTAAATCACAGATGCACAGGAATTTATCTGCAGGACACCATTTGGGTGCTTTTCCTGTGACAGACAGAAACTGAGCTGCAGAACCCAAGTGAGATGTTGGCCAAATAAATATTCCTTGCCAGGTTTCTCAGACCAGACCATCCAAAATCTGTTTTTTTGTGTGTGGACACGAGGAGCTGCTGGGCACAGGGACACCCTGGGAGTCCCCACCAACAAGGATTAAGCCTTTCTCCTCTGAAAACATCTTCCTCCTTCCCAAAGGTCCTTTTTTACCGGGTTTTAAATAGACAAGAAAAGCATCAGTGGGTTTATTTCGATTTCTTTCATGTCCAATAAATCTCAGCATTGTGAAGTCTAATTTATTGAGCATTATCGTACCTTTCTCCAACAGCAACACAGACAATCCTTCAAATGAATTTTTTTTCTATGCAGGCATCTATCACTGATGATAAAAAATGACCAATAATTGAAAATCCCATAGCTGGAAAAAACCTCATGCTTTGTTCTTCAGGATAAATCAGAGAATGCTGCTATTGAACATTTGGTTTGAGAGCAAAGAAACTGTTATTTTGCAATCAGGAACTGTGTTTAACTCTTTGAAACTACATCCCTACGCTGAGCAGGGCTGCCTCTCGTTCAAGAAGATGGTTTGGGATTGAGCTGCAGCCTGGCAGGGACCCCTGGGATGGTCCCACCCCACCCCTGCTCACCCAGGAGCAGCCACAGGAGGTTGCCCAGGGCCATGGCCAGTTGGATGTCGAGCATCTCCAAGGACAGGGATGTTACAATATCTCTGGACAATTTGTTCTAGTGTCCAACCAACCTCAAAGAAAGCTTTTTCTTATTTTAAGTGGCATTTCCAGGGTTTCAGTTTGTGGCCATTGCCTCCTGTCCTGGCATGGACACCTCTGAGAAGACCCTGGCTCTGTAACCTCTGTTCCCTCCATTCAGGTATTTCCCCACTTGGATTCTCACAAGCTTCTCCTGGTTTTATCTGGGAGGAGCAGAGAGCAGCTGTGCACAGAACTGTGGGGTGGAAGATGCTTTTCTTTGTGATGGAGGAATTTTGTTTGCTGTTAAATTGCTGAACGGTCTCTTCAGACAGGAGTTTTGTCACCGTGTCCTGGGCAGAGTCACCTCGGCAGCCAGGACTGAGCACCCGGATGTTCTGAATGGCAATGCTCAGGTTTCTCCAGAAATAGCTTTAACCAGCAGGAGAGGGAATGCACCTGCCAGCTCCTGGAGGAATGTGGGATGAAGTAAAAAACATCTGTTCTCTGCTCTCCACTGCCTCAAGTTTGCATTTCACGCCTCCCTTAGAAACAAACCGCCAAAGATCCGCTTATGCTTCAGAAACAAATCATCAAAGATCCCCTTCTGCTTCAGCTGCTGCAGCCTGGCAGAAGCACCTGGGCAGGGCTTGCTGTGGCTTTGGGAGGTTGGCAGGGCTCAGGGATGCGCACTCACCTATGACACTGAGCTCTGCGCTGGCAAAGATGACGCCGTGCCGGTTCTCCGCCACGCACTGGTACATCCCCGCGTCCGAGAGACTCACGTTGGGAATGGTGAGAGAGCCCTGCTCCAGCTGCACCCTGCCCTGGGGACAGCAAAACAAACTCCAAAATCAACGAGAACATGAGCAAGCCTCCTCAGAACGTGCACCCAGAGGTTGTCCTGCTGTGTTTTACAGCAAGGTGGACGAAACGAAGTAGCGGTAACAGGAGGAATTTGCATGCTGCAATTTATTTGTCTGCCAGCCAAGTTTATGTCAGGCTGGAGACTAAATGGTGAAACCAATATAGGAGCTGGTAAATGCAATTTAAATTGGAGGACCCTCCCTTGACCCCTCATTGATTTAATACCCAAAGCATTTAGATTAATATCCCTTTCAAGGAGGTAAGCTTGAAGCAAGAAATGCACTTCTGTTCCACAGTGGCACATCACAGCCAAGCCCATCCTCAGAAACATTGAAAATAATGGTATTTCCATGGAATCACAGACTCATTGAGGTTGGAAAAGACCTCCAGGATCACTGTGTCCAACCTTTGACCAAAAACCACTATAGTAAGTGAACTATAACACATACAGGTGTTTCTTGGACACCTCCTTTGGCAGTTTCAATGGAGAAATTCCTTCTGATTTCCAGCCTGACCTTCCCCTGGCACAGCTTGAGGCCATGTTGAGTGTATATGGCAATGCAGGCTGCTAAGACTGGTTGCCATCTCAGCCAGCATAGACAGAAACATTTAAAATCTTCCACAGTTTACTAAAAACAATGTAAATGCTAATAATTTAATGATCCTTTACTTCATATCAGCCACTAACGTGATTTAAGAACAAGACCATCTGCCAGTGACCAGCGTGAAGCAACCAGAATTAGTGTGTGGAGTGAAAGACCAGGCTATCATTTGTCAGCCTGAGGATATGGAGCTCGAGTTATCAATTCTAATAAGTACAGCAAAGTGTTCCCTCCCTCCCCAGGAGTTTGACATTAAAAAAAAAAAATCTAAAATAAAGAGCTATTGGTTTTCTACTTGGCCTTAGGACAGAAATTTAATGTTTGTGCAATTTTTATCAGGGTTTGATCAAATCGGGGCTGCCATGTTCTTTCTCAGTAAGTGAAGGCGAAAAGTGCTGGCTGCTGTGAAATCAAGGCTTTGGTGACTTGGCTGAGTTTGTGGTGACAAGGTGGGATTGTGGACAGGGTGAGGACCCTCCAGGCTGGGCAGATGTGCTGGTGGGAGGGGTGTAATTCCACAGCTCCTGCACAGGAACACAGCTCAGCAGGAGGAGTGGGAACACCGTTAAACACCAGCAGGAACCCTGAGGTTTCATTATCACTTGAAGTTCACCTAAACATCATAAATTAAAGTAACTGTTTTGGAGTGATCATTCTCTGGTGACACATTCCAAAATCTCATTCAGCCACTCCTTCTTCCTTGCAGCCTTAGGTTTGCATCATGGATTCTTCATTTTGGGGAGGAGAGCCCTGAATGCAGAGCTGTTGTGCGTCCTGCTTGTCCATGGCAGCAGCCCCTGGAGCTGGAGGGGGGAGCCACCAGGCATGGGAAGGAATGGGGGATTTTCTGTGAGGGTGGGGAGGCCCTGGGTGCCCAGGGCAGCTGTGGCTACCCCTGGATCCCTGTAAGCATCCAAGGCCAGGCTTGGAGCAAGGGGTGGAACGAGATGACCTTGAAGATCCCTTCCAACCCAAACCATTCCGCGATTCCAGAGCACCCCCGTCCTCCCCACCCCAAATCAACCACCCAGAGACCAGAGGGCTGGCAGAGCACCACAGCACCCCCAGCTCCCATCCCCAGGGGGTTCCAGCTGTGCCTACCTGTGGCAGCAGGGGCTCCCCGTCCTTGAGCCAGCGGTAGGAGGGCTTGGGGCGGCCGCTGGCGCGGCACTCCCAGGACACGCGCTCCTCGATGGCCGCGTGCACGTCGCGGATCTGCTGCGTCCAGCTGGGCTGGGCTGCAAGGCAAGCAGGGAGGGAAGCCTGGAGCCTGGGAGCAGCAGCTCCGTGCTGCCAAACGGCCGTTCCTTCCCTCGTCAGAGCGTTGGACTTGATAACGTTGGGATTTCAGCTTTGATATTTTTCATCTGTTTGTAACCCTGCAGTTCTTTAGTGTGTAACTCTAAACTCCACACACAGTGGGAGCTGCTGCTTTCCCAGTTTGGGCAGACACAACAATTCCTCTCCAGGCCTGGCAATCAAGGACACCTCACTGCCTCAGGCCCCAGAGATGGGAACAAAAGTGAGTTGGGGGAGCAAACTTGGGGTCAATGACTTCATTAGCTGAAGCTGGAATTGGCAGATGAACCCCAATATGCAAATGAACCAAACTTATCAAAGTATGAAAACCCTGACCCGTGGTCCATTTTTGGGTATAGCCCCTGGGGGGCTTTGCCCTAAATGTACCTGAAGACCCTTCAATAAATAGAACAGCTTTTTATTCCTTAATTCTGTCTGGCCTCTGTTTTTAGGTAGCCCCAAAAAGGCATCCTAAGAACTGCTAAAGATTACTGTTCTTCCTTGAGTCCAGTGCTGCTTTCTGAAGGTGGCACTGGCCAAGATCAGAAACTATTTTTATTTTATTTGTAGTGAAAACCCATAAAAAAAAAAGAGTAGCTTCAGAAACCCTACTCATCCTGCAAAAACAAAGCAGCAGTTACACAAACAGAGACATTTCCCTCCTCAGGGTCTCTATAACTTGGGCTTCAAAGCTCTAAAATTTAGCTTCAGACTTCAAAACATACAATTTAGAACTAGTTCTGCATTGAAATTGAGGTTATTCCAATAACTCTGCATGGTTACAGGCACTACTTCAGGTCCAGGCTCTCAGTCTTGTCTTGATTATGGACAGATCTCCATATCTTGCCACAGGAAGGAAAAATGTTTGGACCCAATTATTGTATTAATGACTCTGAATAAACCTAGAAAGGCCACAAGCAGATATTGGAGACACATTTTGGCAGAATTTGGTGAAAACTAGCACTGGCACTTTTCAGCCACTTGTGAGATTGTAATTTTGATTGTGTTTTACATAATTTTATCAGTTTGGTTTTTTTTTTTAATAGAGTTTTAGCCAGATTCCACTAAATTCCCTTAAAATTGCCACGGGGTTTTGAAGACCACCCAAAACCCAACTTCCTTAAGAGTTACCTTTTGTCCAGATATATGTACAACGTACAATACAATCTATTTAAGATCTCATTAGTAATAGTATATCAATATATCTATAATACTATTCAGAAAGTCCCAAGAGAGTTCTGATTTTTTTAATGGGTGTTTGCCCTATTTTGACAAAAAAAGAGCATCTGACTTAGCAGGATGGTATTACCAGCAGAGGTCTCCAAGAACCTGATTAATACTTTTGCCTGTGTAATCAGATAAAAGAAAAAAACAAAATTTCTCAAAGCCAGGTAACAACTTTACACATCTCCTTTGGATAGGGACAGGGGCCCAGACATGGGCTTGAAAGGGTAAATTTTAAAAAATCACATCAAAATGGCAAGTGGGCATGATTATACCCAAAAGAGGGTACGTCTGTGATGATGGGATGCTGAAAATCCAAATTCAGAGAGCTCAGGTTGTGTTTAACCCCACCCCTGGCACCCTGAACGTGCCTACAAAGCAGAGATGAGGTGGAGAGTTTCCCACAGCTCCTCAGCTCCAAGGGAATTAAAAAAAAAAAAAAAAAAGTGAACTGAGCATCCTGGCAATGCAGAAGGGAAAGGAGAAGTGAGTGGTGTTTATTTCTCTGGCTGCCCCTCCTGCCCCTGTAATAGTTTAAGCTTGTTTATTGTCTGTATCCAAAGAGATAGGAAAGGGAAAGCCTTTAAATGTAGGGAGATGAAAGTCAGTTCTGTCATCTGGAGTAAGAACTTGAACAATTCCGTCGAGCTGAGCAATTGCAACGGGTTCAGTGGCTCAAGGACATTTGCAAATTACTCATGAATTTACATATTTACTATTCTAACAGCATCTAACTCATCATTTTGAAGGGAATTTTATGATCCCATGAAAGGAGCTCTATAAAACCCACACACATCCATTTGCCTTTTTTATTTTTGCTGTGCTGTTTTACAGATTTCCCACATGAAAACAAAACTAAAAAAAAAACAAACCCAAAAAACCACCCAGACAAAACAACTGGAATTAATCTGCAAATCAAGAAAAGCCATGAGTGGTAAGCTGTGCTCTATAACCCAAGTGTGTGCTCTGGAAAAACAAAGATAACTCCCGTGGAGAGGAGGGCAGAAAATTCAGAATTCATCCTCATTTTATACAGACTCCCCAGATAAGGGAAATAATAATTTTGCCCAAATAAGGGAAATCCTAATTTTCCCCAAATAAGGGAAATTCTCTCCAAAAGGCATTTTTTGGGGTGGTTTGTGGGTTGTTCATCCCAACTCCTGCCCTGAGTGCTGAGACTGAAATGTGCAGTGCTGGAAGCTGCCACCCCAAATCAAATTCACATCACCCTTTGGTACAGCACCCAGGAGCCACAGCCACATCCACACCACCCTAACCCCCTCCAGTGGTCTGAACTGGTTAAAGTTCCAAATCCCAAAGCCATTTGTGGGGAAGACAACTCTAAAATGAGCAGCACAGGTCAAAAAAAAACCATCTCAGTGAAAAGCTCCGAGCCGTTTGTTCGGCAGGAGTTCGTTCTCTGCTGCTCTTTGGGAGTTTTTTCTAATTAGGTCAAGCTCTCCTCTCAACAGTTCAGTGCAGAGAGAAGCTCTTGGCTTCATCTTGGGGAATACCCAGGGGTTGGCTCATGCTGCAAATATGTGTGAGCCACCAAAGGAGAGTGGCCACAACCTAATGGAATTTGACAGGCGCCCACCGGGGATCAGAGCAAGGTAGCACAACACGAGATCTTAGGCATGATAATTAAAATAATTCAGATAAGGGGATGAAACCAGCTCCTCTCCACAACATTTTCTGGTATAGCAACGTTCTCAGAGATGATGACAAGGTTTAATTTGTGACTGGTCTAGAAAAGAGTCCTTTGGATCGTTTCGGCAGCGCTGACCAAAGAGAAATTATTTTACAGGAGATATTTTGGTCCTGCTTGGAGTACTTAAGATAGTACTGGCCTTGGAAACATCCTGGAGGAAAAATCTGGAAGCTGATTAAGAATTCATCTGAGTTGCAAGCAAAATTCATATGCTAAATCTATAAAGTGAAAGAAAAAGCTTAGAGATATAAGCATAATTCTTACATAAGGATTGCTTTAAAGAAAAATCCCCCCCTCCTAGGAGATTTCTGGAGTTTGTACTCGGGGGACTGAAGAAAAGTGATGGAAATAGTAAGAAGAAAACATGTTTACCTTTGATCACCTTTCAGTCTTCACCAACACAAAGTGGGGCAGTTAAAACCAGGTGACTAGGAAAATATGCCCAAATATATTCTTACTTCTCTAAGACAAAAAAGTCCAGGGACAGTCTGTCCTTCACTGTAATAAATTAAAAGGCAAAATAGGAACTGGAAATCATGTCCTAAAAGATACTTGAAAATGAAATGATGTGGCAGGTGATGATGCATCACCTCAGAAATGAGTAACAAACCCGCAGAAGTAAAGGAGAAATACGAGAAATAAACCAGAAATAAACCTGTAGGACTCTGCAATCGTCTGTAAGTTCAAAACAACCAAAAAGACTCAAGCAAATGAGGTGCTAATACATATCCAGAATCCAATTCTCAGCTGGTGTGTATTGATTTCAGTGTTCCTAAGCCAATTTCTAGCAGCTGATGACCTGGTGCAGGCTGTGCAATTCATCATTAATGGCAGATGAAAGGCTGAATGACTCGTCCATTACCATCTCTATTCTAAGGAGATTGAGACTGAGCCCAGGATCAGAGCAGTCTAAAGACCAGAAAGCCAAGTGTAAGAAGTAAAATAAAAAAACAACCAGAAGGGAAAAGCAGATGAGCAACTGGAAATAAAGAGTGCAGCCAGTGTGTAAGGCTTGTGCAGAGAAGTGCTCATCCTGCCACTGATGGGGACACAGGGGCACAAACCCCTCAGATCCTGATTTGTTTCCTTCCCAGAGGTCACAGGGGTGCGAAACCAGACCTCAAGTTGCCACTTTTCCTCTCTCTTGGCCTTCCTCTTGGCCTCAAAGACTGTTTGAAATCTGTATAACTCCAAGGTGTGCAAATCCTGCACCAAACCAATCTGCTGGAATGCTGTGCCTTAAAAAAAACCATAAATCTCTATTTGGCTGAGTCTTTGGAAACTCTACAAGACTGACCCTGCCAACCCAGCCTGGAGTTCTGCTTGGCACTAAAATATTAAACACCAGAGGAAAATCTGAAGGAGTTAACCCAGCTGATAAAAGCCCTTCAGTTGTCCCTTCCTCCCATTTACCTCCTGTTCTGCACCATTAGAGGATTTTTTTCCCCAGTTTTTGTGGGCTGTGGGTGTTACAGGCACACCCATAGGGACCCTCCTCATGGGTTTAGGTATTTTCCATCCTGACACTAAACTGCAGCTGCTCAGGGGTGCAAGGGAGGTGTGGGGTGTTCCATGGGTAGCCTTCACATTTCATTTCTATTTGTGTTTCACCCTATTTGTATTTTTACTTCTCCTGCTGGAGAAATGTTTCTCCAAGTAACAATGATAATAACACGAGACTTTTTCTGAATCGCCAAAAATTGGATTTCTCTGGGAGCAGGGTTCCAGCAATCCCTTGGAAAAGGACAAGCTGATAGGAAACAATTCTGTGTTCTGGATGCAAGACCTCCCTTGGGCAGCAAAGAATTCAAAACTCAGAGTTACTCCTCCCTGTACTAACTCTTACCTGTGTAAAAGGTGACAAAAGGGTTTTCTAGTGAGTGATGTGAAAGAAAGTTAATAATAATATATTAATAATACAATAATAATGCACTTGCACTATGTACAGGAATTTTCTTGTCTTTTTATCAGTCCAGAAACTCACTTCATTCAAATTTTCAGCAAATTATTTGTGATTTGGGACCTAAACTGAGCAGACATAAAACTGCCTGATGTTCACTTGTGCAAATTTCCTTCATAGACTCTAGCCATAATGTAGAGTATAATCTGATTTACATCTGAGGCTGCTTTACAGAGTGGCATAAAGTGGCTTCTGCCCAAATAAAACACAGGCCCACCGATGAAAGGAGGATTCTTTTCACTGCAAAATTAAGGAGCCTCACAAATTCCTAGTGGGACAGATTTGAGAAGGATTTAATCTGAAAAGGGGCCCAGCCAATTGAATGGGTTTTGCTGAGTATCTCAGAAAATGCTGCACAGAACTGTAATTAGTGACAGAGAAGTCTGTCTGTCTGCTAAGGCAGATGCTGCTGTGCTGACACTTTTGGAAAGCATTTGAGCTGCAATTTTTTTCTCCTTTCCTTTCCTTGCCAGAGCAGGAGAGGATGGGAGATGCTGGGGCAACACAGGTGATGCTGAGGCAGCACCTCCATCTCTGCTGGCTCCAGCTGAGCTGCTTTGGAGCTTGGATATTTCCCAGCGTGGATCTGACTGGAAAGCCAGGGCCAAATCCCATGTTTTGTGGCCAAATCCCAGCAAACAAACATTCTCAGTGGTGGGGCAGCTCCTCAGCCCTCCCCTGTGCTGTCACTCCCAGCCCCATGTTCAACCAGCAGCTGATTTTCATATTTTCTGTCATTCAGGTGAAATATTTTGTTGGGAAGGGGGATCTCAAGATGTTGCATTGACTCATCAGAGTCAACATAGGGAAGCAGAGCCCAAGGAGCTCACACCCAGGGATGAGCAGCCTTGGGGTCACAAATACCAACAAAAGAAGATTGGGCTGAAACAGCATCTAAACTTACCATGAATTAAACATCAATAATAAATAAGCATCTCCTTGATGCTGGCATTATGAACAAAAAAGGCAATTTCTTTTTAAATTAGCTGGTTAAGGTAATCTGTTTACTGTACTTCTGCCAGGAAAAAAATAATTGTTGGCATTGCTGTTTGCTCAGGATATAAATCTTAGCCCTGCGGAGGGTTAGCAAATGCAAAATTTATGAGCAGCCAGATTAAAAATACAATCAGGTCAATGGGAGCACATCCCAAAACACACAGCTGAGGGTGTGGAGAGCCCTGGGAGAATCTGGAGAAACTGGGAGAATCTGAGAGGAGAGAACCCTGGGTCCCACTGGGGACCTCTCCTGCCTCAGCCACGGGATGCAGCTGGCACAGGGAACAAGCTGCCAGGCCAGGAAGGCAGCACCAGCACTGAGAGCTGCTAAAAGGTGGAAAAGAAGAGGGTGAGAAGTCTAATTTGGTAATTCAGGATCAGGGAATATTCTGAGTTGGTAGAAACCCACAAGGATCAAGTGCAGCTGATGGCCCTGCACGGGACAGCCCCAAGAATCCCAGCAGGAGCCTTTGCCAGGAATTAACCTGAGGCTGGGGCAGCAGGGAGAGCAAGAGACCCAGCAGGGAAATGTGTCACTCAGAGTTCCATCGGTCAAGGAAACAGAAGTGAGCTCTGTAATTGCATTAACAGCACCATGTTTCCATGGGAAGGTTGATCCATCACGGGGGACTCAGCCCTGGAAGAAGTGTTTGGGGAGAGCAGTGAAACACAGCCTGCTGCAGGGGCCCAGAGAGCAGAAAATGCAGCAAGAACGGACCTTGCACGTTTAATTAACCTTTTCTGCTGCAACAAGGGTGTCAAACCACTTCAGTGTCACTGATATGCTAAGGGAGGAGAAAATAAACTCTGATACAAGAGTGAAACACAGCAGAAGTCAACCCTCCCTGGCAACTTCCAGCAGCACACAGAGAAGCTGACAACGCTGGGTTTTCTACAGTGAGCAGGCAAATTTGAATTTCCTTTTCTTATTTTATGCCATGCACAGAGGCTGCTAACTGGGTTTAAAGGAGTGGAGCTGTTAGGGCCCCAGTGTGACCTGCAGAGCACATCAGTGCACGTGGGCAGCACCTCTGATAACCCAGAGCACGCTGAGCCCCCCGTGCTTTGGGCTGCAGGAACCCTAAATCCCACCCAGTGGCCCAGTGCTCCAGCCCCAGTGTCCAACCTGGCCTTGGGCACTGCCAGGGATCCAGGGGCAGCCCCAGCTGCTCTGGGCACCTGTGCCAGGGTCTACCCACCCTGATGATAAAAAATTTCGTCCTCAAATCCATTCAAACCTGCACCTTTCAGCACCTCCAGAGCATTTCCCTCTCCAGGCAGCAGCCCTGACCTTGCAAAAGCAGCTTGAAAGCTCTGCCAGCATTACAGGTGTATTTCAATAATGAAATATCATTTCTCAGCTGTTAAAAAACCCCAATTATTAAGGAAAATTAATAAATAATAAGGAAAATAATAATAATAATTAATAATACATAGTAAATAATAAAGAAATTCTTTCCCCCAACTCTTTGTATAAAAGTTTACAATAAGTTACTTTTCCTTAAAAAATTCTGCTGCAAAACTCCAGAGCCCAGAGTACAGAATGCAAGTTGGGTTGTTTGGTTTTTTGGTTGTTTTTTTTTTTTTTTAGGAGATCTATTTTCAGTACTGGCTGCAAAACACAAGTTACCCTAAAAAACCCAACCAGTTCCCTGGAAAATCACCATCCTCAAGACAAGAAGGATGACGTTTTAGTGAATTATCTTTAAAACCTGCAGCAGGGGAGGCGCCTGTCTGCCACCTCTCCCTGGGGATTTCCTCCTCTCCCAGGGAAGAGATGGAAAGAGTTCCCAGCATGACAGACTGAGAGCAGGACACTCCTCTTCCCAAAAACCCTCGAGATTCCCTGCTGAAATGCCACAATGGGTGTGAAAAGCAGCAGGAGCCACAGTGGCAGCTTTTGTGTAGGATCCAGAGTGGTAAATTCATTACAATAATGAGATTATAACTCGATATATGCTATGGTGGGAGTGTTCCAAAGGCTCCATTTGCTGCTTTCCAAGGAAGGCAGCTCTGGCTGTGGGTACAGCAAATCTGTACAACTGATGAGTCTTTTAATTTACTCTCCACATGGGGAAAATCAGGAGAAAAACACAGCACAGAAAAAGGAATCTTTAAATCATCTAATTAAAAAAATTAAAACCCATTCAAATCAACCCCAGATTCTTTCCTTAACACGAAAAATTTCACTTTGTTCTTGTTCTTTCACTCCTTTTTAATGTTTTCTCATTTTATATTTCCCTCAGTTTTAAAAGGAGAAATGTTTATTTGAAATGGAAGCCCCCAAAGTTCTGATTTCTAAATGAAATTTCTCTCAGAGATATTTCCAATTTGAAAACATCCCTACTTAAAAAAAGCCCTAAACTTACATTGCCCACCAAATTCAATTCAGTTTGGCCAGAAGGGTTGGCTCCCAAACTCTTTTTCTGTGGCAAAGTCATTATAAATCAAAACCCATTCTCCTCATCTCTGGAGTTCAACCCAATCATCCCTGCTGACAGGAGCTCAGGAGCATTTGGGGGAGAAAACTCGGAATTTTTGTCCATATTTTCTCTGAACAACATGGGATGGAACCAGGGGAGCAACACAAGCAGGATTTTTTGGATGCTCTGGAGGTTTCTGCACATCTGTTGGGTGTGGAACCTGCAGCTTCTCCTCTCCAAAACATCTCCAACAGGACTTTGGTACCAAACCCAGCCCCTTGTGCCCCTAAATCCCCTCCCTGCAGCTCCCACTCACCTCTACACAGGCAAAGCCACAATTCCAGTTTGCTTTGTGGGCTGTTCTCAGCAAAAATTTGGGGATGGGCAGCAGGATCAGAGGGATGAATGCCTCTTCTATTTAACAGAACAGGCCTAGGAGGCTGAAATTTGGCATTTCACAGTGCCTAGCTCAAGGGCTGTGATTGCAGCCAGGGAAGAGCAGGTGCAGAAAGCCTTGGAGGGGAGAGGGCTCTGCCCTGACACTGTTAAATCCCAACTCCCCCTGTTCTTCAATCACTGATCCTCTTGAAAGCTGTTCTTAATTGGTTATCAGCAATTAACACTTATCCACAAAAGCTGGGGCAACCCATACATCACAAATCCCAAGCTATAACACGAGGATGCTCCCCCAGATTTCCTGCCTTACCCTCCCAGCCACGAGAAGGAAAAAGTCCTTTTCTAAGCATTTCCAGCACGTTTCCATGCCAATGTCCTTCTGGGGATGTGTTTTTGTTCTAGCTGCTCTGATTCCTAATTAATATGCACCATTCAGCCAGGTTTTATTTCAAATTACACCCTTCTCGAGATGTGCCATTTGAAAAGAAAGTCATTTCAAAAATATCCTGGCGAAATTACGTCCTCACAAAATATTTACTGCAGATTGCACCGACTGCAATAAAGAAGCCCTGAAAGCGGGCAGCCTGCTTACCATAAAACGTCAGCTGTCCCCGTGCCACGTTTTTGCCTCTGACATTTTCAGCCACGCATTCGTAGAGCCCGGCATCCTCCTGCTGGAAGTTGGGGATCTCCAGGAGCCCGCTGGAGCGGTGCCTCCGCGCCTTCCTGGGCAGCTGCTTCCCATCCGCCCTCCTCCAGCTGATGGTGGGCACCGGGCTGAGGAAGGGAGAGAAAGCACAATAACACAGGCAGAGGGAGCCGTGGTCAGAGTGAGGGGCCTGGCACAGGGTCCAGAGGGGTTTTATTATGGGTGGGTTATGTGGAACATAAAAGGGAATGTGTTTATGGCGGTGTATAAGCAGGAGACATCTTATTATTAAAATGCTGGTTTGAACCAGCTGAATTTGGGGTTCTGCTGTAAAAACACATCCATTTGAAGGTGGGGAGGCCCTGGCAGGGGTTGCCCAGAGAAGCTGTGGCTGCTCTAAAAGTGCCCAAAAGACGGGGCTTGGAGCAGCCTGGGATGGTGGAAGGTGTCCCTGCCCACAGCAGGGGTGGTACTGGATGGGATTCAAGGTCCCTTCCAACCCAAACCATCCATTTTGTGATGATTTTCCTGCCAGTCCCAACATTTTGGAAGTGTTGGCAGTGTTTACTCCAGAAAGAAGAGTCCCCAAGCCCCGTGGCTGCTCTGAAGACTGGCCACAAGTAACTCCTGCTGAGGGAAGTGGGTCGTCAGGAACTGCTGCAAACCCCACAAACCCAGCACCACCAACGTGAGGAGCTGCAGGAATAATAATTAATAATAATAATGGATCCAAACTTACTTGCCCAAGGCAAAGCACTCCAGTTTCACCGTGGTGCCTTTCGCAGATGGAACAGTTTCTGGGAACTGCACTTCTATTTTGGGCTCATACTCTCCCATCACCCCTGGGAACATAAAGGAGATGCTAAGGCTTGGTTGAATTTCAGCAGTAAATTCACAAGTGTTCCCGTGCTAGCACAGAGCTGTTCTATACATCATTACTTGCCCAATTAATCCATTCATTTTAAACATGGCTTGTTCCTAACAGCCGTGGAGTGTGGGCTCTTTTCCCATTTACTGCCAGAGGAGAAGCTGAACCAACTCTCCACACCATCTGCCAAAGATTAAAATCTCTTCATGGCTCTGTTACTTTTTGCTTTTGAATATGCAGGATTTTTGCAGGTAACTTGTGAAATAAAGGGAGCAATAATCAGGGAGGTTCAGCATCTTCTAGAAATGGAACGTGGAACAAACAGCCATTAGGAAAAAAGTTTTAAAATCCCTGGAGTTAACACAGATATTGCTATTAACTTCCAGGATTTCAATGCACGGAGATCTTCTACTCCTCGGGTAATTTCTTTATTTTTTACTGCCCCAGTAAATCACGGAGCGTGGCAGCCTCTTTATGAAATTGTGTTTAAAAATTTGTGCACATAAAAAGGCCATTATACCCCTGACAAATGGCTCCATTTCCAGCCACTGCACTGTCTTAAACCCAGCACATATAATTCCACCAATAGTGATTATCAGCTAATTGATGATTGCAGTTCCAGTCTCAACAGTGCGGCACCTCCTGGACGGTGGCCAAGGCAGGAGAGGAGCTGGGTCAGCCCTGGAGAATCCCAAAAATCCAGAAATGAGCCAGCAGAAGCCTGCAGTGACACTGGGGCACGTCAGAGCTGCTGAGGTTGGCCTGTGATTGCTGACTGCTCTTGCTTTTCACATTGGATGCAAGAAAATCCTGGTTTTTTCCTTTAATTTTCCAGAGATGAAGCTGGAAATGCTGGGTGTGAGGCTTACACCAAGCCCACCTCTGCTCGCTGACCTGAATGTTCCCTGTTCTGATGCAAGAGCAGGTTATGTCATCTTTCTTCCAACACATTAATTGCAAATAAATGTTCAACAAAGTAGCTGCTGCACAGCCTCTGTTGTCAAATGTAAATACATTTATTAAAAATATGGATACTCTCCCCATATTCGTGTCCTGCCCAGCACACGAAACAGGAAATCTGGGATTCTCTGGTGACATTCCAGCATTTACAAACCATACAAACAGGAATTACGTAGCATGTCACACATTGGCCCTCTGCATGTTAACACTGCACCCTCCAAAAGCTCAAAATGCTGTTTTCCCAACTGGGACCTGCTAAATTTTTGCAATCTTGCCTAAATTTCTCCAAAATCTGTGCTGAATATTTGATGGGTGAGCTTCAATCAAGCCAAGAACTGCCCTGTGGTCTCCAAAGCAGCAGCTGATAGAACTTGTGGAGATCGTTTCCCCCTTCTCTTCACTCAGTTTTTATTTATTCCCATTTCTTTGCCTTGGGCTGGGCCTGGAGAGCTGAGAAATTCCAGGGGGATAAAACCCCCCAGTGGGGTGGGAATGTTTCCCTGGGGCTCTGGGACACCAACTACAGCCACCACTCCCCTCAGCCCTACAGCTCTGGCCTCTCCCAGCCTCACTGTGAACTCCATCCACTGAAAAATCAGGATTTGCACCTGGAAAAATCGGGATTTGTACCGGCAAAACCACAAGGCTCCTGCTGCAATGACACCCTGCCTATCTCCATAAATATGTACAGGGTATGAAGTGAGTCCTGCTGTCTCCTCTTTATAGCAGCAACATCAGAGCAGTTGAGACATCTCCATCCTGAATCCAAGATCATTTCCATGCAGGAAATCCTCATTTTTCCTGCTGTTCCTGGGTGATTGAACATCTGACTTAGCTGTGCAGGTGGCAGGGATGGAGGAGGAAATAAAGGGCTAAAGCAGAGCCTGGGTTTGTGGCTTGGAGAGCACTCCCGGTGTCAGGGCACATCAGCTGCTTCATGTGCTGGCATTTCAGAGGCTTCTGTGTCTTTCTTCCAATTTCAAAGCTTAAAAACGCTTTTTTTTTTTTTTGGGCTGAAAGTCCCAGGGATTCAGGAGGAGGCTAATTTTTCTGCGGATTTGATATGCATTTCCTGACAACACCTGTGAAACGTTGCAGTTTAATTGGCCCATACAGCTGCTGCTGATGGCAATTTTATTCCAGGACTATTTTGGTCCTTTCCCACTGTTACTGTTTCAGTCCTGGCATGGCAAATCCCACATTTGAAAGAGAAATAGGGAAGCAGCAGCTCTCAACATCTGGATGGTCCCAACAGGTTTTGGAGTGGCATGGGGCTGCCAGAGCTGTGCCAGGGCCTCCCCACCCTCACAGGGAACAATTCCTTCCCCATCTATCCCTGCCCCATCAGTTTAAAGCCATTTCCCTTTGTTCTATCACTGCACCTCTGTACCAAGTTCCTCTCCACCTCTTCCAGTAGGACTTGAAAAAAAAAAATCCTATTATTGGTATATTAAAAAAGATTATTTCATAACTGCAATTGTTAGCACAAGGCAAATTTAAACACTGCTCTCTGCCATCCATGTCATGGCTCACTGTGGACTCAGAGGGACAGATTTGCTGCTGCTGTGTTTGTGGGATCACAGAATTCCCTGAAAGGGAGGGCAGATATGGAGCAGAGCTGGAAAAGCAGCACCTCCACCCCTTCCAGTCCAGCTGTGACAATTCTCATCACCAGCAGCATTTCCCACTCCATCCACAGGGATTGTGTCAACCTGATGGGCAGGAGGCTGCAGTACAGAGCCTGCATTTTCCAAGCAAGGAATTTTTGTCAAATCCCACGAGGTGACAGTGGATCTTCTTCCAGGAGAAGTTGCTAACATTGCATTTCTATTCCTGGAACAAATGTCCCAACTGTTAGCCTTTAAACAGAGACATTTTAATTAATTTTAATGGGAAATTAACATGCAAATATATTTTTCTTATCTGCTCCAAAATGATGATACAGATCAATTGTCTGTATAAATTTAGAAATCCTCTTTTGCTTTCTTCTCTCCTTTTTTGTATTATTCCACAGACCACTAATAATAGCTCTAATTCTGCTGGGAAACACAGGCTGAGCTAACAGTTACCGAAACGACAAAGTGCCTTTGTTCACTTTTGGGCTGCATAAAATGAGAAAAACTGCTATGTCCAGACTCTAAAATCTATTTTGTTTCCTGTCTTTGGCCAACTCCCACTGGGTTTTTCTTTTGTAATTACTGCCTGACTCTCAGAGTCGCTCCAGCTGTGGGGAGAGCAGCTTTGGCTGTCCATGAGTCTGAGCCCCAGCTCCAGCATCACTGAAAAACTGTGAGAGGGGGAAAACTCTTCATGTCCTGGATTGCCAAGCAAATTGGATTCTATTTGCCATCTGGATGGCAGTTGTCTCCTGTTAAGGGGGCAGTTTTCTTTATCCCTTCCATAGCCACTCCTCCCTCTGGGGGACATCTGCTGATAACAGGCTGTTGAATGTCACTGCATGGCTGATAAGAACTACAGAATCCTATTGGGAGATGCTCTGCCCAGAGGGATGAGCCAAACATTCCTACCTGGATATAATCTGAGATTCTGGAACACCAGCACGGCTTCTCCACTGCATTTCCCAGAGGAACAGCAGCTGCTTCTTCCATTGGATCTTCAGAGGAAGACTAGACCCTTGTCCAGGATCCCTGCTCCAGCAGAACCACCCCTGGCACTGCAGGAGGGCTGAGCCACATTTCCAATTGGATTGCTCCCAACACCCTGACCCACAGGGTGTCAGGCTGTGTTCTGACTCTGTCAGTGTTGTTTTGGTTTACTGCATTGCTTATTTTATCTTTTTATTTTCTTCCCTACTAAAGAACTGTTATTCCTGCTCCCATATTTTTTGCCTGAGAGCCCCTTAATCTAAAATTTATAACAATTGACAGGGAGGGGATTTACATTTTCCATTTCAGGGGAGGCTCCTGCCTTCCTTAGCAGACACCTGTCTTTCCAAACCAAGACACTCCAACAGAAACATTTCACCCAATTTTTACTTTCTGGGCGACATCCAGCCACGAAAACACAGCAAAGCCATCAGGGGCAGCTGGGGAGGGTCCTACCGTCGTTCCTGAGGACGAGGGGCGTGGGTGGCCCCAGCACCTTGCTGTTGGTCACGGTGTTGGTCACCACGCAGGTGTAGTTGCCCACGTCCGAGGTCTCCACCTTGGCGATGTACAGGTTCCCGGTCTCCTGGGACACGAAGCGCCGGTTGTCCTGGTGCACAAAGGTGGGGTACTCGTTGAAGATCCAGGCGTAGGTCAGCTCTGCAAGAACAAGGGACCCGCTGTGAGCAGGGAAAAACGGAGACAGCACAGCCCATGGAATGAGCCCCATGGCTGCTGATGGCCTGGTGGATTGCACCTTTTTGTCTTCTCTATATTCCCTGATGCCCTTTTTAACTTTTTATCTTCTCTATATTCCCTGATGCCATTTTGTTTTTTCACCTTTTTTTCTTCTTTGTATTCCCTGATGCCGTTTTGGTTTTTACCTTTTTTATCTTCTCTATATTCCCTGATGCCATTTTGTTATTTCACCTTTTTTCTTTTATATATTCTCTGATATATATGTTTGGTTTTTGGTTTGTTTTTTTTTTACATGCTCTGTTTTGGTTTCTACTTTTTCTTCTTTCATAGATTCTCTGATAACGTTTTTGTTTTTACCTTTTTATCTTCTCTATATTCCCTGATGCCATTTTGGTTTTTACCTTTTTTTCTTCTTTATATTCTCTGATATATATGTTTGGTTTTTGGTTTGGTTTTTTTATATGCTCTGTTTTGGTTTTTACCTTTTTTACTTCATATATTCACTAATGCCCTTTTGGTTTTTTACCTTTTTATCTTCTCTATATTCTCTGATCCTCTATTGGTTTTTACCACTTTTTACTTCTTATATTCTCTGATGCCATTTTGGTTTTTACCCTTTTTTCTTTCATACATTCTCTGTATTCTCTAAACATATATTTTATACCATAGCTTATGTTCAGTGCTTTCCTAGGTAGAGAGACAAAACAAATTCCAGGATCCCTGTGCTGTCCTGGCTCTCCTTAGAAACCAAGGCTGAAAACGGCTTTTTGAGACAAATTTTTGTGCCTGGATCTCATCCGAAGGGGGAGAATTTAGAACTGGGGGCATTAATTCACTGGGCAGGTTCCTAATTGGGGTGTTCTTGTCAGATAAGCTAATTTGCAGAATCTATAAAAATTGTACAGAAATCATGAGCAGGGTGCATCCTCAGCCTTTTCCACCTGCTGAATTTGTGCACTTAAGGCTCCTTACATCAAGGTGCCCCTTTTATCACCCTAACTGTGTCTGGTTCATATTTTTAGGACCAGAGGAAAAGGGATCACTCCAAATGCAAATTTCCAGCTGTGATGCTTCCAATCCCACACACAGACCTGATATTCCTGCTACTCCTTCAAATTCATCCAGAATAAAATGCATTTCACAGGAATCTCACCTTTTTGTTGTGAACACTCCAGCCTGCCCATGGCTTTGCTTTCATCCTCCCTAATTAATTTTTTTTCCCCCCTTAAAGCCAGTTGTGAGGAGGATGTGCCGAGTTGTGTTATCACCCACTGGATGCTTTATTCCTCAGGAATTTCTGAATCAGCAGAAAACTGAACACTAAATTAAGCAGCTGTAATCTTCTCTGTGACTAATTAGACAGGGCTCTGTGTTTTATAAGGCGTCTTTGGAAGTTATTTGAGCCATAAAGAAGAAGTGAGAGACGTTGCAGAGGCTGTGAGTGAGGTTAATGCAGTCTAACCCTGTTTTATCTGCCTGAGCCAAATGCCCAAACACACTCAAAGAGCCTGGAGTGGATACAAGACTGCTGCAGTTTTCTAAGGGAACACTAATTATACTAAAAAATCACATTCTTGTTTTAATACTCTAATGAGTTGTGGCTGTAATTGACCTCAACTACCATTAGGTACTTTGGAAAATATATTCTGCCCTCACGTCCCACTGCTCCCAGCCAGAAGAGGCTGAATGCAGCCTTTTGGCCTTTATTTATTTATTTGAAACAACAGGACTCAAAAATGCCTGCCTAGACTTTTAGAAATGCACGATAATTCTGTTTATGAGGGAATATCTAATCATCATATTTACACATGTGCATCTCATTAGAAGGAACCTCATGCTGATGTCAAGAGGATACTCAGAGCAAACAAGGTACCATTCCCAGCCAGCTTATTATTTTTTCTGCAAGTAGTTAAGTTTGCTGGTTTTTTTTTTGTTAAATTTACTCTCGGTGAACAATTATCTTGCTCCTCCAGAAGCAGCCAGCACCAGGCAAATAAACATCCATGCCCTGGGATGCACAGAGGCACAGAGGTGTTGAAATTGGAGTGACTCCTCACACCAAGGTTTCCACCAGAGCCCCCTGAGCTCTGCAATTCACAGAAAGTGGAAATGGTGACCTGACCACAGGAAAACAGTGGGGAGGGAATTTCTGGATCAATCCCTGTGCCTCCCATCCTCCTCCAGGAGGTCTTGTAGGTATAATTGCACCCCAGAAAGAGCTCCTGCTTTTCTCTGTGAGCCAGTATCACTATAATTGCTAAAAGCCTTCTAATTTCCAGGTTAAATATTTTCATTGTAGTCTGTGGTTCTGTGCTTGTGGGCTAATGATGCCTTTGGCTTAAGGAGTTCTCATCTCTTTGCTGGTGAGAGCCACTGAGAGCCCTTGTGCTGGCATTTTCAGGACTTTCCAGCCCTATAATCATTGTAGGAGCTTTTCCCAGGCTCTGCCTCAGTTAAAAAGTCTGGGATAATTCTGTCACTGGAGCTGAGGGCCAGCTTGGGAGCCCTGGGCAAGAGGAGCGGGTCTGACCAAAGAGAGAAACAAATGGATGAGCTGGGATCCCTCCAAACTGGTTGAAGGAAGTGAATGAGACCCATTTCTAGAGGGCAAAACACTGAAATCCCCCCAAAGCCACCTCCAAACTCTGCTAATTTGGCTGTATAAAACTGAAGAACACAGTAAAGGTCTGAAGGTGCAGCTCTGCCTTCCTATCAATGCCAGAGAGATCCAACTGCCCAAATGACACAGAACTGGACATTAGGAGCAGTGCACTATTGCTATATAAAATTTAAAGATATCTAAAATATACTGCAATATAATATTTAAGGGTTGTAAGGGCTGGGTAAGCAGGGCACAGGAGGCTGGGCAAGAGGAGGAGATCTGATTAAAGACAGGAACAAATGGGATTCCTCTAAAACAAAGAACCCAGTGCAAAAGGGACTAAAGGAGACCCATTTCTAGAGGGCAAAAAATTGACATCACCCCCAAAGCCACCTTCAAACTCTGTTAATTTGGCTGCATAAAACTGAAGAACACAGTAAAGGTCTGAAGGTGCAGCTTTGCCTTCCTATTAATGTTAGCGAGATCCAATTGCCCAAATGACACAATTACATATTAGGAGCAGTCCATTATTGCTATATAAAATTTAAAGATCTTTAAAATAGATTGCTGTACAAGATTTAAGGGTTGGAAGCCCTGGGTAAGCGGGACACAGGAGGCTGGGCAAGAGGAGCAGGTCTGATCACAGACAGGAACAAATGATGAGCTGGGGTTCCTCCAAAATGAAGAACCCAGTGCAGAAGGGTCTAAAGGAGACACATTTCTAGAGGGCAAAACACTGAAATCCTCCCAAAGCCACCTTCAAACTCTGTTAATTTGGAACACAGTAAAAGTCTGAATGTGCAGCTCTGCCTTCCTATCAATGCCAGAGAGATCCAACTGCCCAAATGACACAGAACTGGACATTAGGAGCAGTCCATTATTGCTCTGTAACATTTAAAACTGGCTAATTCTCTCTCTCTCCCTCTCTCAAACCCCTTGGGACTAATGGAACATGGAGCCCAGGGACTGGAGCATCTCTAAGTGCTTCTGCTTGTGTAGCAACATGTAAATAAACACTCCCTCCCACTGCCTTTGATTTCCTGAGAGATCCTGGTGCAATATTTATGGCTCCTCCAAGCTGACAGGTTCCTTTTGATAAGGTCTGCCTCTCTAATTGCTCTGGAAGTGACAGGCAGCTCGCATCCCACAGGCAATTTGTAACTCCTGAGCAAACAGACACTTCAAACACAGCCTGGGGTGGCTCCTGGTGAGGGAAAGGTTTCCCAAAGTCACCAGCACGGAGCCTTGGAGCACAAGGAGCCAGCAGCAACGGGCAGTCCGTGGCTCTAATCACACATGAGCCTCTAATTCCTTGAGGAATGCATGACAAACTTCTCCTGTCTAATCTGGAGCCCTTTCCATGTGATTTTTGCCTCATTTCCCACGCTTTTCATTTCCCCTTTAAAGCAGATCTCTCCGACATAGACTATTACTCAATTTCTGACCTGTATTTGCTGTTTTTAAAGGAGAGGAGAAACCCCACGAGCTGCAATCCCTGTGCCTGGTCATCCCCTGCACAGACCCAGGACATCTTGTAACCTTATTTTTCTTCATTTCCATTATTTACTCTACAGTGAAAGCTGCACAGAAATTCTGAGTAATTATTAACTTAGGCCTGTGCTTTGCCAAAATAACATTTCTCTGCTTGCCCCTCTTGGGACATGCACATATTTTGCCTCTGCCTTCAAGAGAAGAAACTCTTCTTGATATTTTTTTTTTTTTTTTAAGTCTCTTCCATAAAGTCAGGGCTGCCACTTAAAAAGGTCTCTGTGGCTATTATGGGAAAAGCTATTAAAATATCAAGATTATGGCAGCCATAAAGCTGAGGAGAATGATGAAATTTTGGGATCAGCATTAGCCAAAAAATGGGGGTCATTTATCATTTTTAATAAGAACAGTGTGGGTACAATACACTATTATTTTTATAGGCTTTGCTGAAAGTTACAGAGATTAATCCAATCTTCAATGATTGCTATAATTCCTACCTTATCACCCACTCTGTCATTCTCAAGCTGGACAGGTGGGAACTGATTTTCAGTGGAAAACAGAAGGTTTTCTGTAAATCATGATGCACAAAAATGATGTTTCATGACACATGGCAACAGAAAAACATGAAATTAAGGAAATTATGAAATCCTCCCTTTAAACTGACCCAAACAACCCAAACTATGACTGAAACATTAATTAATTGAGACATTTTGAATGGAGAGGTGAGGCTCATCCCGTGCTATAAACAATTTAAATCCAGGTGGAGTGAACACAGCTCAGAGTGTTTGGTTGGCACTTCATTTGATCATGAACTTCTGTAAATTTATGGCTGTTTTTAAATTTTTTTCAAAATTCAATAAATTTTTTTTTTCAGAATGCACTTCTGCAAATTTATGGCTGTTTTAATTTCTTTTTCAAAATTCAATTATTTTTTGCAGAAAGTACTTCTGTAAAATTATGGCTGTTTTAATTTTTTTTTTTTAAATCCATTTATTTTTTTGCAGGATGGGAAGTGCTGAAGTTTTCCTGTCTATTTTGCTCCCTGCCATTCCCAGAGAAGTTTTTTCCTGGAGAGAAGCTGTTCCCTCAACCATTGCAGTGCAGGTGATGGTCAGGAGGATTCTGCACTTTGCTTTTAGGTGATTTAGCCAAATTTCTTGGCTCTGGGTGTATTCCTGTGCCAAAAATTCCCACCTGCTCTTTTTTTTAATATATCCAAATGCTATAATATCATTTTGTTGTACAGCCCCCAGCCATACCCACTGTTGTTGTATAGAAAACTGATTTTTGGTGGATAATTTGCAGACTGCTGGGCTTTTTTGCTCTGATTGCTTCCATTTCTTGGTGTTCAAACTGCTCATAAGTGAAGGTTACAGCAAATTTGGGCAAAGCTAAAGCTGAACTGATTATCTGATGAGTGTCCTGTGAACCTGAGCTGTGTTCTCAATTTGCTTATTAAAATCTGCCAACTGCTTGTAGGGGATACTCATAATTCAGATTCCATAATTGCAAATTTCACTGTGATTTGATTGAGCAATCAACACCCACAGCCCCGTGAATCACAAAATGTGAGCAGCAGAGAAGGCTCCAAGTGCCACCAGCCCCAGGCAGAGCACCCTGGGGAAGGGAAAAGGGGAATTATCCAGGAAAGGGAAAAAGGGAATTATCCAGGAAAGGGAAAAAGGAATTATCCAGGAAAGGGAAAAGGGGAATTATCCAGGAAAGGGAAAAAGGGAATTATCCAGGAAAGGGAAAAGGGAATTATCCAGGGAAGGGAAAAGGGAATTATCCAGGGAAGGGAAAAGGGGAATTATCCAGGAAAGGGAAAAAGGGAATTATCCAGGGAAGGGAAAAGGGAATTATCCAGGGAAGGGAAAAAGGGAATTATCCAGGGAAGACAAACCCCTGGCACAACTCTCCATGGTCATGGCCCTGCCCAGCCCTGCCAGGCTCCTCTCCACACACTCCACTCCTCTGCAATTCCTGCAGTTTGGACCATTTTTCTCTTTCCAGTTTTATTTTAAAACTACATGAATTATGTACTGCCCCTTTTTTTTTGTGGGGCTACAGACAGTTCCATTGCCCTGCCAGCACCACTGGATCAATTTTTTATCTTCCAGGCTTAAATAATTGCAGAACAATTTAAGGAAATCGGCCTGGACAAAAGTATCACCTGGTAATTCTCCCTTTGAGTCTGAGCTCTGCTACATCACACCACAGCTCTGGGCCTCGAATGCAGGTTTTAATAAAAAGAATGATAAATAATGAACAAGATTAATCTAAAGTTAATAAAACACGTTTAGATGAACCCTCAGCTATGCCAAATCTGAGGACACAGTTACTCAGCAGCCAGGCAAGAGAGAAATGTGCTGTCAGAAGTTTATAAGAACAAGAAAAATGCACAAAATTACCCAATTTCTGTGTTAGATCCATTCTCACAGCAATTTTCAGTGCTGTGTTTGCCTCCCAGCCCCTCGACTGCCCAGCTCTGGGTAATTAAAAGGGCAAGAGGTCTTCATTACCTGAAGCCTAATCAATATCCCCTGTGTCTGGGGCATCTCCAGCCCCTGGATGTCTAAAGCAGTTCAATATTTGGCTGCACACAGCTGGCCTGGCTTATCTCTGCCAGGCAGCTGTGGGTGGCTGTGAGCACTAACCATGATTGCACTGAGCCATCAGCAACCTGAACCCAAAGGGAGGAAAATCAACACCAATCTTTATCTGTGCTGAGTAGAAGACATCAGGAGATGAGGTCCTGCACTGGGGCATTTGCTCCAGTGAAATACCAAAACTATTTCTACAGCATCAGCTGGGCACAGCCACCCTCCCATCGAGACAGCCTGGCTGCTTTGGGGAGAAACCTGAGGGGCTTTGTCTGCAAAGCTTTTCAAACTTGTCTTACAGACATTTACAGCCAGTCTTGCCTGGAAGGAAAAGGCACCCCCCAAGCCAAGCTGTGTTTATCACTCTGATACCTCCTGGGGCAGCTTTGGTGCTCACTGGAAATGGTGAACCAGGATTTGATGCCACTCCCAAGCCCTTCTGATTTAAACTGAAGGTTCTGGAGGCAGGCTCACCCCAGAAGGGATCAGCTGGGTCAATCTCTCTCTCTGTAAGTTCATTTCAATGAGGAAATTCTGGTAATAAAAAGGAATTTATGGCTTGATAAGGTCCAGAGAGTGGCATCAACATTTTTGCAAAGAAACACTCCTCTTCACCTGACAGGCAGAGAAGAAAGCACCCCTGACACACAGAAACAGGAGAGATCAGCCAGAGAAAAGCATAAAAAGGAGCCTGGGCTGAAGCTGCTAATTTCTTATAAGCAACCACCAAAAGATAATAAAAACATGGGAAGCTGGGCATGTGCACAAGTGATGGCTACACCGAATTACCTTCTGCTCTGGATCTGTGCTCTGAGATTCAGTCACTGCTGATGTTCTCCAGGCTTGTGTTACATAAAGTGCTCCCCACATCACCTGAAGGAATGACTCACAGATTTAATCCATCGCTTGGTTTTCTGTTTAAAGTCACACAACGTTAGCCTAAAAATCCTTTCTGTGTGTGCACTAGCTTCAGAAAAGCTAAAGGTCCCTGGGCTTGTTTTAAAACATATTTCAATGTGACCTAGCTAATCCTTTAATACCAGCTTTCACTACCTTTGATCTGTAGTTGTAAGAGATTAGATCAAACATCTAAAAAACAAAGTTGGTTGCAGAGGAATTTTCTTATTGCAATGAATTAAAATCATGATCCACTCCAAGGCTGAAATATCTGCCCAAACAGCCTGAGGGGGGGATGGCCTGTAGGGCACTTGCCTGTAGCACACAGGAAAAAAAACATTCACTTCATTTATTTGATAGATAATCAGTGTTTAGTGTCACAATAAAGTGCTTTGATATCTACCATCGTGGTTGCACATTTGTTATATTTAAACACATCATGGTTGCATTTTTAGGCACTTCACGTGCACGAGGTAACAGAAAATGCCCAAACCAATGCCCCCATTGATTTTTCAACAACAAAACATCAGCCCCGTAGGAATGGGGGCTCCCACAGCCAGGATGGTTGACTTGAACAAAGCAGAATGTGCACCCAGGGGTGTGGAACCCCAAATTTGACACACCAGTGCTGTGTTTGTGTCACTGGGCACGTTCTGCATCCCTGGCTGCCTCCGAGGGCTTTGCAGAGGCCAGCAGAGCTGGGTGTGCAGGGAAAGGGTCAGCAGAGCCTGGGAGCAGGACTCTGATCTCTAATTTAGTTCATAAAGACATCACAAGATGTTACAGCTCCCGATAAATGCTATTGACTGGGTTCTCTCAGACAGATTTCACTCATCTTTAGCCAAACCCTGCCGTCCATACGCCCTCTCAATTTCAATCTTCATTTAGTGCTGACTGCAACCAAACAGGGAATAAACCACACCACTGGCTCGCAGATGATTTCTTTTTAAAGATGTCACGAGCTGTCACTGATAAATAAAAAATCCATTAACACCGTGTTCCTCATTATTTCCCTGTTTCCAAGGTCTTTAGTGGAGGGCTGAGCCTCTTCCCTTCCAGCTACAGACCCCAGACCCCCTCCTGTGTCCTTGCCACCCACCCGGGGCACAAAAAAGGGAATGCTGGGGGTGCTGACTCTGCAGGTGACAAGGGACACATGCCAGCTGAAAATCTGGGTCTGTTCTTGACCCAGCCCCTATTTTTTGCACCTCAAAATTCATCCCAGCTGAAATGAGGCAGATCCCACTCACCACCTCAGGTGCTTAAATGAGTGTAAATCTGTGATGAGCTTGGCATTTGTGCTGTAAGAAATATTTGTAATTTCATAAATCTCTCAATTAAGAGAGCTCTGTGTGTTCCCTGTGCTGTCAGAAGTATCAAGCCAAAGCATTCCCAAATTAGAGGAGAATTTATCCTTATCCTTCATCCTCAAATATGTTGATAAACTTGTGCACAAACTGAATCAGCAGTTTTAGAGAAAGGATTATGTCAGATTAATTTTAATCTAATCCATTTCTATCTCCTGAGAAGCTTTTTACTTCTTGCTTTTAATAATTTAAATGGTGACTGTGGCAGAGCATAAAAAATAAATGATGGGAGATGCACTTTAAATGGAAGTTACCATTCTCAATCACTTTTTATTTAAATGAGAGTTTCATATGCCTGATTTTAAGTTTAATGAACCCCATTTTTGCTGAACTGTAATAATCTCCATCACATGGAGCCAGACACAGATGAATTACAGAAACCCTGGGTGTGACTCACCTACTCCCTGTGATGGAAGGAGACACCTGCAGGGAAATTTGGGCTGAATTTTGAGGGAATTATTTTGGCAGAAATGCTGCCAGGCTGCCCAGATGCAGCTTTCAGGAGCAGGAGACAAAGTGCAGCAGTTGGAAGCTTTGGGAAGTTGTTTTCTGGATCTTGGCCCGAGATCAATCACTCACAGGCTTTTTGAGCTCAGCTGTTCATGCTCTGGAAAACACTTTTAGGGTGCTGACACTTTGGACTTGGGAATTTTCCTGCTTTTGGAGACATGGGAGTGGCAGTCACTGTTATGGAGAAAAACTGGTGACAGGTTCAGGTATTTTTCTGCGTCCTTTGCTCTCCTCATGGCCTCCTCCACCTTCCACACATCTCCAGCACTCATCCTGCATCCCCCTCCTGGGAATTCCTGCTGGAATTCCACATGTTCCCATTCCAGGAAAGTCAGCTGTGAGCTGTGGAGCCCCAGCTCAGGGGAACACCACCCTGCTGGGGCATTTTCCTGTTTGTTTGGGAACTGAGCCTCCCCTCTGTCCTTCCCTGCATCCTCCAAGCAGAATTATCCATGGAAAACAAGATTTAACCCACAGCCCAGGCAGGTTTGCAACCCCAGGTCTGCCAACATCAACCCAACACCACAGTCAAATCCATCAAAATCCATCACTGACTGTCCCTCATGGGAAAATATTTCCCTGCCTCCTTTTTCTTTGTTTTTCCAGCCCCAAGGGAGAGTTTACCTGCTCAGATTTTCCCTCCAGCCTTGGGAGTGATCCATGACAGGCTGCTCAGTAACCCTGCAGCCTTCTGACAAATAGCTGAACCAACTTCCAGCCAGCTTAGCAGATTTTTTGCTTGGTTTCCTGGAGAAATGGAACTTTTACAGCCATGGTGCCCACCCATGTGTGCGAGGCTCCTCTCTAAATTAGCTTCTCACTAATTGGAACCAAATCTGACCAAGCAGCAAAGGCTTCCAAAGACATTAAGACAGCAGAGAAAGGGGAGAAACTATCAATCCTTTAATAAGGAGTAACAGGGGTAGCTCAGCCCTTTGACAACCTGCCTGGCAAGGGGGAACTGGGAATACAGCTTCTGTAAAATTCACATTTCTCAAAACCTCTGGCCATCCCACACTGAAAGAAACAGGAAAATACAGGCTGAATGTTAAGGTTGCTGTAGTGGAGTGAGGACATTAAATGCTCCAGGATTCCTGCTATGCTCCATTTGCTGATCATGGTATAAAAATGCCTGATAATTGCCTTTTTCCTCCTCCAGTCTTCTGATTTTTCCCAAGTTTGCTGCCCTTCCTCATTCCACTGCGTGGTGGGGGCTGTACAAACATGAGACACGATTTGTGGGATGGATTATTTACAGGACAAACCCCCCAAACCATTCATCCCACTAGAGGCATCAGCCACCCCGACAGCCCAAAGATCCTCACTGTTCCCAGCCCATGAAGTGTCCATCACCCCTTTAAAAAAACAATAATAAAAGGAGAGAAAAAGCGAGCAGCCAAGTGAGCAGCCACTAATGATTTCTGTGCCCAGGAGTGGTTTTAGGAATCTGTGAAGTGCTTTCTGCAAACACGTTTGGTGTCCACACTTCACTCCTGCCCGTGCAGCATGAAAGGCTGGGATTAAGATGGGATCAGAATTGCCATCTCCTCTGTCAAATGCTAAAATTTAGTTAGTTCTACTTGATTAAGCTGTGCAACAGAACTAAAAGTTTTCCTGGATACCGGCAGGGAAAGAAAGGCAGGAGAGAATGAGAAAACCTGAATGCATCCAATCTGTGAAAAGATGTGGGAATAATTCTCTGTCAGCAGCTCAGCTCAGACACGGATGTGCTCCCATCCATGGCTGTGTTTCCATCAGGAGTGATGCCATCAGATAGGAAAGAATCATGGGAACAACTGAGCTTTAATGAATCTCCTCCTCTTCAGGAAAATGGAATTTTCCAAGTGCATTGAGAACATGAGCATTGCAGAGACAGAAAACCGATTTTCCTTGAAATCCTGCCTTTGTTCGCTCAAGGGGACACAGCTCCCAGATGCCCAGGAAGGTCAGAAAAGAGCAGAGGGATAAAGTGTCTGAGGAACCGAGGTTCAGAGAGTGGAATTATTGGGGAGACTCAGTTCCAGGGCCAGCAGGAACTTTTGAGGATGTGTCTACAGGAGAAGACACATCCCACAGAACACCAGCGGGTTCCCAGCTGAGCCCTCTGTTATCTAAAAAAGCCATCAGCTGGTTGATCTCTTGCCCAGATTACTGAGCTGGACTGGGAGTGAGAACAGATGTGCTCCAGCTGTGGTGAGTGGGGGAATGAGAGAGGCACAGAGCGCTCTCAGAGCAGGACACACCGCCAGGGAATGCCACGAGAACACGGAATTCAAATCATCGAGTAATTGAGAGATCATTTTCAGCAGCCCTCTGTGTACACTCAGCATTTCTCACAGCACTTGGAGAGCTCCATCTCCACAGGCTTTTCCCACGAGGGCTGCAAGGCAAATGTCATGAGAACATGGTTATAGATCTTGCTAAAGATGAACCAGAGAAACTCACAAGAAGGGGGGGGTGAGAGAAATCCTAAAGACAAGTTCATTTATCTTCCCCGAGAAGGGAGGGGAAGGGTTTCCAGACCTGTTTGTTCTGCATGAGGAAGGGTGTGCTACCAGCCTGTCAAGTAGAAAATCCTTTCCAAGACTGTATTTTTTTAGCCTCTGGACTCACAACGAAATGCCAGGGATGCTAGAAGGAATTTGAAAACTGTAGTTGTTAAAATATTAACTAACCCGGCCCTGACTATCAAATAAATCTAATAAAAGTGGCAGCTAAGTGACTCAGCTCCCACGAAGTTAAATGAAAAGAACTATTTGGCACAAAAGAATATTTTATCTTAAAATTTGGAGATAAAGTTAAAAGGACAGTGACCTCCAAATACTTCCCAGGCATATCCCCTTTGGAACACAACTTGGATTCCGAGCCCTGAGAAACACAAGTGAGTGTTTGCTTTGGATTTTGGAGCTTTTTGTTTGTTTGTTTCAATTACATTTATCTCAACAAGAAATGTATCTTGCCAAATTTGATTAACACCGGAAAAAGCAAACAAGGAAAGGTGTTCCCCCCTGAAGAGCTCCTCAGGGGGAAAACATTTTCACAAAGAGCTTAGCTTGAACACTATTGTACACTTGGAAATGGCTTATGGCTTCTAAATGACTTAAAATGCAACAGAATGAAAAAAAACAAAGCCAATTTTGGTGATATTTTCCCTGTTTTAGCTTGAAATGCTCCAGATGGTCAAGGAAGGGGATTCTTCCCCTCTGCTCTGCTCTTGTGGCAGCTCAAGGGCAGGGTTAGGTGGGGTATTGGGCAGGAATTGTTCCCTGGGAGGGTGCCCAGAGCAGCTGTGGCTGCCCCTGGATCCCTGGCAGTGCCCAAGGCCAGGTTGGACACTGGGGCTGGAGCACCTGGGACAGTGGGAGGTGTCCCTGCCATGGCAGGGTGGGACTGGATGGGCCATTCCCACCCAAATGTTCTGTGAGTCAATGGCTGCTCTCACAGGGCTCTGAAAATATAAAGCCAGGAGAGCTTTGTCTTCTGGTATCCAAATTCTAGAGTGCATCCTAAGACAGGCTGAGGTACCTAAATGAGACTCAACAAAGAAGTCACAGGAACTCTTTGATGCCCCTCCAAGTCCAAACCCATTTCTGTGACTCCATCACTGGGCACTGTCCAGTTCATGCTGTGGCCAAGATGAGGCTTCTGGTGTTCTGCACCAAAACAAAGCCAAATGTGAGCTCCACACAGACTTTTAGGATTTTTGACTGTTTCGTCTTGTCCACTTAAACACCACCAGCAGCTTGTCGTGCTGTTACCCAGGCCCCAGTGCCACATTCCCAGAGCAATATTTACTCTTCTTTGATTTCTTCTGTGGAGTTTCAGGGCAGAATGGCTGACACAAGACCATTGTTGGGCTTTTGATTAAACAAGCTGCAGAAATAACGAGAGAACACCCTTCACACGCAGGGTAATTATCTCAGAAATATCCTAACAATGAAGGGAGGCTTCTACCAGTCTGTCAGGAACAAATGGAGAAGGCAAAAATAAAATAGGAGAGGGAAAGAACTGGAACTTCTAGCAGACAAAGGGGTCATCAATACAGCAGGACTGGCCTCGGGGGGGTGGGAATCCACTGCTGCAAGCGCGGAAAACGCGGCAGAAGCAAATGTTTGATTTGCATTTATTCCGCTTTCCAGCCCAGCCACTTCCCGAGCTGCAGATGAACATTTATTTTCCAAATCTCCAGCACTCAGCATGCACTTCATCAGAGGAGGCCATCACATCATTATGCTGTTTAACAGAATGTACCAGCACAAGGCAGTGACCTGACAAACAGCGGCTCCCCGCCGCACGGAGCGCGCATTCCATCTCCATTCGGGGTCTGGGGGGGGAGCTCAGATCCACGGGCTTGAATTTCCAGCTCATTTCAAACCAAAAATTGGGACAATGCACGGCAATGCCCAAATTGTTCTGTGCGAGCTGTACACAGCCCATTTGTTGGTGCTGAAAGGACTTGTTCATCATTTGGACTCATTTTCGGGATGAATTTCCTGTAACGTTGGAACAGTAGGAAGCTCTTTATTGGGCATCATTAGCAAGAAAAAAAATAAAAAGAAAACCTCAACAACTAATGTATGTAGGCCAACAGAACTTCACTTTTAGCTGACAGCTCCTCAAAAATGGATATTTCCAAGTGGTAAAGTATTAGAGTGAACCACAGCTGAAACGTTAATGGCCTGGATGCTGATCAGTGTTTTTTTTTTTTAATAAAGTCACAATTTTTAAGCCCAAGACAACCAGTGACACAATGGCTGATAGGAAATAATTCCCTTCTCATTTACTATTTTTCTTTTCCCAAATCTGAGCACCTGGCCAGGATGGTTTTTTTCAGGCTTCTACTACTCCAGTGAATACCCTCATCAGCAAAGCAATGGCAGTTCTCAGATTGAATAGTTTTGCTTTTTAAATTTTTTTTTTTCAGATTTCATTTTCAATGCACATATGAAACTTAAGTAAAAAAAAAAAGGAAAGTATGTTTTTCCCCACAATTATTCCTATGTTTCAGCAGTGGTCATTAATGCCATCAGGCAATTTTGCAAGGATGATGAAGTTAGGTTCACTGCCCTAATCAGATTCTAAAATAAGTAATTGTATTTTCTCCTCCTATTACCACTCCCGCTTCCAATGAGCTGGATTATTTTTCACCTCGAAGCTGAGGAGGTTTTTCCTGTTGCACCACAGTGTTAAGCACTGGCAGTGTTACCCTGGGGGTGGAAGGAGCTGAACCCTCCAGCTCTGCTTTGCCAACACCGGGGCCCTGGGGATGGGGCTGCCCACGAAACGCGGTGCTTCCCGATGAGCAGCATCTTCCTCGACACCTGAAATTCCTCCTGAACCTCCCCCTGCCCACAGCTGAGCAGGAGAATGCTCTGGGCTGGTGCTTTAAGTTTTAGCTCTCATATTTTCCAGATTCTGTACTGGACTGGTAGGTAACTCTGAACTTCATACAAAGTGTCAGCAGTTCTCCTCACAGCTCAGGCACACAGAACAATCCTTTTCCAGCCCCAGAACCAAGGACTCAGTTTTACAAGTTCTGCTCCATTTGCAGATTGCAGTTCATTGTCCAGTTCCAGATTTAGGTTATGAAGTCCCATCCTGCTTGTTTTTCTCTCTTCATTCCGTGTTGTTTATGCTCTTGGGCCTGAGATTTGGATCATTTGTCCTTGGTGCCCAGCTGGAGCAGGAATTGTTTTGTCTCCCTGCTCTGTGCAGAGAGCTCACCATTCCCTAATGTGAAACCCAGACCCACACACTAAAGCAGCACAGAACCTGAAAAACAGAAAAGCCAAACCTGAGGCATCAATCCCAGGAGTGGGCAGTGCTGTGGGGGTCAGTGCTGCTGGCTGGGGAGGGTCCCAGTGGGACAAAGCCCCCGGGCAGCTCTGGCAGCTGGTCAGCCACGAGCCCAGCCGCTCCTCAAGCCTCTGCTCCTGTCTCAGCAATAAGCTCAGCCCAACAGCACATGGTCCACGGGGCAATTTCCATCCAGCTGATGAGGCCAGACAGACCTCAAAGCAGGATTGCAAATTTCTTTAAAAGGGGCACAGATCTGTGGAAGATGTTGTGTTGTTTTGACGGAGCGAGCAGCCCCTGATGAAGGAGCCAGCTGCAGTGGCTGGTGTGGGTCTGGTGGGGAGGGACACACACATGGGGCTTGCCAGGCACACCAAGAATTCCAGCAGGAATTCTCACAGAACCTCCAACACATTTTAAACAGAGCAGTGCAACACACACGCTCAGGAAGCCACAAACTGGCACAATTAAAGTAAGTTTGTGCTAAACTGAAAGAATTGTTTGGTATTTTCTAAACATTCATACTGCCCTCTTTGAAGGAAACAGCACCCTGTGAGATCTGGACACATCCTGAGTACCCAGGACACAAAAAATAGTGCCAGTAGTGTTTAAAAAAGAGAAAATAATGAAAAGATGATGCACAAAAGTGGCTCTGCCAGCAAGTTCAACTTTTTAGCAGGAGGCACAGCCAGGCCACAAACCAGAAAAGCTGCACAGGAAGGTCTTGGTCACGTCTTCAGGATACAAAGACATTGGTTTTTTTTCCATCAGTTCATCTCTGAACTTCATACTGAGATCAATTAAATGCTCTTTCTCTGCATTTGTCCCCCACTGGAGCTTCCCCAGGCACCAGGACCCCCTCAGCCAGGCTGGCCCTGCCACAGCCCTGTCCTCGCAGGTGACTGCTTCAAACTTCCTGAAAACCCTGAGAATTCCCTTCCCTGAGAAGAAAAACCCCACAGTTGGTTGCCAGGCACTGAAATCAAGAGAAGGAAAGCTCTGTACCTCCAGAGTGGGGCGGGGGCCCACAGAGCAGCACCATGCCCTGGCCCTGGCGGACGGACACCGTGCTCCTCGTCCTGGTCTTGAAGTTCTCCAGGTCTGCCAGGAGAGAAAGAACTCGGTTAAAGGCTGATCACAAAAGGAAAATGATGAAATAAAGCAAATATCAGCATGGAGGCTGGGCTGGCGGGAATGTGAGGCAGCAGGAGGCTGAGGAACATCAAGAAGAGGATCAGGACATGCCTTCCCCAGGCTGGAAGGGGAGGAGGTGCTGGTTCACCCACAGAAACAGACACAGCTGGAGGAAACCCCAGCACCTGTAACGCTGGGGGAGGCTTGTTTTGTGAATTTAGGAAGAATTACTGCCTTAAACAAGCAATTCCATCCCAAAGCAGGCTGCTTCCCTCGCTGCTGCTGCCCTCCCATCCCACGTGTGCAGACCCTTCCTCCCCACAAGGGAGCCTCCTGCACCAGCTGCATGTTAGGCCACAGAGTGCTTTAATTAAATCAAATTAAATTCCTCCTTCCACCTCTCTCTTTTTCCTCTCCTCAGGGCCCGTGCTCTGCAAAACTACAACTCCCCCTGCTCTCCTTGCACTCCAGATTTAAGAGACCTGCAGTGAAGAGAGGAGGAGACTCTGAGCTCAGCAGTGCCACCAGGATTGTCACCAGCAGCTGTTCCGTGGGAGCACCAAGACATGGAATCACTTTGGCAGCCTCTGATCTTTTACAATTTCCTGCATTTCAATTTTCATTTTTTTTTCCCCTTGTTTCCAGTGTAGCTGAGCCTTGGTTTGGCAATTACAAACCTGTTGTCAGTGCAGTTGGGAACCAGAGAAAACACAGAGGTGATAAATATTTATCAGCAGGAGCTGGTAGGAACATCATTATGAGATTACAAGGATGGAAAACTGAGCCTTGATTTCTGTCCTCTCTTAAAAATGTTTTCTGCATACATACTTAAAAAAATTTAAATAAATAAAATCCAAAGTTGTCACTGCTTCTTTTCCCTTTTTAGGAAAGAAACCTTTATGGGCCTTCCTTTCTTTCTTTTCTGGCTTAGGACAAAATGAGAACAGGAAAGAAAAATTACCAATTAGAGAGATATAATATTTCATTCCTAAATTCTATAAAATTTACAAGTTTGGGTTTTTTAAAAATTTTTAAAAAATTGTACAGGAACCACTGTAACATTCCTCTGGCCACCTGCCAGTGCACAGATTTTTATATATTTTGACTGCACACAGGCACAAGGCTGGATCCCATCCTCTCTGAGGACAGCTGCAGGAGGAGTAACAGCCTAAAGCCCAAATAATGCCTGCAGGAATAAATGTGCTATTTTTTACATCAATATTGACAAGGAAAGGATTGCTACCAGGAAAAGCAGACTCTGCTTGGATGAGCATGCAGGAAATGCTGCAAGGATGGTCAAAAATCAGCAAATAAAGCAGAGCATTCATCACTCTTGCTTGTACTGCAAACCATCAGGCTTTGGGAGCCAGCCCTGCAAAGCCTCATGGCAGCACTTCAAACCTGGCTCTGAGTAAAATAACAAGATTAAGATAATTATAAGAAAGGCTAATGATTCATCAAGGCCATCAGGCTGATTGTGCTTTCTGAGGGCCACAGATTTATTTTTACAACACCTAAATTGGAATGAACAATGATATAATGAAGATTTTATTAGTGAGGAGCTTCATTTAGGATCCATCTTGCAATATTTGAGTTGCAGAGAGGAGGACTCAGCTTCATGGTGACAACACCATCGAGTTCCACCTCACTTTGTCCTCAAACCTGAAAACCCTGAGTAGCAGAGGAGGAGTTTTGTTCTTATTTGCCCATAAAAATCCCAAACCCAACAAACAAACCCACCAGATTAAATGGAAAAACTGAGATATTAACACTTGCCATTCAGGAGATCAATGTGCTGCCAACAATTGTCACAATACCAACCAAGGGCTCCAGTGAGCACAGAAAAATATTGTGTGAGCTCCAGTAACCCCAACATTAGAGAAGGGTTAGTAATCAGCAATTAGTAATGATTTCAAGAGGAGAATAAAACAGGGGTGTGTAAGAGGAATGCAGACAGGTTATTGTGAGTAACAGCTACTCACACCTCATTTAATGAATGACTTAAGGTGCCTTTTAAACAATTTCTGGACAGTATCAATTCTAAATCAAGCTGAACAGACCCACAGAAGCAGAAAGTTGCATGTATTATTTCATTTCAGCTGGATGTATTTAAAAGCAGCTGTGTGACTTTGGGAAAGTCACTTTGGCTCTCGGTGACAAAGTTTGCACATCTCTGAGGACAAGTCCTTCAGTCTCTCAGAAGAGGTTTAATTAGCTAATATTTGCACAGAGCCTTGACATCTGCTTCTGCAATGCACTGGAGTGCAATGCACACACCAACACCCAGCCCTTAATGGGGCCTTGAATGGCTTTGCTGGCATAATGAGGTTTTTTTTCTGTGAAACTCTGCCCTAATGTTCAGGGCAGGTACAGGGAAGTGATGCCACAGGTCCCAGATCCCCCAAAAATGCTCCAAAGCCCAGCAGGTGCCAGCAGCAGCTGTCAGCCCAGCAGCTTCTCACTTTGGGCAGGGCATTATTGTGTGGAATGACCTGTTGTGGGGTTTAATAAAAGCTTAAGCAGTCTGAAATGATCCACAGCCCCTCAAGGCTGGGTAGTTTGTCTCAGTAAATGGCATTTGGAAGCTTTAATCAAACCCATATGGCTTTGCAGAGTAACAATTACCCAAGTTGTCCAGAGTAATGAAAGATTTCCCCAAATTTTGCCTACAAAAATCAGTCTTTATAGCAAAGAAGATTCAATTATAAGCAAAACAAAAGGAACTGCAGCCTTTTCTCCCTCCTTAGGACCCACTTGGGTTTGAGCTTCACGAAATGTGGTCATTCTTTTTCTAAGTGACTCCTAGACAAGCAAAGTTTTAAAGAAATATTCCCCAGATGGCACAGAAGGATGGGCAAACAAACAAGGTCACATCACTCCTGCTGTGCAAAATTTGGTCTCAGATTTCTGAATTTACAGCCCTCATCATTTCCAGCCCCACTGATTGTCCCAGAGGTGAGATTTCCACCCCAGCAGAGCAGCTCCACAGCCCCACTCTGTTCCCATGACTGGCTGCAACAACATCAGAAAAAATGGGAATAACAGAAATAACGGGAATAACAGAAATGATGGGAATAATAGAAATTATGGGAATAACAGAAATAATGGGAATAACAGAAATTATTGGAATAACAGAAATAATGGGAATAACAGAAATGATGGGAATAACAGAAATGATTGGAATAACAGAACTAATGGGAATAACAGAAAAGATGGGAATAACAGAAATAACTGGAATAATAGAAATGATGGGAATAACAGAAATGATGGAATAACATAAATGATGGAATAACAGAAATGATGGGGATAACAGAATTCCTGAACTCAGCATGCCCCAGGGCCCCGACTGGAGCACCACCACTTCCCTCAGGAGCCTGCCAGTCTCAGGGCACTGGGGATGTGGCAGAGATCCTTATTTTTTGTGAAAGCTGAGCTCTGTTTTGCTGGCTTTGTTTGCCCCAGGAGCCTTTCCATGCTTTGCTTTGATTTTTTTTTTCCACACATGCCTATTTTTAGAACACAAAATGCTTCGTAATTACGCCGGTGCTGCAATTAGGAGAGACCCCTCTGTGCAAGAGCTATTAAAAACCACCCAAAAATATTATAGAAAACGAGATGAAGAGCCAATGATGCAAATTGGTGGTGGCAGGTGTCTGCATGGCCTTTGGAAAGCCAATTTCTGTGACTGTATCATGTGGGAGGCAGCTCTGCTGTGCAGTGCCTTGAATGACACGCTGTCAAAAACTCACCATTAGTGAGCCCTTTGTCATTACAGTTCAGGGTTTTTTTTCCTAATGATTAGAACAGCAGTGTCAGTGCTATTTTCACCTATTATTCCTGTTTAACTGGTATGAAATGATTTCTGCTTTTACTATACTCCAACAAAAATGTACACACATCAATCACTGCTTTATACATCAGTGGGTTTTAATTGCCAAAGAAAAGCACGGCTAATAGGCTCACAAAAATAAAAATGTTAGTGGGTTTTACTTTAAAGTCTTGGTCTAGAGAGTTTTGTAAAGCAAATTTGATAACACATCATTGAAATCACTCAGCTGAGTTGATGAGAACAGCGAAGAGCCCCAAAAGCACAGGAGCTGCATCCCTGGGGATCATTATTCCTACAAAATGAGATATCCAATGGACCTGGACAGGGGGAGCACAGAGTTTGTGCCCAGCAGCAGCACAGGGAGGGAGGAGGGTGGGTGATACCTGTTGTATTTGCTGGGAATGTTCCAACAAAGGCAGAATGATGAATTTGACTCTATGTTTTTAGAAGGATATTCTATTCTCAATGTTAAAAAGCTAATAATAAAAATTCATTACTCTTTCTAGAGTCCCAACACAGCTTGGCCCTGATTGGCCAAAGAGTTAAAACAACTCACACTAGAATTTAATGAAACAATCATCTGTGGGTAAACAATTTCTAAACATATTCCACATGTGAGCACAACACAGGAGAAGCAAATGAGGTAAGAATTGTTTTTGGGTTTTTTTTTTTTTTTTTTCTCTGAGGCTTCTCTCTCTGAGGCTTCTCTCTCTCAGGCTTTTCTTAGGAGAAAAATCCTGGGCAAAGGGATTTTTTCAAAGAATGTAAGTACTACAGACACCCACCCACATCTCTGCATCCAACTGGGAATTACTTGGAAGTAGCACTGCCTTAGTGCCATTCCCACTGTACCGAAAAGAAATCTTGGGTTAGGGCACTCCTACTTCATTTAGATGAGCAACAAATCCTTGGATCAGCTCTTCAGGAGTTCTTTTTGCCTGCCTGTATTTTATGGAGGGTTGTGGTTGGTATTTAACCCTAAGACTTGGTTGTACTTTGAGCACAGAGAATGGTTAAAAATGAATTATAATTTAGCAACTGATAAATTAGAAAGCTAACACACATTCATTGGCAATTTTGAGTATTCTGGAGTGGACAAAACACCACTTTTAATAATATTAAATGAACTTTAAAGCACCCACACAGTAGGAAATAATGATGTAGGTAAGGAGTAATTACATTTCTTATATGTGAAATGCCCAGTCCCCTTGGGTACCCAGCCACAGCCAAGACACCCAAAGCCAATTTTTAAGCATGACTTAGAGATTTACAGATCACAATGGGCTTTGCCTTCTCAAACCCCTTCTATAATTTTAAGATAATCCCAACAATCTAAAATTTATGGTGATGTTTAAGGTCATACCCAGGAATAATTAAAGATTATTCCTTTTATTAAAGGGCACAGGACTCATCCCAAGGGAATCTGATTAGGCTGGCAATGACATCTCCAGCAAAAAAACTGATGGAAGGATTGGTCAAATCCTCCTGGTTCAGACTGAGCAAAGAACCTCCATCCACATATCCTTGGGGATATTTGGGTGCCTTTCCCAAATTATTCTCATCCTATTAGCACAAATCTCCACGTACAAGAGATCCCAGGTTCATGTCCTGGACAAAACTCAGCCAGGTGGGCAGGGGAGGACTGGCAAGATAACCCCACTCCACTGGCTACAAAGTGAGGGAATTTAAACATATTTAAGAAAAAATTAAAAATATAAACCCAGTCTTGGAGAGGGGATCCCAATCCATGTTGAATGGGAAGGGAGGGAGGGAGGGAGGGAGGAGGAAGGAAGGAAGGAAGGAAGGAAGGAAGGAAGGAAGGAAGGAAGGAAGGAAGGAAGGAAGGAAGGAAGGAAGGAAGGAAGGAAGCTCCTAACTGGCACCCACACCAAGCAGGATTTGCCTGCTGATATTTATGCCCCCCCATCCCCAAACACTGTCTCTATAAAACTGCACCTGGTTTTCAGAGCTGGGTTTTCTGCCATCCACCAACTCACAGAGATGAAGTTCTTCAGGCTGTGTCCTTGCTGGTGTGTCAGGACTACCCAGAGAGCTGTGTGGGTTGGAATAAAACCCCTTTGATACAGAGCTTAATAGAATTTTAGTTTAAGAGCTGGTGTTCTAATGAATAATTTTGAGAGTCACTGATTTGAGAAATAGTTTACAAGTCTGGGGATGAAAGCTTTCTAATTTGACCTTTAGAGCAGAAATTTCACTGGGATTTCTACTTTGCAGAGGAGAAAAGAAAGGAAAGAAAAGTTTTAGAGGTAAATATCTTGGCATTCACCCCACCCCTATCCCTGCTGGAAAATATTTTTCCTTGGACTTTATTGCTGTGGCTGTTAACAAGGCATTGACTTTACCACCCCCATCTCTGATCTCTCATCCTGGGCTGGGACACCTCTGTCTGGGTTCTTGTTGAGGCTGTTTGGATTTTCCCAATAATGTCTTTCTGACCCCATCTGTTAAAGCCAGGCTGATTTCTGCACCCACATGGCTGAAATTCCACCTCACTGGGGTTTGCTCCTTGCTTCCAAACTGCAAGGCAGCCCCAGGGCTGCTCTGCCTTCCTTCACACCACTGCTCTTCCAGGGAAGCAGGAGCTCTGAGAAATTCCTGCAAGGCACCCATTTTTCTTTTCCAAAATCAAACCACTCTCCTCTATGACACTATGAAAAAAAAAAAAAATCCTCCTTGTCTTCATGTTCCACTTCATAAAAACTGCCTGTTTGCCTTCTTTCGACAGGAAATATTTCAAACATTTATTTTGAAGCAGCTCCTCTGCTTGAGACAAAATGCTGAGGACTCTGAAAATTTTATTACTTTAATCTAGAAAATCTGGGCAGACATTTCCCCTTGGGTTGGCTCGAATGGGGTTATTTCACTCTCAGAAGTTTTTTATCTTTTCCTAGATGAAAAAAAAAGAGAAAGAAAAAAAAAGCTCTGTTTGCACTTTCTTGCAGCAGAGATGATTGCAGTGGGCAGAGAGCAGAACTTACAGGGGCACAGGGGGTGTTGTGCCCCTCTTTCAGGGGATGTCTGGGCATTGCAGGTGCCTCACGTGTTCCCCACGGGCTCTTCTGCCCCTTCCCACTCTGGGCAGTGGCAGGAATGCAAATTCAGACCCAAAATAATGTAAAATACAATCACTGAGCCACAGAATTCGTTAGAACCCATCCCCTGCCATGGCAGGGACACCTTCCCCTGTCCCAGGCTGCTCCAGCCCCAGTGTCCAGCCTGGCCTTGGGCACTGCCAGGGATCCAGGGCAGCCCCAGATTTTCTGGATAAAGCCCACATGACTCAATCTCAATTTCAATTTCAAAGGGAAATTTCCCTTTACTTGCTAAAACCCCACCCAAACCCCAGCCCCCAGAGATCCTGATCCTCAGAGCTGCCTGCTGGCTCAGCCTCCCTGTGGAAATGCACAAATTCACATTTTGGTGCTCAGCAGCCTCTCAGGTGCTGATATTTTTCCATTCTGTTCCCCTCTCAGGCCTAATGAATAATGGCATGCCAGTCATGTTTGCTGCAGACAGGGAACCCAACGTGGCACAGCTTTGCACAAACATTTAAAGCTCCTCCATCCTCCACCTGCCAATGCTGACTCCTGGCTTTGCTTTCCAGAGGGAAACCAGGAAAGAAAAACCAAAATAAAGATAAAGCAGCCACTGGGATAAAGTTGTTCTGCACTGCCCTTGCATCCCGTTGACAGAAAAAGAAATTTTCCTGCAGAATCCACCTCCAGCCTTTGCCAGGTCTGTGCCGGGGTCCTGGAACTGCCATTTCACACATTTAGAGGAAATTTTTTGATTTGCATTGATACAGAACCCCTAAGGATCATCTAAGGAGCATAATTATTTCTTCAGCTAGGTGAAGAGCATTATTTCATTCACACACCAGGAGGTTCAGAGGCAAAAAGGGAGGAGTCACAAGAAGTTTCTAATGACAGAGGAAATAACACAACCAACCTCCTGATTTCTTGTCCTGTTCTCCAGCCACACAAGCCATGAAAACTGATCAGAATATGCCATGAAAACATAACCCAACAGCTCTGCAGATGTTTAGTACTCTAAAATCAGTTTTTACAAAAAGTTTGGGGATTCATTAAAAAAAACAAACACCTACATCATCATATAGTTTTTAAGAATAAAGCTCCTAGTTATAAAAAAATAATCTGCATTTTAAATATTTTTTCATACTAAAGGTAAAATGAATAAATATGAAGAGAGATGAGGAAAAACATCAAGCCTGTGGCCTGCTGTTCCCTGAATTCCTAAAGCAGAAGAGGAACTGGGGTGTTGTGAGTGACCTGTGATGCTCAGCTGGCTCCAACACCTCCCATGCAACTCCCTGCCCTCTCCAGAGCTCCTTCCAGCCAGAAACCAAAATAATTTCCCAAAAACCACGTCAGGTTAGGAGATTCCCAGCTTTAGGACAACGTGCATTGATAATTTCCAAGTGCCACTGCTTTGAGTAATAATGAATTCAGCTTATTTATAACACTGAGTGGGGGAAACAAAGCAGGTAAAAATGCTCCATTTCTGCTCTGACTTAAGGGTCCTTCTATCCCAGATGAAAGTAAAGTAGGTTATAGATCCATCCTCTGCTGCAAACTCCCTGTTGGTCCTATTCATCAAAAATAAAATAAAAAGAAAAAAAAAAAGGCAAAGAAAGGGAAAAAAGAGGAGCTTACGTGAGGCTTAGCCTAGTTTTCCACCCAGCAGAGACTGTGGGGAAGGAGCAGAGGTTGGGAGCTCATCTCTAACACTGATGGCCAGGATTTCAGCACAGAGAAACCCTGACATGTGGGGATATATGGAAAAATGCAAATAAATGTGCTCCTTCCTGAGTTAAGGTCACACCAGCCCCAGCCCTGGGGGCACAGGCAGGTGAGAGGCTGATTTTGGGCTGTGGTTGATATAAATGGCTTTTTTTCCTTGAAAAGGCGCTGGAGGAGAATCAGGGGTTTGACACTTGGCAGGAAACCACACAATTTAAGAGCTGGGGACACCCCAACCAGGCTGCTCCCACAAGCTGACAGCTGCAGGAAAACAGGGATGGCACATCCCAGTGGGGCCGGGGAAACCTGGGGGCAGAACTGGACATTCCAGCTCCAAAATGATGATTACTCACAGAGTTTCAGGTCACAACAAAACCCTTCAAATGCACAGAGGCTTTGGTGAGAGAAAGAGTGAGATGGGGGATGCAGGGGAAATTAATTGGGTCATGTTAAGAAAATCAATTTCTGAAGAAGAAAGAAAAACAAAGAAAATGTAATGATTTAAAGCAGATTTGTGGGCCCTTGGTGTCAGCAAGCTGCAGTTCCTGGCTGGGAGTTTTACCTCTGAATTGTGGCCCTGTGTGGGAGGCAATGCACTGATGAAAATGCCAGGGAAAAGGGGAAAGAAAGGGAAAAAGGGAAAGAAACTGTGGGAAAAACTGGGGATTTGATGTCCAGGTGCTGAATAAACAGAAGGGGCATCAGGGTGAGAAACAGCTGAGTGGGATATTTCAGTACTGGGGTGCAAAGCAGTGTTGGAGCACAGGGATGCAGGGAATGAGGGCAGGCACAGGCACTCCCTTAGCTGAGTTCAGGTGAGCAGATCCCACCCAGAACCCTGAGAATGCCCAGCCCTGAACTCCACAGGGATCTTTCCCTGCCCAGGAAAACTCCAGAGTGAGGAAGGAGCCAGGGAATTATGCAGGGCTGGGTTGCTGCTCCTCACAATAAAACCTTGGAGAAATAAATCTCCTGAGAATGAGCAGAGCCAGGCACACCAACCATCCCAGCTGCCTCCCAAAAAACCTGCCCAAACCCTCTGCATCCTGCATTTCCAGCCCAAACCCTCTGCATCCTGCATTTCCAGCCCAAAACTTCTGACTTCTGCATTTCCAGCCCAAACCCTCTGGGTCCTGCATTTCCTGCCTAAACCCTCTGGGTCCTGCATTTCCACCCAAACCCTCTGGCTCCTGCACTTCCAGAAGGTTTAAACCACATCATCTCTTATCAACTCCCAGATTTCAGTGATCCCTGTGGAAATTCCTCCATTTGCTTGCTGAACACACGGATCAGTCCCTGGGATTGTGGGTTTGGTTGTTTGGAATTCAGTAGACCCCCTCGCCCAAAAAAAATGTTTTCATTATTAATTGTTCTTGAAAGAGTGACTTCCTTGACAATTTAGTCTCCAAAAGATAAAATGAAAGCACTGGAGGGCAATGAGGGCTCACCAGTAAAGACTTTGAGCAGCCATTACAATGTGTTCCTTAGCAACTAACAGTGAAAATTATGGGATTTACTCGTGTAAAAGATATAATAGCAAACATTCCAGCAATGGGAATATTGAAAAAAACCCTTTTCAGTAGGATGTTGGGAGTAATTTTCTCTTTCTACCACCGCAGTGAAATTATTTTGGGATGGTAGGTCAAAGCCCCAAAGTATTCTCATTGCAACCACATTATTACAGGATTTTCTGCCACTCTTTGCCCTGTGCAGTGCTGGGTCCTGGCAGCTAATTCATGTTTAACAATTATTTCTGAAGGAAAAAACCTTTCTATAAAATGAATTCTTTTAATAAAGTGTGTGTGGGGCAGAGTTTTTAGAAACAACAGCATGATTCCCTTCACTTCAGAGGAGGTTCATGGTAACAAGGAAGGAAGTAAAGAGTTCCTGGAATGGAATCAGAATATCCCGAGCAGGAAGGGACCCCCAGGATCACCCCTCATGAGTAATCCAATGGAAAAGGTACCACAGGCAAGGTGAGGGCTGCTCCCTGCCCAGGGGTGGAAAGCAGCCAACCTCCAACCCTGCTCTTCAGGCACTGAGGACACAGTGAAACAGTTCAGCTCAATTCCACCCAGAAAATCAGACATTTCACCTGTCTGGGGGACACCTGCAGGACGAGGAGGAGGAGGAGGAGGAGGAGGACAAGGAGACCTTTCCCCTTCCTTTTAACCTCCTGGGGCAGGATGATGCTTCTCCTGTGCTGCAGCATCCTCAGAGGACACCTCCCTTCAGACTCATCATCCTCCCCTGGGGCTCATTGCTGGTCTGAAATTGGTCCCTCAGCCCCTGGACATCTCAATGTCATTTTGGCCAACTGCAGAAAACATCCACAGCACTAGCATGGATCTGCTAAATTAGAGATTCAAGGGAAACTCCTTCCTGGAAAATGGGTTGGAAAGGGGATTTCAGAGAGGCCTCTGAGCACAGAGCAGGGGGAAGGACATCAGGCATCCTCCCCTCACGGGGTCCCACAAATAAAACCCCCCTGAAAAGTGGATCCCATTTGTCTAACAGCTCCTGCTTCACAGACATCACTTTCAGGCAGTTTTTGTAACAACAGGGGGCAAAACAATGATATGGCTGAAAACCAGCTCTGATTCAAACTTGATTTTCCTCTTTGGATAGCCATTTCCAAATGAACAGCATGTGACAGCCACCAGTGCTGATGAGAGAGGCAGCAGCTCCTGCACAGCTCCCACAGGGTTCATTTCCAAACCAGCATCCTGCAGCTGGCAGCAGCTTTGTGAATTTTCAGGTTAAACTGCAAATCCTGCTGAGGAGTTTAGGGCCAAATTGAGTCAAGTTATCACAGCAGGGAGGGAATATTTAATCTGTGAGCACTGGGGATGGCTCCATGGGAGAAGAGAGGGGTCATCTCTTGGTCCTGTGCGTGGGGTGATTCAGCTGCTGCTGCTGGAGGTGGAGATGGAGCAAACACAGCTTGGAGACCCCTGGGGTGGGGGGCACTGGAGATGTGCAAAACTGTCTGGTTCCAAAGCTTGGGCAGTAAAACACAAACTGCAGCCTCAGCAAGGTAAAATAATTTCGAAGTTGTCTGTAATTAGAGATGCTGCCCTATAGGAGCTCATGAATCAGCAGGAATTGTCTTACCTCTCTCATCCCACTGTGATCATGAACAACCTGGACATCCCTTAGCAGGAATTAAAACAGAAGGGAAGCCCTGAGCTGTCCCATCTCCTCTGCACCCCCTTCCAGCAGTGCTGCCTGTTTGGGGCAGGCTGGAAGATCAGAACCACCAGAGGCCACCAAAGAAACCAAATCTGAACACACAGATCTCCAAAGGCACAGCCCTGAGGAGGGTCTGCAAGGAACAGGAGCTTCTCCAGGGGATTTTGAGAGCTTCCCATGGTGATCTGATGACAATGAGGTGTGGGTATAAATCTGACATTCAGGTTGGAAACCCCCCCAAGATCAAGTCCAGCCTTTGAGTTGGGCCACTAAACCACGTCACAAAGTGCACATCTGCTCACTGTCTGAGCAATTCCAGGGGTGGGGACTCCCCCACTGCCCTGGGCAGGCTTTTCCAATGCTTAGCCACACTTTAGGAAGGAAGCTTTTCCAGATATTCTCCCCTGGCACAACTTGAGGTAATTTCCTCTTGTCCTGTCACTTGTTCCCTCAGAGAAGAGACCAGCCCTCACCTTGCCACCACCTCCTTCCAGGGAATTTTTTCTTTCTCTGTCTTTTCCCTTTTCTCTTCCCCCCCTTTTTTTTCCACGCTAGTTGTCTCTGAAATTGAACATATTTTCACCGAGTGAGGAATCTGCTGTGCCACAGCAACAGAATATGGATTAATGATACCCTCAGCCCTGTGCTTATAGCAACACAGGCTTTCAGAAAATAAAAAAGCTTTAAACTCTTGAGTATGGATCTAATAAGAGATCTCTAATTTAGAGAGCGACAGGACAACTTTCAGCCCCTGTGAGATGTTCCGTTCTGTACATTATTCCATGGGCAGCTGGAGTGTGTCCAGAGAAGGCAACGAGGCTGGAGAGGGGCTGGGAACACAAACCCTGAGAGGAAGCCCTGAGGGAGCTGGGGGTGCTCACCTGGAGAAAAGGAGACTCAGGGGTGCCCTCATCACTCTGCACAGCTCTGAAAGGTGCCTGTGCTCAGCTGGGCTGGGCTCTGTCTGCAGGAACTGACACAACCAGAGCACACAGCCTCCAGCTGCACCGAGGGCAATACAGGTTGGATATCAGGAAAAAGTTTTTTATAAAAAGGGTGATAAAGCTCTGGAATGTTCTGCCCTGGGAGGTGGTGCAGTCACCATCCCTGGGTGTGTTTAACAAAGCCTAGATGGGCACTGGGGGCCAGGGTTTGGCTGAGGTGCTGGGGCTGGGGTGGACTCGATGATCTCAAAGATCTCTTCCAACCTGGTCGTTCTGTGGCTCTGTGATTCAGAAGTTTGGCAAGGACACTCTGGGAGCTCATCCTCCCTGCCCTGCCAAAGGGAGGGGAGCTGAGCAGGAGGAACAAGCTGCAAATTCATCACTTTGGGAGGGCTGTGGGCCAGCTCTGGTGCCACTAGAAATCAATGGGAGCTTTATCTCCATCCTCAATGGAAGCAGGATCCGGGCCACAAAAAGCAACTTTGATCACATGTCTGGAGGGGTGGGCTCAGCCCCAAAATGCTGCCCCCCAGCCACTGCTCCTGCTTGATTCCAGGGTTATTTCCCAACAGAAACCATAGCACAGTGAATAAAATCATCAAGCTAAGCCCCAGCCCCCAAAATAAAAAGTGCATCATTTAATCTAGTTCAGCTGTGTTTCCGTAGATCTTTGTGGAAAAGCCATTATTAGATCCATACTCAAGAGTTTAAAGCTTTTTTTATTTTCTGAAAGCCTGTGTTGCTATAAGCACAGGGCTGAGGGTATCATTAATCCATATTCTGTTGCTGTGGCACAGCAGATTCCTCACTCGGTGAAAATATGTTCAATTTCAGAGACAACTAGCGTGGAAAAAAAAAGAAATAAAAGTGGGAAGAGAAAGGGGAAAAGAGCGAGGAAGAAAAAATCAAAAAGGACAAACCTGAAATGAAAATGCCATATCAAAAAGCAAGTATTCAGGGGAAATATTAGCACTTTTATCATAATGACTTTGTAACCTAAATACATATTTCAAGGATGAAATTGCTGACCCTGTCTGCCCTCCACAGGAGGCTGAATGGCTCAATCACAGCTTAATCTTCCCTGAAAAGGCTGCAGAAGAATATCACAGCCCTTGAACAACAACACACATTACTGATGCCCCAAGATTCACAATTTAACTCTTAAAAGGAGGTGGGACAAGCCCCTCAAATCTCACCCATCATTCTCAAAAAAACCCCAACAGTCATTTCCTCAGAAATAAAAATTAGATAAAACAAAAACCACACAACACAAGATGAGGATGGAAAATAAGGGGTTGCTCAGATGAAGGGTGAAGCTTCACATGCCCATTTTTATTGTTCCTCAGAGGCAGAGCCTTTGTAATAAACTCAAATCACTCCATGTTTCCTAATTCAGCTAATTCTGTTTGCCATCCCTTTGATTAGAGAAGACAAAAAATTGTTTTTTCAAAGCCCACCTTGAGAAACCCTGATGTTTTTTTCTTTAATCCAAATGTTTCTAAATTAATTGTGCTGTTTTAGCAAACTAAAATATAATCTAGGAGTCAAAAATTAATCCATTTATCCGAGTTCCCCACCATTACTGGAAAAGAGCCAGAATCCTGGCTTTTACTGGGGTTATTGATCAGCATGGGGCACCAATTTGTCAGATAATATCCTTTTCTGACCCAGAGATGGGGCGTTACAAAAACTTTTATTCCATTTTCAGTCTCATGTGAAGGGTGAGACAATACAGATATTGTAATTCACGCCATCACAATCAAAAACTATTTCCTAATTTCAATACGCTACAAGTGTTTCTTGGCCTGTCAGCTTTAGCCACACCACGCTGCAAATGCCTTAAAGCCAGTCATCTAAAATTACTCTTCATGGGTCCTACTACAATGTATCTTTCATAATTCTATTTCTCCACAGTTTCCAGTCATATGTGCAAGGCCATCCTTTAAAACGTATTTCTAGTTCTATTTCTTTCTCAATAACGTCCATCCTATGCCATGGCATTTCTAAGTCAGCATTTCTTGTCTCAAGGTTTGCACACGGATGCACGCTGTGTGGGCCTTGAGAACTTTCTCCAAACCCATTTCCCACAGAGGACACCCCATAACCCGCCAGGAAAAGCTGGGAGAAGACACCCAGCTCCAATTATTCCAGCACACCGTGGGCACAGAGGCTGCCTTGTGACTTACAGGCAAACTGCAGCTTGGCCTCTCTGCTGACAATGGTTCCGAAGGGGTTTGTTGCCACACACTGGTACGTGCCAGCATCCAGGCTTTTATTGGGGTTATTGATCAGCAGGTCTCCTTCCAGCAGGCTGTAGCGGTAATCCATGCCCACGTCAATACTGCTTCCATTTAACTTCCACCTGCAGCACAGAACGCCAAAGTTAAACTCTGCTGATGCTCCTGGGTGTTTGGAAACACAGTGTGAAGTAAGTAAAGGAAGGTTTAGGATGGCTCTGACTACTTATAAAAAATAAAATAAAATAAAGACGGTGCAAAAATGGAAATTTCCTGAGTGGTATTGAAATATTCCAGTATTTAACTGAAAGAGCAATATCCTTGACATATATTTCAGTCTCTGAAATGATTAATGCTTCTGTAGTCGCTGGTGCTGCTGCTCTTTGGAATTAATCACTTGGCAAGAGGAAGTCCCTGAGACAGGATCTCTAACCCATTCAATAACTGAGGATATTTTTTCCCCCCTCTCCCCACTTGCTGGTTGTTTGTTTATAAATTTCAGAAAATTCCCTCCTGGCAGATGTTGTCACAAAGCGGGGCACTGAGGAATTCCAGCCCCTCCCAGCTCCCGAGTGCACGGAGCTCTGGAGCTGTGTTTGCACCATGGATCCGTGGGTTTTATGGCACTGAGAGCTGCCCGTGTCAGGAGGCAGCACAGAGGCAGAGGCCTGGTGGCTCTGACTGGTTTCAGAGTGGCATTTACTGGTGGGCAGAGTGAGAGGCACCAAAGGGGAGAGAAGAGCAGCACCAGGGATTTACAGCAGCACTGCAGGAGGACAGCACCTTCCTCCAAGGATCCCAAAGCAGCTACTAAAGCCAAAAAGAATGAGGAGTTTTGTCCGTGTTTATGAGAAAGGATGGTTATTATGAGAGCCAGGACTATTTATTATCCTTTTGTAGTATTTTAGAACTCCTGTCCAAGTTTTGCAATTGAGTTGCAATACCTGGAGATTTCCTGGTGTCCCATTCCCTCTGTTCCTAAAGCTCCAGTTCCAGAACATCCTGAGCTGGAAGGGACCCACAAGGACCATCAAAATCCAATCCTGGCCAGGACACCCCAAATCCCACCCTGGGCATCCCTGGGAGGGTTTTCCAAACCCTCCTGGAGCTCTGGCAGCCTCGGGGCTGTGCCCATTCCCTGGAGAGCCTGGGCAGTGCCAGCACCCTCTGCGGGAAGAACCTTTCCCTAAAATCCATCCTAAACCCCCCTGGCCCAGCTCCAGCCCCTCCCTGGGTCCTGTCCCTGGTCACAGAGCAGATCAGAGCTACCCCTGGGGATTTTTTTGGGATCAGCACTGTGGCAGCCTCCAGGGACATCACTGACACACACAGCAGAAAGGCTCTAAGCACAGTCAAACACTGAACAAACCCAATGGTTGGTCTGGGATTTCCTTTCACTTCACAGCTCAGCTTCACTTTCTTCTCCTCCGAGTCCAAGGGGAAGATGAGGCTGTCGGGCTCCTGGAGGAAAACTGGCCCGTGCAGGGTGTTGTCATCTGCAGGGACAGGGAAATGGGACAGGTCACTCATGGAATCTCCATGCTCCAGGCTTAAAATATAAACCAGAGTCTTAGCAGCAAGAGGTCATGTGCCCTCCACCTTGGAAAAGATATGATGTCACTTTATTTAGTTGATAACAGCAGTTTTGTCGGTTTTTTTTTCCCCAAAAGCCACTGAACCTCACAGAGAGTCATGAAAATGTCCTACACTAAAGAGAACACAGAACAGAACCTCACCCAAAGTTCAAACAGTGGGAGCAGGCACTGCTGGCACAGCAAAGCTCAGCTCAAATCACAGTGCCCCTGGCAGCAGCCCCACAGCTCCCCAGGAATGAGGCTCCCAGCCCTGACAAGGACATCCCACACTCCTGCCCTTCAGAGCATTAAAAACTCACACTAGATATAGGTGGAAGAGGGAAAATATTTTGGCAAAACCATCTGACATGACCTTCAAGGAGCTCAGGAGTCATTTCCCAGCAGTCCAGCACTCTGAGGTTGGTGATTACTGACGGGAGCCTCCCTCGTGCTGACTTTCCTCCTGCATTTTAAAAATACACTCTGATTTTTTGAGCTGTTAAGTCCTCCCTTTCTCCTCTCCTCTCTCCTCAACCACTTTCTGCTTTCACCTTATCAATTTATCCTCTGTCAGACCTGGGAGCTGCCCACAGGTCCATCCCTGAGGCGCAGCTCTTCCCTGCCCACCGCCCTGCAGAGTTTCAGGAAATTCTCTGACACTGCTCAAGACACCCACAGAAAGCTCTCACTAAACTCCCTGCTCTCCATCCTGCTTGCATCAGTTTTATCTCCACAGTGGCTGTTCAGAACACAAAAGAAACCAACTTTTCCTGCCTGAAAAGATCAGCTATCTTGATTTCACCGAGACTTTTCCTCTCATCAGTGTCAATGTCTGGCTGCTCCTCTAGTTCAGAGCAAGTGAGGACACGCTGGAAGTGCTCACAGTCAGAAAGTCTTTCAGCTGACTGGAAGGAGCCTTGATTTAACATTTTTAAATCATTTTCCAATCTTTTGCTGCCCTGCAGACTCTGTTCTTTCAGTGTGCAGGGACTTGCAGGGATGTGAACACAGAATTCACTTCAGTCAGGCTGCTGGAAGCCCACCCAGATGGGGATACGGGAGATCTGTGGGTATAGGAGGTCAGGGGAAAATTAATAAATAAAATTTAGAGGTGATGGGATGTACAAAAAATATAGAGAAAAAAAAAAGAGTGAACGGGAGATGATGGATCTTCCAGATGGAAGGAAGGTGAGAATGAATGGGAATAACCCTGGGAAAGCAGCTGGATTGCCAAGGACAGAACAACAGCCCTTCACTCACGGAGAGCAGATTCTGTCATCTCCACAAAAGTATTTCACAGAAACTCTGTCAGGAAGATTAGAAGGGAACCACCTCTGTGTCCCCTCCCTCAGGCCCCACCACAAGCACAGTCACAGGCCTTGTATTTATCTTTATTTTTAATTATATGTTAACAATACCGGACTGAAACTCATCTATTATTCAAAACACATTTCACTCGTCTCTAGCTTTAAATTACACCTGTGTGCAACTCATGTTGCTGGTGGGAAAAGATAATAATAGCCATAAAGCATAAGGGACTGGATTATGGCATCCAAACTTGTTCCTGAGACCCTGCGCTCCCTGAGCAGCCTCATCCACCTAAGAAGGAATATTATAGCCTGGTCCATCAGGATTACAGCTCTGAGAACTGTACGAGTGGCTTTGAAAGCAAGAGATTTAAAATATACTGGAATGTATCCAGTTTTCTCCCTGGAAAATACACGAGTGCTCGGGTCCTGTGTGAGAGATGCCTCAAATCCCAGGAGCACAGAGTCTGATGGTGGCACAAGCCAGAGCATCCCAGATAATCCAGTTAGGGACTGCTGACTCAGGGATGTGTTGGATTGCCTCTGTCACCTGCCTCACACCCCTCTCTAGGCTGTCATCTGCTGTTATTTCAATTAGAGAATGTCAATTTATATCACATCACACCAAAGGTCTGGCTTTGTTCCTCCTCCCATCCCAGGAAAACACAGTTTGCATTAAAAATGAACGGTTCAGCTACTTGAGGTGGGAAACAGGAACAATTCTGAGGGTCCAAAAGTGTCCCCACACCTCCAGGACATCACCTTGCTGCAGGAGCAGAGGTGGTCTTCAAGGTTAATGAAACTGGTCCACCCCATCCTGTCTGTGTCATCAATCAGTGAGCAATTAACAACTTAAAAAGCACAGACTCAAGACAGAGAACTAAAGGTAGAAATAGTCACAAATAGGTGAAAACTCTGATTTGTCTACTGAATAACTCAGTTTACCCAAGCTCAAGTGGAAGCTCATGAAAGATCAAATGAAAACATTTCCAAATATTCCACCTGCTCTGACACCGTTCAACATTCAGCTGTTATATGGCCAAAAAAAAAAAAAAAAAGCCTGCCCTTCCTGTTGGGCAGCAAGAGGAAAAGCCCTGGTGTGATTTTCAAGCAGGGGGAGAAGCTGTGAGAGCAGCTGCAGCCTGTCAGGGAGCAGAGGAGCAGCAAAAACCTCGCAACACTGGCTAGATAAAATTATTCTGAGTGCCTTTCTTCTTCCTCTTATTGCTGCCTGTGTATAACCAAGATAAGCAAGTCCAAACTGTTTAATCTTCAGCCTGTGGAGCTGCTTTGCTGCAGCCTTGATGTGTGATGGAAATCACTGCAGCCCACGTCCCACCACTGGGTGATAAGGGCTGAGCCACAGAACCTGACACAGGAGGAGGATTTGCTTCACAGAGCACTAAAGAGTCACTAATAAATAAAACAAGCTGCCATCTAGATTCTTGCAGACAGGAAGCTACAAGTGCCTGCACCAGAAAAAGCCCATTTTTGACTAAGTTGTGTTACTCAGATGTTTATTGTCAGCACAGCCAAAGGCGTTTGCTCCACTGAAGTGGCTGCTTTTGTGGGAGCAAAGTTTTGCTGTTTGGATAACTCTGAAATGCAAATTCTACACTTTTAAAAATAAATTCAAAGTGGTAACTTTCTTTCTGTCGCAGTAATGTCCAGGGACTTTCACTCCACCAGTGATAACACATTTTTGGCTTATCAGTGTTGAACACTATGAGCAGCTCAATCCACAGAAACCACTGAGGCCAGGAGGAGGCTCTTTGCTGTGCTTAGAGGCTTTTTCCCTCACCCTTCTCATCAGATTGTGTCTAATAGACTCTTTTTTGGTCATTTCATCAAAAAAGAACAAGAAGCAGTGCATATCTGAAAGTGCCCAGGTATTGTAGCCCACTTCCCCTTTACACCATTCAACACCTGCTGCCACTCCTCACACATTTCCCACCCCCCCAGGACAATAAAATAAATAACTTTCCCAGCCAAACTAACTTGTGAGACACTCTCAGGGGCAGATTTTATTTTTCTGAGTAACATTTCTTTTGAAGAGCCCAAAATGAGTTACCCAGAGCGAACACGAGCCGCCCTCGACTTAAGACAACCTGCAAACAAGATTGGCTTCCAAAAAAGCATTTTTCCCCCTCCTTGTCAGATGAAACAAATGTACTCCTGCTCTGGGTCTGCCTCCTCTGACAGAAGTGTGTTTCTTTCAGTCAGAGGCAGGATCTAGGAAATTTCAGTGGATTTGACAATAAAAGAAGCGTTTTAACCACAGAAGGAGGTGTGTGTCCATATGGTGTTGGATGGAAAGTGATAGATCATTTCAAAGAACATTCTGCTCGATATATATTTTTCCCCCTAGTGCATTACAAAACCTATTAAAAAAAAAAGCCAGATTAATTGGAATACATTCCAAATGAAGAGTGTATTTGCTGTGTCCCTCCAGTACCCCAAAGCTGAGAGCCAGCCTGTGCAGTTGGATGCTGAATGCTGTCATCTTCCCCTGCTTTTGAGGAATTGAAGCATGGGGAATGTCAGCCGAGGTTAATTCACACCAAACAGGTGGAACCATTCCTATTCTCTCTGAACATTAAGCCTGGTGACAGCTACTGGTACCTAAATAGAACTGCTTTAATTTCCATTGAAAGTTATGGCCAATTTGAGAGAAAGTTTAATTGAATATTCCACACCGTAGGGAAAGATAATAACTAAACTGAACAGAGAATTCTTGGAGTACATCCAGGGTAAATGAGAGAAATGCTTTCCTTGTTTGCTGCTGAGGGAATTGATCCCTGCTCTGTGTGCTGGGCTGTTTTCATACACTGCTACAAGCTGGTATTTCTTCGAGACAAAACTGCACCTTGGGAAGAGCAGCTCTTCAGAAGAGAGGGAAGTGGAATGGATGGGACAGCTCAAGGGCAAGGCTGATTGCCACAGCAGCCTGCTCTTCAAGGTGAGCAGCTGCACTCCATCCTCCTGAGCAGAAAAGGGCTCCACTGGATGGCTCTCTCCTTCCTTTTTGCCTGTCACTCCTGTTAACAGCAACTGCACTTGGCTTTGAAATTCAAACAAAGAATATTTCACACCACATAGTCCTGCTGTGACTGATTCTGTAGACTTCTCAATGAACAAGACCCACTAAAGGTGCATCCCGTTCGAATAAAAAAAAAAAAAAGGATAAAACCCAAATATTTTAAAAGTGTATGAAGTGGTGTTTTCCACTTGTAGCTCTGCATCTTTGGGGACAGCCCCTTGATACAAGACTGGGCTTCTTTTGTGGCACCTACAGGTGTCCAACAGGTACTTGTGAGCCTCCTGCTGTCCCCTCTCCTCCTGCTGTCCTCTTTTCTGTCCCCTCTCTTGTCCTGCTGTCCCCAGCCCAGGGCACAGCCCTGCCTGAGAGGTGACAGCTGCCACACAAGTGCTGACACCCGAGCTCCAAAGCAGGGTCAGATATTCCCCAGCGAGCACAGGAGCCCAGGAGACAGGAGGGAATAAATCTCCTCTCTGGTAAAGGCAGGCCTGGAGGAGCTGCAGCACTGGAGATGGATCCAGCACTGCTCTGACAGCTCCACTGAGGAGTGGCCCAGGGATCTGGGGCAGCCTGGATGGAAGGCAGGGTTAACTCAGCAGGGTGTCCTGAGCTCTGATCATACACACAAATGTGGATATTCATACCTGGATATCATACACACAAATGTGGATATTTGTATGTGGATGTCATATACACAGATGTTGATATAATACACACAAATGTGGATATTCACATGTGGATATCATACACACAAATGTGGATATTCTTGTGTGGATACCATACACACAAATGTAGATATTCATACCTGGATATCATAGACACAAATGTGGATGTCCTACACACAAATGTGGATATTTGTATGGGGATATCATATATACAAATGTGGATATTCACATCTGGATATTATACACACAGATGTAAGGATTTGTATGTGAATATCCTACACACAAATGTGAATATTTGTATGTGGATATCCTGCACACAAATGTGGATATTCACATGTGGATATCATAGACACAAATGTGGATATTCACATGTGGATATCATAGACACAAATGTGGATATTCACATGTGGATAGCCTGCACATAAATGTGGATATTCACATGTGGGTATCACACACACAAATGTGGATATTCACATGTGGATATCATAGACACAAATGTGGATATTCACATGTGGATATCATAGACATAAATGTGGATATTCACATGTGGATAGCCTGCACATAAATGTGGATATTCACATGTGGATATCACACACACAAACGTGGATATTCGTATGTGGATATCCTGCACACAAATGTGGATATTCACATGTGGATATCACACACACAAATGTAAGGATTTGTATGTGAATATCCTACACACAAATGTGAATATTTGTATGTGGATATCCTGCACACAAATGTGGATATTCACATGTGGATATCATAGACACAAATGTGGATATTCACATGTGGATATCATAGACACAAATGTGGATATTCACATGTGGATAGCCTGCACATAAATGTGGATATTCACATGTGGATATCACACACACAAACGTGGATATTCGTATGTGGATATCCTGCACACAAATGTGGATATTCACATGTGGATATCACACACACAAATGTGGATATTCACATGTGGATAGCCTGCACATAAATGTGGATATTCCCTGGGCCTCCTCTCCTGGCTCCAGACTGCTGGGAGAGGCCATTCCCACCACAGCACAAGGGTGACCTGTCCCCCAACAAAACCCTCATTTACCAGGATGCAATTTGTGTTCTCTTAGCAAGTCAACAACAACCTGATTATAATCCCCATGTCCCACAAAAGCACATTGCTCCCATACTGCAGAAAATCACAAATTTCCTCACCACGCAGCCTCTTCCCTGAGTCACCACAGCCAAGAGCAGGAAAACAAACAGAGGAACTCACAGTGCCCTGTTGAGGACAATACCAGCCCACGACAGAGCTGTGAGTATAAAACAATAGCAAAAATCAGATTAATCCAGTATTAATACAGTGCTAATGGTGCTACCACCAGTGCTGGGCGTTCTTGCACAGAGCTGCTTGGGAATAGAAATGTTTCCAAAGCCAGTGCTAATTATCTATTGATTTATTAGTAAAATGTAAGGTGCTGATATAATTGCTGTCTGCCAAGAACACACATCATTATTGTAAAACTTTCAGCTGTCTTGAGTATGACAGGGACTGTGAAGTGGATCTATTAAAAAAGCAGAAGTAGTTGGCTACATGTGCATATTTTAAAGCCACATATTTCCTTTCCACAATGCCTCCCTGGACTTCAATTGATTTGAATCTCTGATGTAATCAGGAAGGTGTGTAAAAGCCAGGTTAACAAATGCCATGCTCCCCACCCAGCAGCAGACAGGCAGAGTTATGTAGTGAAAAAACCTCTTTCCTTTAAAATCCCCAAACCTTAGAAAGGACAAGTCCCTGGGGCAATAACCTATAATCTCTGTCTCATCTATTGCTGCAAAAACAAAGACAACTCTGGCAATGAGTCCGGGCTCTCACTTGATTGAGGAGCCAAACCCTGCAGAAAGCTTCAAGGTGAAAGGAGCTCTCTGGTGCTTGGCTTCAAGGTGAAGCCTCTTTTCTCCCTCCAGGTTTAAGTACATCAGCCAAAGGAGAGCTGATCCCTGCCAGCTCTTTATCCAGCTATTTACAGAGCAGTTTAGGCCATGGATTTCCCTCTCAAATATTTGTGAATAAGCAGATGGAATTAGCAGGCCCTCAGGAGCTCGCTGGGAAGGGGAAGGATGATCAGCCTGGCACAACCAGAGCCAACACCTGTAACTTAATTTGCACCATGGCACTGGTCAGAAAGGCACTGGGGTGACATCCAAGAGCCTCAGTTGGCCCAGCCTGCCAAGGGACACTGCAAATCTGCCTGCTCTGAGCACAAAATCTGCAATTAGGGCATGGGAACACAAACTGGGTACAGGGGAATCCACAGGGCTTCCAACCAACAGGCACAGAGCTTTCAAACCACACACAGGTTATTCTGTGCACAAACAAATAACTGGTTGTTATTTGCACAGTTTATTCTCTGCACAAAGCAGAGAATACAACACCTATTTGTTAACTCAGTCCACAGCAGGGAATTTCTCCTTGGAGAAATACTTGGCCTCCTGTTTGGTTTTGGCAATTCTGGAACATTTCCGTGTCCCTGAGACAACGCTGCAACTGGACATGTGTGGAAAAATTTCATCATCTCCACCTGATGGAGGTTTGTTTTCTCCCTATTTTGGAAAAAAAACCCCAAAAAACAAACAACAAGTAGAATTAAACTGTAAACACATTCCTTTCTATCACAGAGCACTGGCACAGTTGTAAGCATCTGCCCCATTACAAATATTACCCTCTGCAATTTTCTTCCTATTTCTAAATTGATCAGCCCTTGCCTTGAGAAGAAAAGACAATATTTCAATATAAGGAATTAAAAGGTAACTGAAAGAATGATGAGAGAGGGAAACCTCATGTTTATCATGTTATAAATTTACATTTTTGGGGCAGAATTTTCAGCGTCAGCTTCCAATGGCCTGATGCAAGACTGATGGCATCCTGATTTAATTAATTTCATTTCACCAATTTTATTATTGAATTAATTTTATTATTAAACAATAATTCCTATTAAAAATAATCAAGATATTTAGGAAAAGAGAAGGACCTCTGCTTTGGAGTCACGCAGAGAGGTAAATCCAAACCCTTCCTTGGCAGGCACTGCACACCCTGATGCTGAGCAGGCTCCTGACCCTGGACAGGAAAACCTCCCTCACTTTTCACTGCTGCTAAAGCAAGAAAATGTTTAAAAATCCTGTAAACAGGATCCCAGGCTGTAATCTCCAGGTGGTTCTGTTCCATAAATGGGTTTAAGGCATTTGAAGTGTGCTGTGGGGCAGCTCAGCTGCTCTCACTCTGTAACTTCGTTGGAGTGGCTGCAATTGCTCCAATTCAGGGCATATTTGAGGAGTTGCCCTTCAGTTTTTTTCATTGCTGTTTTTCAAAACGTTTCTGCAACCCTCAGCAGAGCAGGAACAAAAGCCAGTCCCAGTGCCCAGTGGGAAATTAGAGAACAGAGAGTTCCTTCCTGGAAGCTGGCACACACCAGCACTGGCCACCCCACCATGGGCACTCCCTAAAAATCACTATTTATCCTCATTTTTCTGCTGGGTCATCCCTGCAGAGCGACCAGACCCTCCATGCAAGCACAGACACACCAACACACAAACCCAGCCTTAAAATTAACATCAAAATGCCAAACTGAGGGAGGTTTAAATAAAGTTCTGAGAGTTCAATCAGCAAAGCACCAGAGGAGCAGCCAGGAGTGCAGGTTGCACAATCTGCCCACGGGTAACACGTATTCCCTTAATTTCTTTAAATGTTATGAACTTTCAAGCAACACAGCAGGGAAAAGATATCAGTAATAGCCGTCAAAACCCTGATTTCTGACTCCTGACACTGCAATTTAGCACTCTCCAAGCCTGCTCAGAGGGATGGCGTTTGTCAGGAGAGCCTTTCTTGTCCCTGGTGTCACACGAGCAGGTGAAGCCTTCACACTCCTGGCTCACCCCTAAGGAGCAGCACCATGGGGATGCCCCAGAGACAGAATTCACCTCCAGGGAATAGTTTGGTCCATTTCAAACTGCCCTGCCCAGCTCAGCTTTGGGAAGAGAAGCTCCTTTTGTGGTCTTTCAATACCAGGAGAAAGCAGCTCCTGGAAACAGAGTCTTGAATGCGATACAAAGAAACGGCCTTAAGTTGTGCCAGGGCAGGTTTGGACGGGATATTTGGGAGAATATCTTCACTGAAAGGGTGGTCAGGCATTGGAACAGGCTCTGCAGGGGAGGCACCATCCCTGGAGTGTTCAGGAGGGTGTGAATGTGACATTTGGGGACATGGGGTGCAGGTGGGTTTGGCAGTGCTGGGGAACGACTGGACTCAATGCTCTCTGGGGGCTTTTCCAACCTCAACAATTCCATGATTCTGTGACATCCAAGAGCCTCAGTTTCCCAACAGGGCCTTTCCCAAGGGTAAAATTTAATTTTTCTTTACTTACGAAGGCTTGGGTTCCTCACCTAGAGAGCACTGAGATGCAACATTATGCAAAATGCAAATTCAATATTGATGAGGAGAGAAAGGCAAGAACTAAATTGAGGGGATCACATGAATTTCCTTCATCTGATCAAGGTCTATTACTTTATAATTAAAACCAACTTTTATTTTATTGTTCACCAAGAATTTATAGTTTACTCTGTTGGTATGATCAACATGAAATGAAATAAAGTGAAATAAATCACTCACTATGCAAGGCCCATTTATGCCAAGCCAATATAATGCTGAAGCCTTATGGAAGTCACAGATCAGAACTATGGTGCAAACCAAATGTTATTCTTGTCTGTTTTTTAGTGTGAAAAGCCCAAAATATCAGAAAGATGCCAAAATAGGAGCTGACTTGCATGACTTGTTTTGGGAGTAATGGGAGACCAGCAGAGTTGTAGTGGTTTGTTTTTCTCTTTTGGTAAATTACAAGTCAGAAGTTAAAAGCAAGAAAATTAACTAAAATCATGTAATTTCATTGTAGAGCAGAGAAGGCTTAATGGGTAATCGAAATAATGTGCACTGCTTCAGCAATTTTTTCATTACAATTGCAAAAAAGAAAAAGGCTTTCTGTGTTTTGAAAATTAAGGATTATACTGGATTGAGAAAGCACTATGAAAAACCTATTTTTTTTTCCAGAAGCCTCAAAGACAAATAAGAATTTCTGTAAGCAGCCTTTTATCTGGGACAGAGAGCTTGGGCTTTAACTTTTCTCCAGTAAGCACAGCAGCGCAGTCCATAAGGAGAAAAGTGCAGGCACAGTAATTAAACAGGGAATTACTCTTTATGGATCACTGCTGCCTGGGCAGGGCCGTGTTCTGTGAGCAGCAAGAATTCAAAGCCACAAAGTTCCTCTGGAGCCATTTGCTGCTCAAGGCATCAATTCTGAGAGAGGTTCAGCACCCTCAGCACTGTGGCTGCAGGGAGGTTTGTGAGAGCACTGAGGACGTGGCCAAAAGCAGCTCTGAGACATGAAAACAAACAGAAAGACATGAAAACAAGCAGAAAGATGAGAAAACAAATATAAAGGCATGAAAACAAACAGAAAGACATGAAAACAAACATGAAAACATGAAAAGATACATAAAGACATGGAAACAACAGTAAAGAGCTGAAAACAAACATAAAATCATGAAAGCAAACATAAAGGCATGAAAACAAAAAGTCATGCAAACAAACATACATAAAGATATGAAAAACATGAAGACATGAAAAGAAACATACATAAAGACATGAAAACAACCATGCAGACATGAAAACTAACTTACAAACATGAAAACAAACTTACAGACATGAAAACAAACACAAAAAGACATGGAAAAAAAACATACCTAAAGATATGAAAAAAACCACCAAGACATGAAAACAAACACACAAGGATGTGGAAACAAACATAAAGACATGGAAACACACATGAAGACATAAAAATAACCATAAATACATGAAAATAAACACACATAAAGACAAGAAAAGAAACATAAAGCCATGAAAACATACATAAAGACATGACAACAAACATCTTTCTTAAAAACTTGTCTTTTTAAAGATGCAAGACATGGAGATGATAACATGTAATTAACACATGGGAGAAGGGACATCAAAATTAGTGCTGAGCTTTCTGCTGATGCATTTTAGGATCTGCCCTAGCCCAGAAGGAGGTGCCCAGCCAGAGGAAGGGTGGTTTCTTTCAGGGGGGTTTGACACAGATGTGGTTTCGTGGCTCAAGCACATTTGTTACTCTGAGGCCTTAATTAAACACACACATCCTTCATTTTTCACTCATAATCTGTTTCATACAGAAAAAAAAACCAAAAAGAACCCCAACCAAACCAAACAAACAAAGTTCACTCATAATCTGTTTCATACAGGAAAAAAAAAAACCACCAAAAAAAGAAAAAAAAAACAACAAAAAACCAACTTTGTCATTGTTGGAAATGCACACATCACTCAAACCTGGTTGTGTTTGTTCTGCAGCAGTGTAACAAACACATCCTTCCTGCTTTGCTGGGGGGTTTGGATGGGAATGGACCTTAAACCCACCCAGAGCCACCCCTGCCATGGCAGGGACACCTCCCACTGTGTGGGAATGGACCTTAAACCCACCCAGAATGGACCTTAAACCCACCCAGTGCCACCCCTGCCATGGCAGGGACACCTCCCACTGTCCCAGGCTGCTCCAGCCCCAGTATCCAGCCTGGCCTTGGGCACTGCCAGCGATGGGGAACCCTAAAAACCTGTTAAAATCCTGAGTTGAAGCTGACTTTGCTGTCACCTCAGCAGGCGTCTGGTCTGTCTGTCCAATTAACATCCTCTAATTAAGGACTGTTTTCCCTATATTAAGACAACCACCAATTAATTATTACATCCTCCAACAAATCTACTTAAAAACTTAAGAGTTTTTAAGGTAAAAACCAAGAGCTGTTCTTGGGTTTTGTTAGCATTGCTACGATTTGAATTCCTTCTTGCACTTCTCTGTAAACTTTTCCTCGACTCTTTACTCAGCACAAACGTCCCCTCGGCTTCTCCCAAGTAAGCAAAAACCTGCTGGGTTCCTGCTGCAGCAGCATTACTTTGTTTACCTCTAGAAGAGAATTAAAAGCATTTTCCCAGTAAAGAACAAATGTTTACAGTGCAGAGAGCACCGTGCCTGTGTTTGCACTGCGCAGTGACGCAGGCAAGATATCCCTTAAATATTTCTCTAATCCCATGGATGATTTTTCATCTTGCTGGGTTTAGTCAATGAACACACAGCAAGCTCCTGCTTAAACAAAGCGAGTTTTCCCTCCTGAAGGAGCTCTGAGCACACGACCCACAGCCCTTAATGGGCACATTCCCTGTATCCCATACAGGGACCAGCAGTTTGCCTGGAAAAACTCATTTTCCCCCCAAAGCCCCCCTGCAGCTCCCACCTCCTCTCCTACAGCTGCTCCAGCTTCCAATTCACAAAAGCAGAACCTCTTTAGAACCAAAATAAATACTAATCTTAAATTCAATGTACCCTGACAGCAAATAAGTTTGCTGTGCTTACTTCAGCATGAATAAAAAGCCCGCAAGGAGACTCCTACATAAGAGTATATTTACAAGTTCCATTACCCACTGGAGAGATTGATGTAATAAACCCATAATAAAAAGCCCCGTGTTATGGATTTCTCTAATGTTTCTTATCAAACAGCCTGTATTATCTGGGCTTGTGTATTCAATTTAAAATAGGTTTGCAATAAGTGCCTGAGAGCTGGAGGTCATTTTCCCCGAGTTTTCTGACACGCTGGGACGTGCAGTGTCTTTTCCTGCCCTGGGAAGCTAAAAGCAGTTTGGAGCTCGGTGCAGAGCAGTTTACAAAGCAGGCAGAGGATGAATCCAAGACAAAAAGAGTGGGAATACATTACCTGAACACCTATTCCCACCTCAGACCACTCAGGGCTCCTCGGGGCGCAGGACCCAGTGCAGTTTATTTTTCTGACTCAACAGAACAGCGCAGTTGCTCCTCAGGAGATAAAACCCGTCCACAGAAATTGTTTTGCCACCAATTGTCACCTCATTTGTGTTTCATCCTGGCTGGCAGCAACGCAGCCTAGGTGTTCTCCGCGACCTGCACGGGATCTGCTGCAGTCACTTCAGCTTTTAGGGAAAAATAGCCCAAAATTGGGACAACAGCTGTGCTGGTTGGAGGTGGAAGCAGTAGCTTCCTATTTATTTCACCTATTTATTTCTTCCCTGGCACTGGATTTAGCTAATAACCATTAGTTTCTAATTAGGATTCAAAGCAATTTTCCTTAGGACCTATTTCAAATCATTGCAACACAATTATGCAACGCATTTGCCTCGTTTATTAAATCTTTTCAAGAAATTGCTGTTTTAATTTTCAGTTCTTAACCTCTCCCTCCGCAGTGTCCTCTGCTCACTTTCAAGCAGCTCCACGGACCCACATGAGAACACACATGAGAACATCCATTTTCAGTCCATCTCCCTTTCCCTGGCACCATTTTTGCTAAAGCCTCCTGAATTAAACATTCAGCCCCTGTAAAATCCATCCCCAGAATCAGGGATGGATGGGAGACTGAGGAGGGGATGGGATGGAATTCCCTGGATCCCTGGCAGTGCCCAAGGCCAGGTTGGACATTGAGGCTGGGAGCAGCCTGGGGCAATGGGAGGTGTCCCTGCCATGGGACTGGATCAACTTTAAGGTCCCTTCCTGATGCCTTGTGCTGCCCTAGAGCAGAGACTGGGCAGAGCTATAGAATAAAGCAGGGATTGATTCACAGGATCTCCTCCATGGATCCTCCAACCCAAACTATTCTGTGATAAAAAGATGCTTGAAAAGTCTAAATTCACACTGCATTCCCCCTGAGCAGCTTAAAGAGACCCTTAATGCTTTTACAGCACAAGTCAGGTGGGTTGGGTTTTTCATGGCCTTTTTCCATGTTATTTAACAGCTTTTAAAAGGAAGACAATGCCCAGAACCAAATTTTAATGGAAGACCTTGAACAGATAACAGCAGAAGAAAATTTGAATGCTTGATAATTTAAGTGTTATTTTTTTACTACCAATGTGAATCCAACCCTAGCAAATTAAAACAGGAAGAATTAATTGGATATGCAAATAAGATTATTCACTATATAAATCTAATTACATACCAATTTGCTTTAACAGCATGAAAAAGACAAAAAAGCCTCTTTGTAAGTTGTTTTCAAAACCACCTGTAGCACAACAAAGGGGCAGGGCTGGATCTGGGAGGTGCACTAATCAAACGAGGTGTTTTGAAGATCTCATCAAGAACCCTTTGCCACGGGCACCCTGCTCTGTTCCCTGATTTCCCAAATTTCATTAGTAGCTTTCAACCACTCCGTCTGTTTTTATGCCAGGAACAAACAAAACAGGCTGGATTTTGGGAATATGAGGTGATTCTGGTCACAAATCCTGACTTTTTTGGGCTGGTGCAGGCTTATTTTCCTGCTGAGCCCAGAGGAGCAGCGCACGTGCTGGGGCACACCAGCGTGGGCACTGGGAGCTGCTGCCTGCACATCCCCAGCCCCTCAGAAAACAAAAAAGGGACAAAGGAATAATTAACACAAGCCAAGAGTGGATGAGGGAGATCTCTCCAGGGGGAAAAAAATCCTGTTAATCTGGGAGCCTTTTGTGTCCAAGAAGCAAATTACACTGATGGCAAATTTATTTCTTTGAGCAGCTCCTTGTCAGGAGGAGTAAAAATTACAAACAAGATCACTGGAATTGATTAAGATACTGAATAGCTGAGACCATAATTAGTGTCCATGTGCCAGCCCTGATAGAGGGTCCCAATCACTCGTTTTCTCTGACTACCTTGAATTTTGTCATCTTAATCTGGTTCCTGGGTTCACATTGGGAATCTAAAACAATCCAGAGCAAAAAGCATGAAAAATATGTTCCAAAGAAAAGGAATGTCATGGTTACACCTGTGCAGCAAGCAGGTATTGAGGTCACCTTATGGAAAGCAAGGTGTTGTTATTATAGAAAATTAAATTCAACTTACATGAAAAAACCCCTGCAAAACATTCAAGAGTTGTTAAAAAATTAAATGTGCACTGGAGGCAGAAATTTGGTGAATACAGAGGAGGATTTTTGTCTCTTAAACTCTGTATATAGAGGGACTTTGCAGCCTTTACTGTCTATTTTAAATTACATTAATAAAGAAAGGGGTGCATTACCCTGCACTTTATACATTGAAATATATACTGAAAAGAAATGCAGAAATTTGCTGCACACAGAGGAGGGGGTTTTGTCACTTAAACTCTGTATATGGGATTTGTTTGCAGACTTTTTTGTATATTTTAGGTTGCATTAATAAAGGAGGATAGCTCAAGATGAGAATTCCACATCTCCAGAGGCACTGGTGACACATTTATAGGGTTTAGCAAAGCTGTTTTTCCTTTAAGGCCAGACTCGCTGCCAATACATTTGTGCACTCACACTGATGCATTTTTCTTTTTATTTTAAATGCTTTGTGGGCACCTGCACAGTAACTCCTGAATTTCCATGAGATCTGAAGTCTTCAGGGACAACTTAAAGAGTTTTTAAACTCCTGCTTGCTCCAAAAACAATGACTGGAAGGGACAAATGCATCAGTAAGGTGGTTTTTTGTGTCCTCCAGAACCACTGAGCAACTGGTGGAAAATTTGGTGTTATTTCCTCTAAATTTCTCAAAATTTTTTCCTCTTTTCCTCTCCCAGGGGAGCTCCCAGGTGCAAACCAGTGCATGGGAAGGGGTTTTTCTAGCTGGAATTTATCCCTGTATCATTTTTGTCCTCTTTTCTTCTGCCAGGGGAGCTCCCAGATGCAAACCAGTGCATGGGAAGGGGTTTTTCTAGCTGGAATTTATCCCTGTATCAACCCTCACCTCACTGACTGCGACTGACACATTTTATCAGCTGGCACACCTTAAAAATGAGCTTTTTTAAAAAAAACCCAAAAGCAGTTTTGACATCTAAACGCCAAAACCCTTGCTAACTGCCACATTTTCATTTATCCCCTAAATACTTCCAAAAGACAGCAACAAGACTGCCTCCACTCAGAAAGAAGAAGGGGCGGCGAAGTTTTAGCGGTGATTGGATGCCACGTTGGAGAAAGCGACAATAAAGAAGAGTTTGAAGGGTTTTGGGAGGACACAGCACCTTGCAGGAGGCGTGGGTGGCAGTGCTGGCAGGGGAGCAGCTCGCACAGATCAGTGTGCACAGCTCTGACGGGCACATTTCGCTGTGCCCCCAGGAAAACCCACGCCACAAACGCGTTTTCTACGCGGCCAGCGCTTTGCGAACGGGCACAGCCACACCTGAGCTCAGAACACTGGGTTTCTGTGTGGGAACGTACTGAAATTGTGTCATGTTTTTGAAAAGTTTGATTCAATATTGCTCAAAAAAACAAAAAAAACCAAAAAAAACCCAAACCAAAAAACAAACCAAACCGAAAAAAACAAAAAAAAAACACCAAAAAACCCCCACCAAAACAAAGGAGGAACACAGCACTCAGACCACTGCTGCAGTGACATGGTTGTTCCAGGAATATTCTTATTCCAGGAGTAACTCCCAGTATCCCAAGGTTAAGGTGGAGATTTCTCCTGCTCAAGTCCCAGGTGGGATTCCCATCTCCTGTGCTTTTATTCAGCTTGGTTGGGCAGTTCCTGACTTTCCCAAAGTAGTGCTGAACAATCCCTGGCTATGGGGAATGTGTCCCTGCCCAGGGGTGGGAATAGGATGGTGAGAAAACTCCAGCAGCAAAATTCAGTCAATTCTCCATGTCAACTCCTGCCCTAAAAGCTTTTGGATTGTACAAAGGAGCTATAAATCCTTCACCAGTATAAAATCTAAGGGTTGCCCTTTCCTGCACTCTGTGGTGTTTGAATTTTAAATTTTAATTTGTAGGTTCTGTGTTGAGCAATACCTGAAATGCTGCTGATTCACCATGGGTGAGAACTGGGTTTGAAAGAACACATTTTCTGTTCTTTCTCCTCATATTTATGTGTGTATATTTAAAAATGGAGACATTAGCCACGCGTTTAAATGTGATCTGCATCCTGAATCAGCAGCTAAATCAGTGCAGAATCAATCCTGAATGGGAAGGCACCCACAGGATCACTGAATTCCAGCTCCTGTTGGATTCTCCCAGTGCTTCTCAGCTTTCAATGGTTCTACACATTCCCACCTGGTTTGTACAACACTCCTGAAAAAGTTCTGGGGTGGCTGCCTGGGGAGGTGGTGTAGTCACCATCCCTGGATGTGTCTAAAAAAGCCTGGATGTGGCACTGGGTGCCAGGGTTTAGCTGAGGTGCTGTTAGGGCTGGGTTGGATGATCTTAAAGGTCTTTTCCAGCCCAGTGATTCTGTGATTGTGTGATTCTGTGTGATTCTGTGACTCTGTGATTCAGTATTTCTGTGATTTTGGGATTCAATGATTATGTGATTCTGTGATTCTCTGATTCAGTGATTTTGTGACTGTGTGATTCTGTGACCCTGCGATTCTCTGATTCTGTGACTCTGTGTTTCTGGGATTATGTGGCTCAGTAACTCTGTGATTCTGAGACTCTGAGATTCTGTGATCCTGTGATTCATTGACCCTGTGATTCTCTGATTCTGGGGTTCAGTAATTCTGGGATTCTGTGTGACTCTGTGATTCCTGGAGTGCTTTAACCTGCACTTTTTACCTGCACTGCCCTTCCCAGCCCCTCCAGTCAGGACTGCAGCATTCCCAGGAGCAGCTCCCTGTCCCCAGGGCCCCTGATGCAAGCCAGGCACACTCTTACAGCTCCTCTCCTGCTGCCTCTTCCCAAAGGGAGCAGCAATTCCCCATCCCCAGCAGCAGCCCCAGGAGAAAGTGTTTGCAAACAAACATCCACCACAGCTGCACCTCCTTGTCCTTGCACCTCCTCCTGCTCCCTGATTTTGGATAAATGCAGCTCTGTGTGTGCCACCATCACCCAGTGCCTCACTGCAATTAGCACCCAGAGGCTGAGAACCAATTATGAGATTATTTAATGAGTCAGAAGCAGCAGTGGTGAAATAGAGAGATCGTGTGAGACAACAGTGAGACAGAGGAAAGCAGAAGCAGGGCAGGAGAAGATGGGAATCCCAGTAATGAAAAACTCATGGATTCAGCTCCTTGGCTTATTTAAATGGAGATTTTTGACAGAAGTCAATAAATGTGCTCTAAAATAGGGTGTCCAGAGCAGCTGTGGCTGCCCCTGGATCCCTGGCAGTGCCCAAGGCCAGGCTGGACACTGGGGCTGGAGCAGCCTGGGACAGTGGGAGGTGTCCCTGCCATGGCAGGGGTGACACTGGGTGATTTTTAAGGTCACTTCCAACCCAACCCATTCAGTGATTTTTGAGCTGCACTGGTGGAGGGCTGGGATGATTTCTCAGGTGTGCTGAAGCTGTCCCAGGCAGCCCAGGGGATGCAGGATCCTGCAGGGAAAGGCTCTGCCAGGCCACAGGGCTGATGAGGGACCATCCATGAGCTGCTCTCCAGACAAAGCAAACCTGCCCAAAGTGTCCAGCTCAACCCCCCAGAGCAGGGCTGACCCCAGAGCAGGGCTGACCCCACTGCGCTGGCAGATCCAACGTTCCTCTGCCTCTTCCCAAAGCTGCTCCTTCCCTCAGGAGGAAAAGCACAAGGCCAAAGCGTGTCTCTCTTTGGGCCTTTTTCCTGCTTTTTAAATTTGGATTGGCAGTAAGTGTCATGCATTGCAATATTTACAGTTTCAGAATTGCCTGCGATGACTTTTTTTTGAGTTTGGTCACAAACCAACCAAAAAAAGCAAAAGCTGGATGCACAAAATTGGCATCAGGTCTGTGTTAGGCATTCAAAGAGATCACAACACCCAGACAGAGAGAAAAGAAAAAGAAAGAAAAAGAAAAAAAATGTTCAACTTACTGCCAAATCACCACAACCTGGACTTCAGCTGCAAAGCTCAAAAATACCCCAAAACTGATTTTTTAACCACATATAATCCCACTTTTCAGGGATGTTATAAAAGACAATTCAAGTTACTCGACAGAGAGAATTTGGGAGCGAGTTCTCCATGGCTGAGGAAGTGCACAATTCTCCTCCTCATCCCACCTGTGCACCCAGCTGCCCCCAGCCCCTTTCCATCTCCGGGTCCCTCCCACTCCCTGTTTCACACCCCAAAAAGCTCAGCCACCACCCTGCCTTCTCTCAAGTCCCCCTCCAGTTGTCTCCTAGCAAGCCCACCCAGTGTGAGGTCAGAGAAAATGCCATTTCCTCTGGTCCAGATAAAAATGGAAGGAGAGGGAATGCCCTGGGAGCAAAGCCTGAGCTCTCAGGGAGCATTCCATGGCATCATCTGGGCTGGAAGGGCACAAATCATTTATTTTCTTCCAAGTCTCACTAATCATCCATTGAATTATCCCTATTTCACAAATAAGAACAATGACCATATTCAGAATTCTGTCAGGGATCTGTTTTGCAGTTTCCAAATACAGGAAATGGAAATTAATCTAAAAACCACCCCATAAATAATCAGAAAAAATCAAAGTATTAAGGGCAAGGCAGGAAGTACAAATTAAGAAGGTACAAATTAAGAAGGTGCGAATTATTGGGATAGGAGGAATTTCAGCCACATCTGAGCTCATGCTCTTCCCAACATGCACTGGACAAACTCAAAACTTTCACACACAAACTGCTAATTTTCTTTTCAGCTGTGCCAGACAGCCACGGGAATCTTTATAAATGACAATATCCCTTAAAACAGATGCAATCTTCAGCCATTTCAACTCAGAAAATTGGAATTAAGACGCATCAACCTGTTAAGATAGTTCTATTTTTCATACTTTCCCCGACACCTGGAAAGTTTAATGAAGTTTAAAGTCACCAGCTTCAGCTGGAGATGCTGGCTGCTGGCTGGCTAATTAGTTACCTGTCTCATTCATTAGCAACTTCTCCAGTAGCTGATTATAAATGGTTGTAATGCTTGCCTTGATTCACAGAGTAATTAATATGATATAGACTATTTAACAATGGTGTCTTAGCTTGATTTATTAAGCAGAACGTGTATTTTACTGCAAAATAAAAAATCCCAACACCTCAGGAAAACAAGGCTGAAGCACTGAAGGGACAACAGGAGAATTTTGCTTTTTCATTGGAATACCCAGGAACTCTTCCCTAAAACTCACAATAATGAGTCAGTGCAGCGTGGCAGCAGCACATTCTTAATTTCAGAGTACAGCATTTGACAAATGCTTCAATAAAGCAGCATCAAACAATGCCCAGCTGAACTGCAGCACGCTGGGCTCTGTTCATTACAGCAACTTACTGGGAGCAGCCACTGATTACCACGGACTGACGTGGAGCATGAAGTGCAAAAATACAGCAGCATCTGCTCTGTTTAATGGCCCCAGCCCTGCAAAAACTGCAGCCCTCGTGGCAAGCAAGGAGGGGACAGGGATTTTTTGGGAGGTGGGGTAAAAGAGAATTAAAAATATAATCATATTATAATAAATAATAGTGTTTATATATAACACTATTATATATATATATAACACTATATATATAATATATAACACTATTATATATATATAAAAATAATGGTGTTTATATAGAATAGAATTTATTTTATATAACATTTATATAAAATTATGTTGATATATAATAGCATTTAGTAAATAACATAGTGTTTATATAATATTTATATATAATATAATATTTATCTATATCATTTCTGCAAAAGTTATGTTTATCTAGAATATTATAGTAAATAATATAGTGTTTAATATGATATAATGTTTATCTATAACATCATATTTCTATATAATGTTTATATATAAATAATGTTGAAGGTACAAATTATATATTATTGTTATATATAAGAATATTATAATAAATAATATAGTGTTTACCAAACCAAGAGTTCCAGGACAAATTAATCTCTTAAAGCTCCTGTGTTTCTTTGGTGCTTGCAGCTGGAAGGGGCTGGTCAGGATTCAGGGCAGGACCTGCCATGGGTCAGTGGGCATTGAACAATTTTATTGTGCATCCCTTGTTTTTTTACTTCATATTATTATTTACTAGTATTACTATAAAGTAAATTATTTACTTTATTATTATTACTTTATATTATACTTTATAGTATTATCTACTATGTTATTTATGATAATATTATTGTATTTTTAATTATATTTTACCCTACAAACGCAGGCTGGGGTGGTGAGGAGCCTCACTTTCTGTATGGCCAGCCCATGTGCCGTGACTCTGTCACTGCCCACATTTCTGGCACTTCATTATCCCAGCTGGGTTGAATTTTATTCCCCTTGGATGATCCCCCTCACTGAGGGACCTTTCCCAAGTTAAATGATCACTCCAAGAGCATTTCCAGCCATTTCAGGCCGCAGCAAACCCCAGGGATTTCACCCCAAAAAGGCTCCCTGGGAACTGCTGGTTCCCCCATGTCCCAAATGCTGGAAATCCCCACCAAAGCAGGAGGAAAGGAGAAGGGGTTTTGTACCCAGGCAGGGAGGAACGCCCCACACAGACAGGTTTTTGACTAGCTAAGCCAGGCTTTGCCCAGCACCCAACACGAGCTCCCAGCAGGATTCCCCCTGCACCACATCCCTCACCTCTTCTTCTTCTCCATGGTCACACAAGCTTTACAAAATTAAGCCCCTTTCCAATAATATTTAGATTTTCTAAGAATCACACGGTATTTTACCTATAAAACACCCCACTAATCACCTCCAATTTTGCCATAAAACCCATTTTTACTGGCAATAAATAATCAGTTTGGGTCCGTATCCTCCCTAATTTGATAGATGCATGGTAAAGTAGGTATTTCTGTAAGTCCCTAAATGAGATTTAATTTCAATACCTACACACTAATTCAAATGCAAAGGAGCTAAATTGAAAAGGGGCATCACATAAAACACACGGGGGATCAATACACAGCCAGAGAGTTGGAACATCTGCTTGGAAAAATGTCTGTCTACTCCCTGGTTTATTTAAAGTGCACCATCTCACCTTCTTAACTTTTGAGAAAGAGGCAGTTAAATTTGCCCAGATGGACTTGAGAGTTAAACAGAGAAAAACATCATATACCTAATCATCTGTAGATAAAAATGAGGAGATGGCTCTCTGATTTCCTAATTTGGGAAATGGTGGCCTAAATCAATCAGGTCACATCCAGCAAGGGCTTTGCTGCTGGAAGATCAGGAAGAGAAATGGGCACAGACTTCTCGTGAGGCTGACTCAAATCCTCTGCAATCACAGACAAACTTGCCACATAATCCCTAAATAAGCATGAATTACATTTTCTCAGCTCTCCTTTCCACCTCTGTACAGCTGAGCGATGCTGTCGAGCCCCACCTGGGCAGCTGAAATCTGGCTTTGATGCCTTGTGCAGGCTGGCCTAGGCTGAAACCTGAGGCATCAGCTTCAGTTTAAAGGAATTTTAGTCCAGCTGAGGTTTAACCATTCTCATCCCAGTCAGGAGAGGTGGATCCAGGACCTGCTCACCCAAAACCTGCCTGCAAGATGATGCTGCTGGGGGACCTCACCTCTTCTGAGGGATTTCCAAATACAGGAGTTGGAGATGAACATGAAAAGCCCCTAAATAATTAAAAAAAAAACTCCACTCAAAGTATTAAGGCAAGGCAGATCTGATTTGCAAACCCTTCTCCAGTGGTGCCCAGGGCTGGGTGGTGTTTGAGGAGTACCAGGAGTCCCTCCCTGCCTCCTCTGCTGTGCAAACATTAATTAAGCAGCCGGCTCCAGAAATGCAAAGTGCTGCAGAACTGACCAAAATATTAATTAATTAATTATGGGGCCGCAGCAGATGAATAATTTCCCAGCTTCCTGCTCACATCAAAGTGCAGAGGGAGCTACACAGCATGAAGAAAAAGAAAAAAAAAACCCACACTGAACAAATTGAACTGTGGCCTCGTTTAGAGGAGACCATAATTTAATATGTACAACAGGGCTCCCAGCTTTAATTATTTATATTCAGACACAAAATTAGCTGAATTTCTCTGGTATGAAACCTGCAGCTGCTTGGAGAGCAGCATGAATTCAAATCCTCGTCTCTCTGGGAATTTTGAGGTTTGATTTTTAACAGAGCTGGGTGCCCGGTTTCACTGGAATGTATTGATATAAATTATGGGGGATTTGCCTCACAGTGGAAAACATTTGACTCTATATTGCATTTTTTTACTCTATATTGCATTTTTTTCCCTCCCCTGAGTTGCACAGCTGAGCTCTAAACACTCTGGTCTGAACCACTGCTGGGGAATTGCTGTGCTGGATCAGCATGAGATCAAAGGAGGGAGAATGTCTGGACAGGCATTTCTGAGAATATTTTCATGTTAAAAAAAAAGTTTGATTCTCCTCATTGCAGTGGGGTGGAAGGAGGTGAGTGGAAGCTGGGTGGGGCTAAACTGGGCTTAACCCACAGCACAGTCAGAAGGTGAATAGTTAAATCCCACTATAAAATATGCATCTGCACACTCAGACATTAATGTGTCTGTGCCACAGCAGCTCATTAACATGCAAATACAACTTCAGCACAGAAACTCTGTGCTGCAGGAGGTTAATGAGGCAGAGGATGGCACAGAAGTCACAGAAACACAGAAAATTCCCTTTCAGACTCGTCCAGAGCATTGCAGGCACGCGGTGTCACATCTCCCTTTGCTCACCCCTGCAATGCCTTTTGTTTCCACTGATGCCTCAAGTTTCAGCTTTCGTATTTCCCAGACTCTGCACTGCACTGGTGTGTGACTCTGAACTCCACACAAAGTGTCAGCAGCTCTGCTCACAGCCCAGGCACACAGAACAATCCTTTTCAGAACCAAGGACAGCAATCTGGGAGGATGGGACTGCATCACCTGGAGCTGGAATTGGACAATTTCCAATATGGAAATTGTTAATTGTGTGCTTTTGGCAGATAGCCAAGCACCTCAGCACTGGATTTTATCCCTTTTATCCCTTAATAAACTTTTAAATATTTTAAAGAGTGAGCTTTGTTTCTCAGCAAGGCCCAAGGAGCTGCTGGCAGTGGCTGCAGCCCCAGAGAAGCTCTGGGGATGCTGCTCTTGGGGATGGTGGCATCACTCAGCTCCAGAGGGCTTTGTTGGGGCAACACCCTCTTATAGGTACATATTATAATATTGGCTTTCTGCAAATATTAAAATGGTTTCTGTACGTGTGGTGGTGAAGTGACTTTGTTATAAAGATACGGTTTTTATTTCTGTTGCTAATCAAGCTCAGTGAAATAGCTGGTATCAGTGTGCTTGTGTTCAAATGCCTGCTGGGATGGGATAACATCCCATGGACACAGGGAGAGCACACCTGTGCAGATGTGCCAACCATCAGCACGCACTGTCTGCAGGCAGTGGGGGCCAAAAACTGCAGGTGGTGATAAAAAAGAACTAAAACCACAACCAAAGAATACTCGTGCTCTAAAAAGGTGGATCCGAGGAGGAGCCAGGCTAAACAGTTCTTAAAATATGTAAACTAGTTTGGGGAAAAGTTTACTATGCATAAGAGTCTATGAATATGCAACAAGCTGATGTAATTAAAAGGTATTTAAGGGGTATCCTGAAGACAACAGGGTGCTCTTGGCTGACCCAATAACCTTTGCTCCATGATCCTTGTCTCCCGTTGTCCTTTACTAAACCTTTTACATTTTCACAGGAGAGTGAATGTGTTTTTCACAGCCCCAAAACCTCATCCTTCACCAGCCCTGCTGCTCTCTGCAGCTGAGACCAATGACCAGGATGACACCTGGGCTGTGCCTGACTCTGAACTAAGCCCAAGTATTCCACTTCCAGGTTTAAGAATTGAGCTTAACTTTCCCAGTCATTTAAATGTCCTCAAGGCACTGTGGAGGGTTGGTAGACAACTTTCTGCAGACTATTTTATAACTCAGTTATTAATATTTTTTTTCCACAAGGGTGGAAAATGGTTGGCTCAACATGAAACCACAAATTTCCCCCTTAACTTCAGAATATTTAACAGCCACCTGTGCCTGTGTTCACAACACCAGAGCACGACACAAACCACTCCCACGGCTCTGGGAAGCAATCCAAGTGCATCCCTTAAAAAGAGCCCAAATGAGGGAGCCCTGCTCATGGCAACACCACAATTCCCACAGCACAAGCACTCCCCTGCCTCCAGCCAGCTCAGACAATGCTGCAGAAAATTCCAGAGTTAAAACCTGCCCGAAGAAGGCGGCCCAGAGCATGTCCTGCAGCAAAAAGAAACCATTTCCTCACTCAGCACCTGCTCTAAAGCTCACACAAAACTTCTGGCACTCCTCTCCCCACACATCTGTTACATCTCCCTCAGCAGGACTAGAATCTGAGGCCTGGGGAAATTCAGTGCACTGCAAAGAGGAGGGGAAATGCTGCTGCAGAATAATGGGGGGAAAGCCAGTGCTGGAGAGATGTATTTTCATTAAACACTGATCTTTTGATAGAGGCAAACCCCCCCTGAAACTTTCTTTTGCTGACCCTAAGCAGTTTGCAGTAGGTATTTCAAGCAGAGAAATTACAGTAAAAATGTTTTCCGTGCTTTTGTTTTCCTACTCTTTTATTTATTTGCTTGAAATAAAGTAAATTTTCATCCTCGCTGTGTTCCCCCAGCCCAGCTTCCCTGGGGTTGCAATTCCCAAAACACGTGGGGGCTCTGCATTGCAGAATCTCTCTGCATTCAATTTTCTGCCAGCTCAGAAACTGTCAAAGCACATTTAGAAAGACTTGGAACCAAATTTCAAAAATAGGTACCCCTAAGTACCGGAAGAAAAGTGCCTTTGTGTTCAGTAGAGCTAAGCAGAAAAAAGTGAACGCTGCTCTGAGTACTTTGTTATTATTTAAAATGCTGGAAAAGTAACCTGACAGTGAGCACAAAGAGAAGGAGAGAAATCAAGCTAATAAAAAATCATTCCCAGCAGTGATTTGTGACCGTTCCAGGTGTCTGGGTGGCAGGTGAGGATTAAGAGTTGTAACCTGGAGCTGTGAAATTTCTGCTGGCTCTTACTTTTGCCCTCAGGAGATTCACTCCCTGCCTCTCTGGGGTGAGCTGGTGTAATTAGTGAATGCTGTAGATGAAAATGAAAATTGGAGTAATTCTCTGCTCTGTGACTTTTCTGTGCAAACATCATCCAGCACACCAAGGACGCCACCTCTGCAAGGCAACGCTTTGCAGGAAAGCTTCCCACACTGCTCAAGGAAAGGGGACATTTTTCCCATTCCACCTCCATCCTCACTGCTCTAAAATTCTGTTTAAAAATCCACCTTAAAACATCTCCAGGTAAAAATTGGTCTTCCCCTCACTCCCTATTACAACCTGTAAATAATTAGAATTTGAGAGCAATTCGACACTTTCTCAGCTGATCACTATAAACTTCCACCATCCCCCTCTGAGCAACCCAAGGGGGAAAAAACGCCTTCATTTATGAAAGGAGCCACTCCAGAGCAGGCATTTAAATATTAAAAATAAATAAATCAGGCCAGACACACATTCTTATAATTTATTCATCTCGGTGAAGACTGGAAGTTCAGGAGCCTTCGTGCTTACAAGACAAACTGCATGAGTAATAACAAGAGAGGTCTCTGGCTGCTTTTGTGAGCTAAAATTGGGAGAATTCTTTTAATAAAGTCAGGTTCAATGCACTGAGGATCTTTAGCCTCTGATCTGAAGATGCAGCTTTGAAGCAGGGAGAGATTAATTGCAGAAATTCATCTTTTCTCACACAGACTGATGGGGCATGCTGGGGGCAGCAGGAATGGCCCATCAATGAATACGAAGAACTGTTTAAGGCAATGATTAGAGTATTAATTTTTAAATTTGGAAGGAAAATGTCTATATTGATTGACATGGTGAAGCAGTTACACTGTTTATAGTGAACTCCAGAAATGTTATTTTTTTACACTAAAGAGTCTTGACCTGTGGAAAAATATTAATTTTCCTCCAAGTACCAAGTTCTCTTGATTACAACAGCAGCTACACAAGAGATTTCTACTAATTTTACACCAATTTAAGTGAAATTTGAGATAAATCCTGGATTTCAGCAGCTGCTGAAATTCTTCCCTGTTCTCGTTTTCCCACGAATCATCCCCATCAATAAACCCCCACAAAGTTTCTCTTCCTTACCCTGCCTGGAGATGCTTTACAATTGTTCTTCTCTCTCTCTGCAATGAGCAGAGCAATCACTCACAGCATCTGATACCTCATCAAAAACACAAGGGGTTGATAAGCACTTATCAGCTTAACCTCCTGCCAGGAGCCCGTGGGAAGCACCCACAGACTGGGAGGGCTCACAAAAAAACAATCCCTTCTTTTCCATAAATTCAAAACCATTTCTGGATAGTCTTGAATTTATTACCCCAGCTCCTGTAACTTCAGCTCTTGCCACAGTTGCCCTGACCCAGCATCCATTTGGGGAAAGTTCTGGCTACTGTGAGGGTTTGCACACTCATTTTATTATTATTATTTTTTCTACTTAGGAAATAATGTTTCTCTAAGCATTTTAAACATGATACAAAGCATTTCAAAGTTACTAAATTAGTTTCTAACTTACTAAGATATTGAAAGTAGGAGGCTCTGTCCTTCCTCCCATCGAGTTTTGACACAATCACTGGATCACAATTTCAGCCAAAAATAAAAGTTATGCTAAAAATATAGAATTGTGGAATGGTTTGGTTTGGAAGGGACCTTAAAGCCCCTCCAGTGCCGTCCTGCCATGGCAGGGACACCTCCCACTGTCCCAGGCTGCTCCCAGCCCTGTCCAGCCTGGCCTTGGGCATTGCCAGGGATCCAGGGGCAGCCACAGCTGCTCTGGGCAATGAAGGCATTTTAAGTCCAATGAAAAAGCTGAAAATTTTCCATTATTATTTTCAGTTATTCAGCAGCTGCTCCAGAGAACAAACAGAGGGTCTGCACGTGCTTCAAAGCAAAGTTTCCACTCCCTGATGTCTGCACAGGGTAATGCAGGACAGAAAGTTCTCCCAAAGAGAAACGATGCCTGTCTTGGCATAAACAGCACTGAAAAGCAAATTAGATGATTACCACTCCAAATATTTTCCTAGGGTTAAATGATGGTGGTTCTCAAGCCAGGGCTGCAATTCCATTTCTCGTGATAGTTCCCTATTTCACATGTGAATGAGTCCAATTCTCAGAATGTTTCCCTGTAAATATTTCTGCTGTTCACATCAGCAGGGTCTTTGTTGAGAGCTCTGCAAGAACTGTTCAAACACATCGACTTTTTATGGCAGCAGCTTTAGGAAAAGCAACATTTGTGCACAAGCAAAAGGTGGATAATTGAAAAGATCCTTCCCATTCCTAAATGTTTCCTGACTATGAAATCCCAGGGGAGTTTGTGCTGCTGCTGAAGGCCTGAAAACTCACAAAGTTTAATATTTCATTTCCAGAAGCAAGCAGAGGCACTTTCAGCAGTACACAAGTTATTTTTTCGAGATGAAAATGAGATTGCTGAGTTTCAGTCTGGAAGTGCAGCCCATTAGAAACCCCAGTGCCACCACACGTGTGCAGATGTCTTTTTAACTTCACTTCTGGCAATGCAGCCATTGCGAATTCTTTTGAAAGGCACCTTTGCTCCTAATTGGATTCTGCCAAAGAAACTTGACTCTAAGAGCTCTGACTGCAGGCAGGCAGGAGGGGAAAAAAACCAAGTGTGGAGTAGAAATATTTGTGGTGAATTTTTCTGCATTTGTGGGCGTGACTGTGTGAGTAATTTTGCTTGGATGTTTCATGATTAGCACTTCTGTAAAAGCAAAATAGAAATTAAAATTCTGAGGCTGATATATCTACGGATGCATTTGGAAAGTGAAAAATACTTTTTAAGATAAATTTGCACTACAGGACCTCTCAGTTTTGTGAATATTCTGAAGGAAAATCTGCAGGACACACCTAAGACTGATGCCTTAGGATTTCATCTTTTCTGTTTTTCATCTATTTGTAACCCTGCAGTTCTTTAGTGTGGAACTCTAAACTTCACACACAGCGGGAGCTGCTGCTTTCCCAGTTTGGGAAGACACAACAATTCCTCTCCAGGCCTGGCAATCAAGGACACCTCACTGCCTCAGGCCCCAGAGATGGGAACAAAAGTGAGTTGGGGGAGCAAACTTGGGGTCAATGACTTCATTAGCTGAAGCTGGAATTGGCAGATGAACCCCAATATGCAAATGGACCAAACTTGTAAAAGTGTAAAAACCTGTGACCCGTGGTCCATTTTTGGGTGCAGCCCCTGGGGGGCTTTGTCTGCCCTAAATGTACCTGAAGGCCCTTCAATAAATAGAACAGTTCTTTATTCCCTTAATTCTTCCTCTGTTTTTAGGTAATCCCAAAAAGGCATCAAGACCCTGAAGAGCAGCAGCAGGAGCAGCCTCAGCTCTCATCTCCCATTTTGCTGTGCCCACTGGTGTGCTGCAGAGTGCCAGCTCTGCTCAGCTCCCAAATAAATCACTGCTAATGAAGCGTGCTGCACAGACAGACAGCAACAGGCAGCTTTTAATCACCTCGGCAGAGGAGGAGCACAAACCACTCAGCACTAATGGGGCACTTGTTAGGCTGGAGGTGCTGCAGCCCTGGGGCTGCCACAGCTGTGACCCCAGGGCAGGAGCAGGGGATTCGCTGCTTCCCTCCGTGCTGACATTAATTCTGCTGCCAAAAGCTCCTCAGAGGCACCCAGCTTCTGAAACAGGAGTGGGGAATCATAAAAATCATCTTCAGGCTTGGCTGCAGAAGGGAGAGCAGAGCTTGGGGTGAGCCCACTGCTCTCTGGTTACACCTGGAGTGGGGCTGGGCAGCTGCTGAGGGCACAAAATCACAGAATTGTTTGGGTTGGGAAAGATCTCCAAGATGATGGAGTCCAACCTGGGAGCAATCCCCACCTCGTCACCCAGAGCAGAGCTCTGAGTGCCACGTCCAGCTGCTCCTTGAGCTGTTCAAGGAAAAGAGCAGACGGAAAGTACAGCCAAACAGCATCTACAGTGGGGGATATTGCAGGCCAAATCTAGAAATAGCACAGCCAGCAAAACAAGGTACAAGAAAAGCTCAAATTCCACTCTTCTGCACCAAGAAAAAAAAAAAAAAAAGAAAAAAAAAGAGTTGGAAATAAGCCACAGAAATGTTTCTGAGGTTCCAAAAATGAACACCTTTTCTAATGAACATCTATAGAAAGGTCTCTACTCCTCACAGGTGGGGTTGGTAGGTGCTTCAGGAGTCAGAGCAGAACTATGGAATAATTAAGGTTGGAAAGACATGTGAGATCATCAAATCCAGTCCTTGACCAAACACCACCATGCCCACCAAAAATATCACAAAGTGCCACATCTACTTGCTCTTGGACACCTCCAGGGATGGTGACTCCACCACCTCCTCACCATGCCCACCAAAATACCACAAAGTGCCACATCTACTTGCTCTGGACACCTCCAGGGATGGTGACTCCACCATGGGCAGCCTTGTTCCCATGTTTCACCACTCTTCTGTGAAGAAATTTTTCTTCATATCCAGCTTGAACCTCCCCAGGTGAAGCTCCAGGCCATTTCCCCTTGCTGCCTGAGGGAAGAGGCTGAGCCCCAGTAAAGTTCCCAAAACCAGCCTGCAAAGCCACCCCAAAGCACTGTTCTCCATTTCCCCTCTCCAAACACCCATTCCTGATGTTCCTTGGTGATTTGCAAGCTAAATTTCAGTCTGGATTTTGAGGACACAAACAGTGTTTGGTTCCAGAAGCACAAATGTTTAGAAGGTGATGGAGAGAATTCCAAACCCTGGGATTCCCCAAGCCTAGTGCTGCCTGTTAAAGGAGAGGTCATTCCCCATCTGACCCTGAAACTGGGATAAGGAAAACTCTGTGGTCACTCAGGCTGATTTGGAGCACAGAACCAATTTCTATAATTGTGGTTAAAGGAGCTGCTCAGCTTTGGTCAGGGAGGTTCCTTTGCATGGAGCAGGCAAACGAGGCTTTTCCCAAAGTGACAGAAAATGGCTTTATCTGTGAAAGGAACTGAACAGATAAAGATGAAGCACCTGGGCACAGGCAGCTGCCACCTCCTGAACAGCAGGCATGGCCCAGATGCAGCAGAAGTCAGCCTTCTAACCCAGATCCAGCTGTAACCCAGAGCCTCTGCTAACCCAGGCCTGTGTCAGGGGACAGGCTGTGTGTCCCAGGCTCTCTCCAGCAGCTGCAGTCAGTGACCTGCAAAGCTGAGCAGCCAAAAATAGAAGGTGCCTGAAAGAAGTGTCCCCAAAAGTGCAAATTTCACAGCAGTAGTTCTCTGACATATACACATTGATTTTTTTTTTCAGCACTCAAAGAAAAAAAGGTTGTATTTTTGTTTTGTTTCTTTTTTTCCTGTGGGAGTTGGGTTGGTTTTTTTTTTTTTTTTTTTTTTTTTTTTTTTTTTTTTTTTTTTTTTTTTTTTTTTTTTTTTTTTTTTTTTTTTTTTTTTTTTTTGGGGGTTTGTTTTTTTTTTTTTTTTTTTTTTTTTTTTTTTTTGTTTTTTTTTTTTTGTGGTTGTAAATTCTTAGATAAACAATAATTTTCCCTTTTGTGTCAGGAAAAAAAACCAAAAGGGATTTTGAAAAGAAGGGTGGGGGAGATGAAGGGCAGTGGGCACATGCCTGTGGCAGCTCCCACTGAGCTCTCCTCACTCTCTGCACATCTGGCAGACCCTGGTCTAGCTCAGATCTGAAATGATCCCTCCTGGAGCTGGACTGACACACAATTCCCACACTGTGGGAGCGGTACAGGCACACTGTGCCTGATAAAACAGTGACACACTCAGAGCATGTACCTGATAAATGGGAATCAGAGAATGTCCCAGCTGGAAGGATCACCAAGGCCCCAACAATTCCATCCTGTCCCTGAGAGTGTTTTCCAAAGGCAAAATCCACTCTGTGCTTTCCCCCCATTCTGCATTCCACGCAAAATCCAGTCTGGGCTGTCCCAAAAATGAATTGTCTGAGAAAACAATGTCAGATTTCACACTGTGCTCCCCTCTGGGCTCTCAGTGCCATTCCCTGGATAGAGATCTCCTTTCCCTGGGCCAGGGAAGTTCCAGCAGCTGCACAGACAGAATTTCCCAGCTCAGCCCAGCCATTTGTACTTGTCAGGCCTTTGTGAGCTGTGCCCCAGCCACGTCCTGGCTGTCACACAGCTGCATCCATCCCATCCAGGGAACAGAATTCCAGCAGCACCAGCGAAGATTCCTGCTGGAATCACTCAGGAGTGCCCACTGCCATGAATTACCACCTCTGCAGTTTAAATACTGTTTGTTCCATGGAGTTTTTTTTGGTGTTAAGTGCTCCCTAATTCATGCTCATCCCATGTATTCCCAAAAACCCAGCTGTGGGACAGCTCTGCCAGCAGTGGGGCAGACAGGGAGAGGCTTATCTGCTGCTGGAATTACAGGTGGAAATCCCTCTCAGCAGCACCATCCCTTTCTGACTGGGTCTGGAAGCAACATTCCCAGTTTATCTTTATGCAGAACCTAAAGCCACAGCTTAAAACCTGATTTAGAGAGACTGGATTATTTATACCTTTAACATTCAGTGTCACCTGCACACCTGGGTCACCACTGAAAGCCCCTTGGAAGCAACAATCCACCATAAACATGGATATTCCCAGCTGAGCCACAAGTTCATTGAATCACAGCACAGCTTTCCACAGGAAAAAAAAAAAAAGTAATTAAATGCTTTTAATCACCAGCCAGCCACTGACTGCACCATCACACCCCTCACTCTGTGTCTCACCCTCAGGAAACTCCGAATTGCTGGAAAACCTGGAAAATGCAAGGATAAATCATTCCTAGGGAAGGAGAGGGGGTGGCTGGAGACAAGGCTGAATTAGGCTGGGGGTGTTAATTAGGGCTCACTGTTTATTGTTCTACCTGTTCCATCAAGGGATGGATTGGGAAATGCTCACCTGAGGCAGCAGCTCTCAGAGAACATCCACAAATTCTGAGGAGCTTAATTCCAACAAGGAGCAACATTATCATAATAAAAAGCTACAAGCAGTGAAACTTCCTAGCCTGGCATTTTCTACAAATTAGAATTTATCCTCTTTTAGAGGGACTTTTACTAAAGATTGTCTGGATCAGTTACCTTAAAACTCACCAATTTAAAGCCAATTTCCACCTTCACCAAGTGACATTTGCAGTGCAGTGTTTTGGGAGATTAAAGCGAGGGGCTATCCCATGTAGCCAAGCAATAAATTACAAACCTCAAAAGATGCCAGCTTTAGGGAGAGTAAAATAACTCAAAGCAGCAAAAAATATTTGGGTTGGTATTCCCTAAGTCCACTTCTTCTCTCCTAACTGCATCAGCAGTCCATCATTAGCAGAAGTGGTCTGTAAGGACCATTACATGTCCAATTTTGCTTTTTTCTGGCAGCAAAGCTCTCAGTGAGAGCCCTGGATTAGAGCTCGGCCAGCCCAGCCCCTCCTGCAAGCCTTTGAGCAAACCCCTTAATGCCAAAATAAGTTGTCAGACTGGAATATCAAACTGCAGCTGACTTTTGAGCAGAAATTTCCCACAGAAAGAAGGGTTAATTGAGTGCTGTCTCAGTTTGAGAGAATGCTGCACTGGGAATAAGGCTCCCAGGACTCTGCTGCCAAGGGAGCTCCTGTTATCCCTAAATCACTGCTTTGAGATAAGGAATCAAGGCAGTTTCACTCTCCAAACAAATTTAGATAAGCAACATTCAAAGCTATCATTCCCTTTGGATAGGTCTGTTCCCAAAATCCACATTATCAGACAGTGACATCTTGTATAGGAGACAAAAAAATTATGTGAAAATATTGAAGATATTTCCATATCATCTTCAAAATCAGCATCTTAATGACATTTTACCTTTTACTTCTGGAACTTACAGAACAATCCCTTTGATTTCCAAGACAAAAGGAGAGTTTTCTCCATGGGAGCTCCTCAGGGAGGCTCCAGTCCAGTGGACACACACACACACACTCCTGCTGAAGAATGCTTTGCCTTCCTTCAGAGGTACAAATTGGAGCTTTCTTAAGAGTATAAAATGGAACTTGGAGAACAACAAGCACGTTTATTAACTTTGAGAAGCTGGTGAGAAGGCAGTTCTCTGTGTATTCCTGGGAACAGAGGCTATCAAAACAACAATTCCCTCATCACCTATTACTGGCAGAAGGCTTCCAACCCAGATAATTGAGATGCTTGGACCTCAAACGTTTTTAACTGTTTTGTTAAATCAAAAAATCATCTAGGGAAGGGGAAAAAAAGTAAGCCTCACCAATCATTTTGATATCCCTGTTACATGATTATTTAGTGGGGGTTTTTTCCCTTCAAAGTTTATTTTAAAGATTTCCTGGAACTGAGGGAGTTGGGGATGCTGAGTGAGGAGAAGAGCAGGGCTGGGGAGACCTGAGAGCAGAAGAAAGAAAAAACACCTCTGCACTTTGCCCATTTCTATGGAATTAAGAGCTCCCAGGCTGTCCTGGAGCTGGAATGTTTTTCCCAGAGGGGCCAAGCTGGAGCTGGGGCTGCTCCAGGCTGGGCAGGAGATGGTGTCCAAGCCCAGCTAGAGGAGGTGTTCCAGAGATTGCTGTGAGAGCACTGGAGCCACACCAGGGCTGCCTCTGCTGCCAAGTGATTTGTGAGACACAGACCATCCCAGGGAGCTCTGGGTGCTGAGCAGCCCTGACAAAATCTGGGTGGAGGTGGCACAAAGCATTCCCTGCTCCATGGGGTGCCCAGGAAAAGCCCAGACCACGCAGGCTCCCTCACAGCCACTCCTCCCACTTGCCTGCCATCCTCTTTACAACTAAATCCCTTTTTTTGGTGTGTGTTGGAAGGTGCCTGCCTCCAGCCCTGCTGCTCTCAGCAGCTCTCCTGCCCACAGCCTGCTCTGGGTGCTCATTTCTCACCAGTTGCTGCTGTGAAACTGCAGAACCCACACAGGGAGACAGCACAGCCAAACACAGAATGTACAGCCTGCTTTTCCTCCCATTATCTCTGGATTATTTCCAGCAGCGAGGCCAGGATCACTCCTGGGATATCAAGTGAAGGCACAGCACCACTCTCGAGCATCCTCTGGGATTTTTTCTGACTGCAGAAATGGTGAGGTCACTGTTTCCTAGCAAATCTAAACTGAAGACACAGCTGAGTCAAGATCCAGTTGGTGATATTTTGCTGTGGAATAGTCTGGGTTTGCACTTAAATGTGTTATTTTGATTAAAAATTGAGCTTATACCCACACAAACTGATGGTGAATCAATGCTGTGGAGGTCTAGCCTTGACCATGGCCCTCCAGAGCAGATTAATTCAGCCCTGACATCAGTTCACTGAACTGCTCAAGTCTTCAGCGTGGCCTGAACACAAAGTTTTCCCTCCCACTGGGAGAGCAAATCCTCCAAAATGAAGCCAAGCAGCCAACAGATGCCAGGGGAGGCATCTGCTCCCTCGAGGCAGCTCAGACAGCAGCAGATTTTTGGGGGTTTGGTGTGGAAAGAGAAGCAGCTCTGCTGCTCAGGCAGCGATGTGGTTTGGGTTACTCTGGCTTGGAATTCAGGGCATAAATAGGCTCCAGCAGAGAAAAAAGTGGTGTCTCAGCACACAGCACCTTTGTTAGCATCTCAAACCCTCAGAACTGCAGCTGGAAACTGCCAGGGCACAGCAGAGCCTGCCTGATGTGGTCACAGATTTTGGCCACCGAGAGCCACCTGCCCATGGCCATGTGGGCTTTGCACCTGAGAGCTCCTTGGAGATGCTGGGCCAGGAAACCTCTGTGAGAAATGATTTAAAAGCTGTGGCTGAAGCCTCAGAGGTGGGAGCAGGGCAGGAGCTGCTGGCTGTCCCAGGGGAGGTGACCCATCCCTGTGCCATGACCTGCGGCTGGCAGCAGAGCAAAGTGACTCTGGTGCCACCTCCCTGCAATCCCTGCTGCTGTTCGGTACCCACAACACAATCCTCCCGCTCTGATTTAATTACTAAACATAAAAGGAAATAAAACTTCAGAATGAAAACAAAGAAATTGCTCTGGGTGTAATTGATGGGAGCTGTTCTCCAGCAGAGCACCATAAAGTGCCTGTTTACAATCCCTATTAGAGGGCTGCAAACACTCTGCCATTTCCCCACACTGACTATGCAGATTACATGAAATTACTGCCTCTTCCTGCCTCTGCCATCTTTTATAGAGCGAGTGTGTTTTTTTTTTTTTTACAGACATCCTTGCACTAAGCGTAGCAAAAATAAATAAATAAGGCTGTGAGCTCCCTCATTGCCAGAGGCTCTGAGGCTGGATGTGCTGAGCAGCTGGCAGAGGTAGCCAAGGAAGGGGTGCTGCACACAGCTTCGTTTTCAATCTGGAATATCAATTATTGAAGGAATCAAGCCCCTGGCCAGACAAAACAAGGATCATTTCCACAGCGGATAATGAGCCCAGCTCCACGGCACCTCAGGAATGGCTGCACCAGGGTTTATTGAGAGATCACATCAAGCCCTTGGTTTGCTTGTCATAGGCAGCAGATGAAAGGAAACAAGGTTTGCAAACACTGATTTGCGTGTAAGGGCTTCCAAAGGTGTGAACAGCAATGTTTGTTGCTGTTACCCCTGGCTGGGGGCTCTGCTGTCCCTCCACCCTGCAGGCAGCAGAGCCTGGCCTGGGTGGGATGAGCAGAACCTGCTCCTGCTGCCTCTGGGAAGGGGCTCTGCCCACCCAGGGCCCTGCAGGAGCTGCCAAGAGCTCCTCAAAGGGCACAGGAGGAGAGAAAAGGAGCCAGAAGGGACCTGAGGGTCTGCATGCACATCAGCACCAAAGCCACCTGTGGATTTTAAAGCCTTTCCCTGCTTCAAGCCCTGCCCTGAGCCTGGGATTCTTCTCCCGCCTTGCGTGGATTGAGCCTGGATGAATAAAGAGGGGAGTTCACTCCAAATTCAGCCTGTTCTCCAAAGCTGAGCAGGAATTCTTTACTCCAGGGGTGCAGAGGCCCTGGCACAGGGTGCCCAGAGAAGCTCTGGATGCTCCATCCCTGGAAAGGTCCAAAGCCAAGTTGAGCTTGGAGCAACCAGGTCAGGGGAAGCTGGAAGAAGCTGACATTTAAGGTTCCTTCCAGCCCAAAACATTCTGGGATTTTGGGAATTCACCCCCATCCAGGCTGCAAGGGGTACAGCTACCAGCTGGACCCCATAAAAGCCACAAGTCCCAGTGCTGTGCCAAACCAACCCATTGAAGCCCATTTTAATACCCCTCAAAATGCTAATTGCCAACATTTCAACCTCCGTCTGCATCTTAACTTTAGGAGCCAACTTACTTCCAGCCATGTTGGTATTCTCCACTTTTCCTTCTGCATAGATGGAGCCGTCAGCTCAAATTTAATAGATCCCATATTTGGCAAAAATTTCTTTGAGATGTCTGGGTGATTGTGGGACGATTTCTTAAAAAAAAAAAATTTGTAACATCCTGAATTGAAGATAAAATAAAAGTTCCAAACCAGGAAACAGAGTATGGAATTAGAACATTAAGACTGAGAAAATGATGAGTAAAAAATGTCCAAATGAAATTTGGGGTGGGAGGGAAGAGCCTGAGCAGGCACTGGAGCAAAGCCACTCTGCAGCTGCCAGGAGACTCCAAAGGCACCAGGGGGTGGATTGAGATTCCAGCAGGGAACGAGGAGAAAGCCCCACACCCTGTCACAGTCCTCCCCTGCCACGGAATTAAAGGGAATTTTTGGTGGCTAGATAAGAATTTACTGCATGCAGTAAAACTCCAATTGTACAACTGAAGTTACAGCAGTAGAGTGTTAATTTATCTGCTGTTCACACAGTTAAAGCAATGACTGGGAGCTACAACCAGGGAGCAGAAATCACCCAGTTTATGGCCCCTATTAGTTCCAAAGGGCTTTGGATAAGACCACACTGGAAATAACAGAAATATCACCAGATGGAAGAAAAAATAAATTATCAATATCTGCATCATCCGATTTATCAGTTAAATCAATTCTAGGTGTAGGATACCCATTGAAAAAGAACTACACACATTATAAACCTTAGCCAACATTTAACTGAAGCTCTTTTTACATTTTATTTTAATTAAAGCACGATCATTACATTCCCCTGTATTTTATGACCGCTACTTAATCAAGGGGAACTCTATAAAATACCCAAAGTAAGCAAGAAGTTATAGATAAAAAAGGGAAAATAAGTATTTCTATTGAGAGAATTATTTCTTCCTCTTAATTTTCTTTTTAAATCACTGCACAAGAGAGAACATCCCAGTAAAGGCACAGCAGGCACTGAAAACTGAACTGTTTTGAGTCGGGAGATATAAAAGTATTTAATTTCAGCCTACAAAGATGCTGGTTTTTAAATGTCCCTCAGTTTATCTGTCTGTTCCTTCTGCCTGCTCCCTTCTGCACAAGTTCTCAAGCCCAGCAGCCCTCAGACTTGGAGGTTGTAAAGATATTAAACTTTATACAAAGATCAGTTACTTTCAGAAAGCCCAGTCTGCCTTTAAATCCAGATGTGAAAGGATTCTATTTCATTGTGATGAAGACGTGGCCATTGGCTGTTTCCACATTTTCCTTCAGAGAAATGTTCCTCCAGCTGAGCAGGAAGTTCAGAGAAACCATTAAAAAGCCACACGGGGGTTAATTTGAGTGCAGTTAAAAATTTCAGACGACTTCCACCAATCCTGACCTACATTTGAAATTGCAGGAACTCCATCAGGAGATCTCCTGCTGCCCGGGGGCCTGGGCTGAGGTGGCCCTGTGGCTCAGGAGCAGGGGGATGCTGTGATGGTCTCAGCTCCTGACAGGCCTGGGGCAGCTGGCACATCTCTGCTGCTGGGAAATCACCTCGGAATGAGGAGTTGGAAAAGGCCTAAAGCTCATCCAGTGCCACCCCAGGCTTGGCAAGGACACCTTCCACTGTCCCAGGCTGCTCCAACCTGGCCTTGGGCACTGCCAGGGATCCAGGGGCAGCCACAGCTGCTCTGGGAATTCCATCCCAGTCCGTCGCCACCCTCACATGGAACAATTCCTCATTCCCAATCTCCCATCCAGTCCTGCCCTCTGGCAGTGGGAGCCATTCCCTGTGTCCTGTCCCTCCAGGCCTTGTCTCCAGTCCCTCTGCAGCTCTCCTGGAGCCCCTCCAGGCCCTGCAAGGGCTCTGAGCTCTCCCTGGAGCTGCTCCTCTCCAGGTGAGCACCCCCAGCTCTCACAGCCTGGCTCTAGGCCTTGGAGCAGCTCCATGGTCTCCCCTGGACTCCTTCAGCAGCTCTATGCCTTTGATATTTTGGACTCCTGGACTCCTTCAGCAGCTCCATGCCTTTGATATTTTGGACTCCTGGACTCCTTCAGCAGCTCCATGCCTTTGATATTTTGGACTCCTGGACTCCTTCAGCAGCTCCATGCCTTTGATATTTTGTGGCCCCAGAGCTGGAGGTGCCTGCAATGCTCAGCCCAGAGCTGACCCCAAACACACCTTTCCAGCAGAAAGGAACTGAACACAACCATCCTGAGAGCCTGCCTCGATACACTTCCCAAAAATGTTCATTTCCAGAGGATGGCCCAGAGCAGCCCACTGAAACCTGTCACAACACTCAGCTATAATCACCAACCCCAGCCTGGGGACAGATCCAAGTAATTTGGTATAAAAGGGTAGGAAAGACAAGCTTTGGGTTGTAGTGCCAGAGGAAAAAGGCTTCGAAGATGTTTCCTGACATGCTGGCAGCTGCTCTGAGGGTGATGCTGCACAGCAGCTCCTGATGAAAAACCACAGTGACAGTGCTTACACAACTTCACACGTGTAATACCCGGGCAGTGCCTGACAAAAACAGCATTTAAGGCAATAACAGGCTCAAAGAAACTCTTAATAGCAAGCACAGAGATCCCTCTGGAGATTTCTTGTGGGAAAGTTACACTAAACCCCAGTATTGACATAAGGTTAAAAGATATTCTAAATCAATTGACATTTAAGGCTGCAGCAGTGTTAGCATGTCTGGAAAATGCAAAAACCTTGTTAACCCCCTTGTGTTGGTCTTTAGCTTGAAAATGCTGCCTCCATTTGCTACTGGGAAGGAGATTTTCGGTATAATCAGGGGGTTTTAACCTACTAAGAACCAGCCACACAGTGCATTTTCATGTTAAACAGTCCGGGCTGCAATCCCCACTCTCATAAACTAACTGGGGATTTCTCCCTGGCCCTCCTGCCTCTCTTGCTCATCCAGAGGCAGCTGGAAGGAGTCAAACGAGAAATAACTTTTACAGTGTCACCCCAATATCCCTCATTTCTGTGGGCCCCCAGAGGCTGCAGCACATCCCTGCATTAGGAGCTGCTTGCCGTGGTGTTCAGCCCTCCCAGCCCTGCAGAGGGTTTAAATTGTTTCCTGTTCCTTCCATCTGGGATGTGGTCACTAAGCTGTCTCTGCTGCTTCCACCCCACCAAACCCCATTATGGTTTAATGTCCCTCCAGCCTCCCTCTCCTGGGAGCAGATGGTGAGCACACACACACACAGACACAACTTCATCAAATCTCCTCAAATCCATAATTTATAGGCAGGGAAGTTCATCAGCTACCTAACCTCATTAGCTTCTCATGCCCCACTTGCAAAACTTCAGAGATCCTTCCAGAATTATTTATGAAATCCCTGAGAGGTGCAGTAAATTCTAAACCAGTTGTATTTTAAACTGGTGCCCAGGAGCTGAACCTGAACCCAACCTGTGCCAAACCCCAGCACTGTGTGCAGCCCTTTGCTCTTTAATAAATTAATTTTTTCAAAGCTCAGCTTTAAAAAATGTCAAGTAATCCTTTTAGAAACCTTCAGGAAGACTGGACAAATGAACTTCACAGTTGAAGCGCTATAGCAAATAAACTCAGCATCCAAAAGCATCATAACAATTAGCACGTAAGATATAACAGGCACCACAACAACTCACTAAGCCACATCCCCTGACTTTTTAGATAAAAATAGAAGCTTCCTGCCCAAATCAGTGCACCTGTCATGTTAGGAAGATAAACGAAATTGTGTTTAAATAAACATGTGACACAACATGGTTTTCATTCCCATGCTGCCTAAACCCCACAGAGTTCACAGTAATTTCAGCTCAGCTTTTTAACACATGAAGGATTTATCCGTGACACAACATGGTTTTAATTCCCATGCTGCCTAAACCCCACAGTTCACAGTAATTTCAGCTCAGCTTTTTAACACATGAAGGATTTATCAGTGTAGCCTAATCCAGCCTGGTTTATGGCTTGGGTTTTCTTTTCCTGCCCAAAGCAGGGAGCCCTGCAGGACGTGCAGCTGCAGTGCAGGAGGTGCTGCTGCCCCTGCCCAGCTCAGCTGCTGTCCCCTCCTGCTCCCTGCAATGTCACCAACACCTCCAGACAGCTGTGGGACATCCCAGAGCTTGGTGTGAACTGCAACTGCTTGGTTTTACCTGGCAGAGAATTTATGGATTTTATCGTGCACGACACCAGTTCTGCTCTGCCACAAGTTCCAGGACAGCAATATCTGTACTCAGGTTCTAGAGGAAAATCTCAGCTGGGACTTGAGTTTTGTCACAGATCTCACATAGTAATCCATAAAGATGAAAGCTGCAGAGAGCCAGAGTAGTTTTATAACATCTCTTAGCACAAATGCAACATGACACGTGCTCTCAGAGCTGTTTGTTGAGATGTAGCTCGTGTGGGTTTTCATTACTTTAATACCACTTTGCTTTTCCCCTCGCTAGCACGATTTCACCTGCAATATGTGTTTACTTTGAGGGGTTTGGTGCTGCCTGCGCTTGGCACAGCAGGTGTTTTCTTTGGAAAAGGCTTGAAACAACAACAGGCTGTGTTTCCCTCAGGGAGCAGGGCCCAGCAGGTGCCCAGCATCCCCTGAGCATCCCAGCTCCTGTCCCAGTAACAACCCAGAGCTGGCACAAAAACCACTTCAGCACAGCTGCACCTCCAGCAGAGCTGCCAGGGCATCAGCACCACAGCTGAGCAGGGACCTGGTGCAGGAGGAACCTGGCACTGAACATATTTCACTGCCTGCAGCTCACACAAAGATGGTTTGGGCTCTGCTGGAGCACAGGGTCTCATCACTAAGGACATTTACCCCAGTCTGCGAGGGTAAAATCTGTGAGGGCATCACCCACACACCACCAAGCTCTTGTGCCCTAAAAGGACTCCACACATCCCTGGCATTTGCTGGAATCTGAAATGCAGGGAACTCTCAGAACTTTGGGCTCCTAAGCCAAAGCTTAGAATTAAACACAAGATTTGATCTGAGACCTTGGAAAAGGCTTCTAAACTGAGGTGCTAGAAGTGAGAATGTGGATTTGTAGTTTAAAGCAGAGACACGTTAAGCTAAGATGAGGAAAGTTTAGAGTTTTAGAGTTTAAGATACAGAAAAAATAAAGGTAGTTACAAAGGTAAACAAGGAGTTTAGAATGCAGTACTGGAGGTTTGTGTGCCATAACAGGATGAGCTAAGAAAGCTTACATTGCAGCACAGGTCCATAAGAAGAAATATTTAAGGATTGGTTCAAAAATATCCTTGTTAGCAGCGTTTTATTGGTCAATAAATCCTTAATAGGTTGTGTAACTAAGAGTCTTGTGACCTTCTGAACCACACAGTGAAGATGTGACCTGAACTCCCCCTTCCTGTCTATGTGGAAGATAAGAACAATAAATCACATCATCTAAAAAACTCAGAGCCCCATCTCTAACTCATTCAAAATTCCTTCAAAAATCCCCATAACATCCACTGCATACTTCATGTACATCATTTTTTCTCACTGATATCCACCAAAGCCTGCCCAGAAAACAGCCAAGATCCTGCCTTTTCCACAGGCAAAGCCCTCACATCTCTGGAATGGTACCACTCACCACCAGGCTGCAGGATCTGCTTTTTAGTCTAGTTCTTAGCTTATACAGGTATTTTTAAACACATTTAAACACCAAAAAGCAGCTAAAGGCAGTTAATTTCCTCTTAAACATCTCTTCTCACTATAAACCACTGAGGTTTCATAATCCTTTCCTCCACAGTCACTCACCAGTGCATGTGGCAGCTGCTCCCAGATTCCTCCCAGTGGCCTCACACTCGATATTTCCCCACAATGACACGTCCACACCCTCAGCACGAAGCTGTTCCTTGCACCCAGATTGCCTTATTTACATTTCCTTTGCAGAGCACTTGAGTTCCATCCCCTGACACAGGGTTTCCCAAATTTGCCCTTTGCCAAAACCCACACGAGCTTCTTTAGTCCATTTGCCAACTGCCTGGGACACTCATTCTGCCCTCTCCTTAAAAATCTGCTCTGCTGCATTTGGTATCTTGCCAGGAGTCACTTTATTCCTTTGGTCTCCTCCTGATGCTTCAGAGTTTAAATCACCATTTTTCTATGCTCAGATCCAGGCTGGTAATGGTGCAGCCCTTTGCTGTGTAAGGGAACTGCTTTATGGCTTCCTTGAGAATATGGAGCTTTTAATTGTGGCAACAGAGCTCTAAGAAAGCTTTTCAGGGCAATAAATTCAGGCAAATCTTACCTGGGATGCAGAGCTGGGTTCCCCCTGTGCCACAGAACTTCTGCTGCACCCCTGGCACTGTGAGCTGAGCAGTCCAAATTCTGATTTATTCCTGCTTCTGAGCCAAATGCACAGTGTCACTGGAGCCAAGAGGTAAAACGGCAGCTCAGGAATTAACAACTCCAAGAAATCCCAGATCCCAGCATGGCCCCAGAGCCTGGGTGGCTGGAAAGGTGCAAAGATGCTTTCCTTTAAAAGGAACCTATATTCCCAGGATGGCAAAAACACCACAGAGAAGGGCAGATCCTGCACTGGGGCTTCCTGGGAATGAGGTCTGACTTGTTCAGCTCAGGCTATTGATACTCTGAAACCCAAAAGCAATAGGATTTTCATCACTCTCATAAAAAATTTAACTATTTCATGGTTTCAATATATGACAGCCTCGAAGTTTAATCAGAACTAACATTACCAAAACTAAAGCAGGGAAAATCTGGGATGGTATCTGTTGCTCTCAGCAATAAAGGGCTTCAAATGAAGTGCAATAAAGCATTTAAAGGATACAGAAAATACTGTTTTCTGCTACGTTCCTCAGGGGTTTAAGAATACCAGGGACTTCTTTATGAAATCAGTAAAGAAACCTTTCATTTAATAATTTTTACAGCTCGGTGAGAGTAAAGCTGATAATCTGCTCTTTTATTCCACCTGCTGGAATTCCACCTGCCTGTCCCCACCTCTCCCCTTTTCCACTGGAAAAGAAGAGAGATGGAGAGAAACAAGGGCCTGGAATGACAAGAAAGGGGAAATGGGTTCAGATTACTATATTATTATTATTATTCAGATATTATTTTAAAATTCCTCCCTGGAGTTAATGAGGCACAGGGTGCCCAGAGAAGCTGTGGCTGCTCCTGGATCCCTGGGAGTGCCCAAGGTCAGGCTGGGTTGTGGCCAGCATAAAAAGATAAAAACCCCTCTTAATTTAAAAGCTTTGGACCTCTTAATGTAGAAGCAAGACCTCAGCATGGGTTTATTTACTATTTTCAGGGGAAATAGATCTGTATATTTAAATACACAGATATTTATCATTTGAAAGGGAAATGTGTGTATTTGCAGAAGCCTTACTGAGAACCCTGGGTTTTGGTACCTTGATTTGTGCTGAAGCCCTACCCCTGATCATTACAGAAACTCTGAAATTCCAACATTCCTAAGAAAATTAATTATTTCCATAATGCTCCTATCAGCCCATTCACTGCTGCTCACTGGGGAGGTTTTTTGTTCTGAAATGAGGGCGAGTTGTGCTTTCCATGAGGAAAAAAATGCTAGAAGAAAGAAACCTGCCCCTTATGGCTCACACTTAGCTCTGAGCCCTCCACCCCCAGGTGCCTGGGCAGGGCAGGGTGCCCATTCCTGAGGCCCAGGTGTCACATTCCATGGAAACTCCATCATCTCTGCTCAGTCTCTCCCTCATTCCACCTCTCAGACCCTGTGGAACATTGGCAGCACAAAGGTCACTGCTGTTCTTTTTACCTGGGGTGCTCCCCCCAGCCAAACTCAAGGAGAACATTCCCTGTCCTCACCCTGGGACATTTCCTGGGATGTTCTCCCAGTTAAATCCAAGGAGAATGCTCCCTGTCCTCAACCTGGGACATTTCCATGCTGTGCTTTTCTCTGCTTTCACCTGGTGCCTGTCCAGGACAAAAAACTGTCTGCAGAAAAATCATCTGCAGGATTTCCTGCAGCTCCCCTGCTCCTCAAAGAAAAGCAATTCCAGCTCCAGGGTTCTGAGCTTTAGCCAGAAGAGCCCAAAATCCAGGGACAGAGCATTAAACCCAGGGTGTGACAGGCACATGGAACTGCAGAGTGGCATTTCCTAAGGTCACACAATGTCCCCAAAAATCCATTCCCCCAAGGACACTCCGTTATCAATCCCCAATGTCACTGCCAGTTCTCGGGAACTGCAAAGCCTTGCAAAAACCAGGGCAAGACCCAAAATGTGGGGCTGGTTTTAGAGCTATGGACTGCTGCCCTTGGCCAGAGGGATCCAGAAGGCTGCAGGAAGGATCAGCACATGGATCGAGGGAGAAGGGAGTGCTACAGCCCTCAGCCATCGATTTCTGAAGTATTTTTAAGAATAAAAGCAAATACTTAAATGTTTCAACATTTATCCCACAACTCTGATTTCTGCTTTCACAACATTCCAAGGAACCAAAGTGAAAAGTCTTCCTGGGCAAAGCACATCCTTCTCTGAACTCACCTCTCAGCATTTAAATGAAAGAAATGAATATTAAAGCCACAAAGCCCAGAAGTTTGAAAGCACACGTGAAAGGCATCAGGCACTGTCCCACCCCTGCGTCCCCAGTGAAGGCTGCTCTCTCCACAAATAATTTCTATACTCTACCAGAGAATGCAACAGCCAGAAAAACTCTACTTATGCCAGATAGTTTTTCCTCTTTTTGTGCCTGCTATACCTGGCTGAGCTGCTGCTGCTCCTCCTGCAGAGCTTTACTGCTGCTGGGCTCTGGGGTGACGCAGTGCCATCCTGCACGGGGAGGTCTCTGACTCCTGCACAAGCTCTTTGGTCCTGACGAGGGGCAATTTCCTCAAAGAATCAATGCTGTGCCTCTAAAAGAAAAGCCCAGAACTGCTGAGCTCTGAGCAGAGGATTCTGTGTGAGCAGCAAAGAGAGAAGAGGAGCCCAGGAGCAGCCAGGAGAGGAGAGTTGGGGTGTCCAGGGATGCTCTGTGAGGCAGCAGAACCTGCTGGGCTGCACCAGGGATGCAGGAGCTGCTGCCTGCACCTCCCTGCCTCATCCCTGCTGCTGTGCCCTCAGCTGGGCTGTGCAGGAGGCTTCTCCCTGCCCTGCATCCCTGGGGAGCAGCAGCTGAGCCTGCTGGAGGGAGGGAGCAGCACCCTGCCCAGGGGAGCATCCTCACTGCCAGCCCTCTGACACGCAGGGGAGGCAAAAGGCAGAATGAGCCCTGCTGTCTCCACAGAAGGTGAGAGGAGAGGCCCTGTATTTAATCAGGATGCTGATTAAATGCTGGGGGCTGAGCAGGCTCTGCAGCCCTGCTGGAAGCAGGGATGGAAGTGAAGCACCACCTTGCTTCCCTGTGCCTGAACCTTTCCTTCATCTCTGTTTACACTTTGTGGAGCAGACTTCTCTTGAAGTCTCCTCTTCAAAGACCACAACAGAAAACATTTTCTCAGGATTTTCTTGCGGTGAGGGCAGCTGCACAGATGTTTCCTCCTCCCCTCAACTTGCAGGTTTATTGCTTTACAGATATTTTGTTTAAGCATCACATTCACCAGCTCCTAAGGTCAACATAACAAATATTTAATTGCCACTTTTATCTTTAAGCAAAAAGATTCTTTCCCCAGGGTCCTTGTGTCACTATAGGACACGAAATAACACGATGTGGACTTGCTGCTCTTTTCAAGGTAAAAAAGGGACTTTTTAAATTTCTGACTCTAACATTTATCGATTTCCAAAAGTGGCAGTGGATTGGAGGGTGAAAGTGCCACCTCTCCAAGGACACTGGACAAACCAACAGCCCATCAAATTTCTTCTCTTCCATAAAAGAATGCAAAACAATAAGTTATTTACATAAAGTGTAAAACAAAAATTAGTTACAAGAATGTAAACATCAAAAAGCTTAAAAAACCTTAAAAAAACCCCAAAACAACATCCTTATGAAACCCCTGCACAGCCCCAGGAGTGACACAAAGCACTGGGAGTGCAGGGACTGAATTTACTCCCAGGAGAAATGGGGAAGGAAAGGTCTGGAAGGAGATTTGCTGCAGGAAATACCTGCAGGACACCTGCAGAGTTCATCCCCGAGCCAGAGGATGCACAAGGACACGGATCCCAGACTCAGCACAGAGGAAACAGGAATTTCCTGTGTGAAGGAATTGCTTCCAGGCCTTCAGCAAAAGCTCTGTTTACTTTATGCAGTACAAACTGGAATAAAGCAAAGCTCCAGGAGAGGACTGGGTGTGATGGACAAACAGACCAACATCCACCCACTCCACACAGCCTCCACAAGGGGCTGCCTGGGACTGCTGAATATCAACTTCGTTGTCATCGAGAGCAAAAGACATATTTCAATTTTGCTCCCATGCCATTTAGATATTTCTGCATTTGGCTATTACAAAATAAAAATTATTCCATTTTTATTGTAAGATTCCGGAACTGCAGCTTTTACAAAGATAACCACGCTCTTATTATAACTTTATGCAAATTGCCATGGATCCAGTGAATTCAATTAACTGAATTGAATTCCAATTTGCAGAGAAGCCTGGTCCTATAATTCAAAAACTGCATTTCTTGAACAGTTTTTAGTTGGCCAATGCTTACAAATCTGTCTTTTCTATTTGGACTATTGTTCCAGAGCTGTCAGCACACACATTTCATAGAAACCACGAGATGCCCACAAAAACAGGTTAATTAAGGAGTTCTCATACATCCCAGTCACATTAACAAGCAGACCCCGTGAGCAAACAAAAAGTGAAGCAAATGAAAATATCCTGGAGTATTTATTCCATAATAAAATGGAAATAAAGGCTTTAATTGCCTTCAAGTTCTATTCAGTCTTCATTTCCTTAGCAATTCCACAGACTCAGATGTTATTGTTCCTTGGGTTGGACTCACTGTGGTGCCCTGTGATTTGTTTCTAAATGCTGGCAGTAATTAGCAAACAGGATTCCTTCCAGCTCTGTCTGTCCCTGGTGGGATGGAGCCCCTGGAAACAGCCCATCAAAGGCAGGAAAACTTGTAACTTTAAATGGTGTGATGTCTCAATGATTCCTTTAAGGTGGAATTGAGTGCAATAAAGGAGGTGTTATTGCAAAGAGAGCAGAGATTCATCATCAAATCCTTCCATATGTATAAGAATCATCACCAAAATGGGAACTGATGGATCCTCTGATAGAGAACACTGTGAGAGGAGGGAGAAAACAGGAAAAAAACTGCATTAAGGGGTGCAAAAGGAAATGTTGAAGCCGCTGAACAAACCACAGCAATCTCATCTAACAACGTTTGGAACCCCTTATTTTGTAAGGCTGGGGAAAGCAATGGATGTTCCAATATTGGAGCAGTGTGGCAATGCCTGGGGAGGCTGAGAGAGAGACAGCAATGATTTATATCAACACAAACACCACGAAATTGGGGACAGCTCTCCAGGAGCTGCTTCTTTCTCTGGGCAGCATCACCCTGGGTGTGCTCCCTCCCACACCCCTCCTGTATAAAGCAAAATAATTCCTTTCCTAAAAGTAAAAACCCTCCCCTAAAAGCAACTTTACACCCGGCAAACTTTGCTAAAACTGCTGTGTTTTTCCGAATTCTTGTTTTTCAGTTTCTGTCTCTGTGATCAAGGGTAGATTTTCCTGTTGGGAGCAAATCAGCTTTGCAGTGACATTTCTGTCCTTGCCTGAAGGAGCCTGTACTCCTGGAGAGTCTTAGAATGAGAAAATTAAAACAAAAATAATTAAGAAATCCAGGTGAGGAAAAGCTGATCCTGTGATTAATAAATGACACTAATTTGAAACTTGGTGTATATCCAGTTGGAATTCGATGATCTTTAAGGTCTTTTCCAACCCAAACCCTTCTGACAGTCTGAAAAATAAGTGAGGAATAAGGTGAGGGAAAAAAAAAAACACCTCTGTGATTAATAAACTATACAGAGCATCACAGTCTGTGTTTGTGCTTTTTTAAATGACTTAACATCCTCCAGGCTGATCTCACAGAAAACTTTTTTCACAGAAGTTCACTGTTTGGAGAGAAAATAACTATTTTTGCAATAACAAGCTCCTTTATTTCTTGGACACAAACTAAGCCACCTCAACCAAAATGAGAGGGACAGTTTGGAGGGACCCCAGTGCAGGACAAGAATTTTTTTTTTTTTAATTTAGTCACCCATATTTGTGAATTTCATTTCATTTCATACATGCCACCCAGGAAGTGAGTGTGCTGCCTGTTAGGTGATGCTCTCACACTGCACCTGCTCCAGCCTGCAAAAGATGGAAGGTGAAACTGTGGAGTGCACAAAAAAAATTTTTAATGGCAGTAATAGATTTTAAATAATATTTAGAAAGCCAAATGCATGGAAAAGGTTTAGACAGCACCCTGGGAAAGCAGCACCTCCTTGGTGTGCATCCACCAGGGATCACTCCAGGGAATAAAGAGCACAAGTGAGTGTCAGATTCCATTCCAGAACATTTGTTGTTGTTGTTGTTGTGGATATGCCATTAAGGAATTACTTGCTAGCAGCAAAGTATCCAGGAAACCATTCAAAGTACAATCCTCAGTCTTTTATGATTCAGCTCAGTCGTTTCCAGTAAATAAGAGAAGTCAAGAATAACTTTAATTACTCAGCTTCAGCAATTTCTGCCATAAAAGATGAGAGCTATCAGCTCCAAGTATGTACTGCAGGAGTGAAAAACTCAGGCTGGAGATCCACAAAAAAGCACTTAGCTTCAGAAAAAGAAGGAAAATTACCCTATGTGTTATTTTAGACTGTATAAAGATGGCCATGGAAGGGCAGATTTATTCTCTCTTCCATCTTTGTTGACTTCCCAAATGGATCAGAATCATCAAAGGCAGAGCAGGGATGCTCAGTGCAGCTCATCCTCTTAATGCTGCCTGTATTTCTCTGCCATTAAAACCCCAACAAAAAACATTCCTGAGATGATCCAAGATATTGAACTGCTGAGAGAACTGGTTCATCACTCCAGCAAACCAAACAGTGCAGTTTGTCAATCTGCAAATATTTCAGAACAGAGAAGAAATAATCTGTGCAAAGGCAAAGCTGCATGCCCTGGAGCAGCTCCTGCAAGCCAGCAAACCTCAAAATGTGAGGATTTTAATCATTTGTCCCTTTTCTATTATTCATTGTGCCTTTTAATCCAAGAATCCCAAACTGTCAGTTCCCAGAATCAGTTCCCAGAGATGATTCCTATCATATTGTGTGGAAACCCAGGGCACAGGGAATGTTGGAATATCCTGTGGGAACATCAAAGAAAGGGGAACAAAGACCATCCCATTTTTTTAGAAAAGGTAAAATTTCAAACACAGTGAACCTGTGGCCATTTCCCCAATCATTGCTCCCCAAATGCCTCAATTATCTCCAGCTATGACGAATGGTAACTCCTTACCACTCTTTCCCTGAAAATATCCAAGCACTGGACGTGCCTCACCTCCTTGAATAACATCCTATTCTCCAAAAGCTCTCCTCCTCTGGCACGTTTTGCTGATGATTGCACTTCCTGCTCAGTTCTCCTCCTCTCTGTCCCAGGCTCCAAGGGTCCTCTCCCAGCCTGAGCTCTCCTGTCCTTCTGTGTCACAGGGGCTGTCTGGGACCCCCTGGGAGATCAGGAGGGAACTAAAGATGGGTTTGCCCTGTGGGTTCTTTATTGCTGATGGAAATGGAGACACCACAGAGCTCCAGCTGGAGCCTCAGAGCCCTGGCAAAGCTAAGGAGAATGGGAAGTGCCTTTTCCCTGGACTGAGGAACAATAAAGGATGAAATCACACCCAGCAGCACTCACAGACACTCCCTGGATGTGCCCTTTGATATCAATTTCAGCACAGCCATTTCCAACCTGTCCTACCTGGACATGTTGTTTGCAGCCAACGGCTCAGAAAAGATTTTGAGCCTGGGTTGCTTTTTTTTTCTGTGGCAAAGCTGAAATTCTCACCTTGAAGCTGATTCCCTGTGGAAGCATCAGTGCTTTAAACCTTATAACAAAAAACCAGGCTATAAATAGATGCTAAAAACATTATTTGGGGGTCAAATGATGGTAATTCACATCACAGGCTTAGGTCAAGCTTCACCTGCCTGGCTTTGAGCTTCAGACCCAGATGAAGCCTCTTGAGCCTGGGTTTAACCCCCTGAGCCAGGCCAGGATCAGCAGCTTTGGCTACACCAGCACACAAAGTGGATTTCTGGTACCTCCAGGCTGTTCCTGCTGTGAATTTTCACAGCTTTTTTTCCCAACTACCCTCTCCCCGTGCCATCACCAACTCCCAGCCCCTCCAGAGCTCATCCCCCCTTTGCAGCTGTCCAGGGACACCTCAGAGGCTCCAAGGGAAGCAGTGGAGCTCTGACAGAAATGCTGGTGGGGAGCTGAGAGCCAGCAGTGCTCCGTGCTTGTGCAAAGGACAGTGAGAATTAACCCCTTCCAGAGGCTGAGAAAGCTTCCTAAAAGCTGTTTCACATCTTGCCCTGTCCCCAGTTTCTCCAACCCTAAATAAAGTCTATTAAAGCAGACTATTAGTTGCAAACACAGCCAGAGCTGCTGCTGCATTAAGGACATCAAGCTTGTTCTAATACTACACTGCAAAGCATTTTAAATAGTTTTATTACATGTCCGCATGTCAAACACCGAGAAAACAGATTATTTCAGGTCAAATTGTGTCACCTCTGTCACCTGCCTGGCCCTGGACAGGGAGCACAAAGCCAGGGAGCTGCCAACCCTTGGAACATCTGGAAACCACATTTAAACCTGGATAAACTGAGGGACCAACACGAATCCCGCCCAAACACAGCTCTGTGCTCACACAAATCACAAAACTTCTCCTTGTCCCTGTTTCCTGAAGTGTGTAAAGGTCTCTTAATTTGATGTTCTACACCTAAAAGAAGAACTCAAAGATGCAAAGTCACAGTTCATGATTATTTTTTCAGGAGCTGGTGAACATGACAGAATCTCAGGACAGCAATTCCAGTTCATCAACTACCACTGGTTTATTTGAAAATAAAAATAAAAACCTAAGACCTCTGAACAGGTTACATCACATAAATAGATTACAGCTGATTTCCTCTTCATGAGCCATTACATGAGGAAAATACAGCCATTAATTTATGCCTGGCATGGAGAGAATTTGCAATAATTCAATATAACTTGATGGAATTGATAGTGTCATCTGTAGGAAGGAAAGAGGGGTATTACCAGAGTATCAAATGCAAAGTACTCTGAAAAATAGAAACAGTGGTTTGAGGGAAGAGATTTCACCAGGAGAGAATGGCTAGCAGGTTAAAAATGACTCTTAGAGAGAAGAAAAAACTCTGTGCCTCGGCTTCCCTCTCTTCTTCATGCACCAAAATCTGAATTCTCTGGCATTTAAGTTTCTCAGGAACAATCATTTTTTATTACCAGAGTGAAAGTGGCTCCTTCTCTCAAACCACACGAATTCCAAGCTCTGGATTTGCAGCTGTCCACGTCTTTATTCCCCTGTCCCACTGACATGGCGAGAGCACAACTGCCCTGAACAAAACCTGACACATTTCAGGCAGTGTGGCTGGAATTATCCCCAGCTCCCAACAACATCGCTGATTACCAGAACAACTTTTTTGAGGCTTTCCAAGCTATCCTCCCCCTAGTGTAAAACAAAGTCTCTGAATGCCAAAACGTGGTTCATTAACAGGGAAAAAAACCAACGCTGGAGTTCATCAAGTGCCGAGTGTCCCCTCTGACAGGAGCAGGGCACACCTGCAATAATTACTGCAGAGAGATTAGCAACCTTTCCATGCTCCAGCGGCTCCGTGGAGCGTGGGTTTAGCTCATCCAAGTGCAGGGAATAGATTGAATTCCCTGCTGTTTTCTGCAGACAGCCAATTACAAACTACCTGCACACTTGATGCTCCTGACCTTGCCCAGAACAATATCGGGGCTGACGGACTGAGGCACTCTCAAATGGTAAAAGTTTGCAGCAAAAAGACAGGAAACACCTCCCTCCAAAGAGCATTAGGAAGTTTACAGAAGGATTATTGTAATTAGCCTCTTAAATCTATACTATTTGCTTTAAATCCTTCTATTCCACTCACTCTGGCTCTACTGGAAATGAGGGAAAGTATCACAAATAGTTTCTTTAAATGCACCCAAAAAAACTCTCCCAAATTCTCTCCCGCCCAAAAAAACCCCAGACAAACAGAAAACAACAAAAAGCCCAAAAACTAAACAGCAACAACAAAAAAACCCCAAAATCAAACAGCAACAACCAAAAAAACCCAAAACCAAACCAAACCCCAAAAAACCCCACGTAAAGCAAAATCCGCTTTTCACCAGCCAGAATTTTTAGCTTTTCCAAATCCCCAAATTCACACTCAGTGCCAAATTAAGCCACAGTTTCAGCCTAAACTGGCCCAAAATATCCTCCCTTCTCCCCCCCAGCTAAATATTGTTATTAATGTCTGATGCAGGCTGTGCTTCTGTTCCAAGCAGATGGGAGCTGTGTGGGCTGCTGGAATTTCTTTGAGCATATCATCTCCACAAGTCCTTCATTAGCTTCAGCACTGAGGGTTTGAAGCCAGGCATTCAGAAAAAGCAGTCAAAGAAAACGTTGCTATTTCTGGTTTACACAGTTGGTGTGTTTTGTTTATAAAAATGAGCTGGAATAACTTTCTGTGGAAACATTCGCTCCTCGTTTTTCATTTCCCTCCTGTCAAAAGCCTTCTAAATGGAAGTTATTACAGCTTTTATAATTTGGAACTTCCAAAATCCCTCAAGGTGAACGCAGAAAATTTATTTTCTGTTTAACATTACGTGACACTGCCTTTTGTGAACAGCATTTCCTAAAGAAGGCTGCCTAAAATAAATAAAAACAACACCAAGAAGTCCTTCAGCAGAGGATCCAATTACACCTGAAGTTATTGCAGTCAGGTTTTATGTAAAAATAGCTTTATGGGATTTCTTATATTCCTCAAAATCACGCAGAGGAAGGAGGGGGATTATTTCCCTATCTGCATGTCTTGATTTTGGGGTTAATATCCCAAATTCTGTGCCCAAACCCTGCATCCTCTGTTCAGCAGAGGCAGGAGAGCAGGGCTGGGGCTCCAAAATCCCTCAAGGTGAACGCAGAAAATTTATTTTCTGTTTAACATTACGTGACACTGCCTTTTGTGAACAGCATTTCCTAAAGAAGGCTGCCTAAAATAAATAAAAACAACACCAAGAAGTCCTTCAGCAGAGGATCTGCTCTGACCCAAGGATCTGACCAATTCCATCTGAAGTTATTGCAGTCAGGTTTTATGTAAAAATAGCTTTATGATCCCTTATGGGATTTCTTATATTCCTCAAAATCACACAGAGGAAGGAGGGGGATTATTTCCATATCTGCATTTTGGGGTTAATATCCCAAATTCCGTGCCCAAACCCTGCATCCTCTGTTCAGCAGAGGCAGGAGAGCAGGGCTGGGGCTCAGCAGAAGGCTCTGCTCTCTCCTCTGGGCAAAGACATCCCAAAATCCTGCACAGGGGACCGTGCCCAAGGTCCACAGGTCCCTCCAAGTGCTGTCACAAATCCCAGCAGGGCACGAGGGATGCTGTGGATTTGTGGCACCAAACTCACAGCACCAGAGCCAAAGCACCTGAGCAAGGCAGGCAAAGACAGCCTGGGCTGCTCTGCCCAATATTTCAGCACTTCCAGGGCAGGGATGGGCAGGAATTGTTCCCTGGCAGGGTGGAGGGTGCCCAGAGCAGCTGGGGCTGCCCCTGGATCCCTGGCAGTGCCCAAGGCCAGGTTGGACCGGGCTTGGGGACCCCTGGGACAGTGGGAAGTGTCCCTGCCCATTTATTTCCAAATAAATGAAATAAATGATCTTTAGGGACCCTTCCAACCCAAACCATTCTGATTCTGTCATTCCCTGATTCTTCCCACAGCCATTTATACCCAACCTGAAATCCCCAGATAAACCCAGCCACCAAATTTGTCTTTTTAGACTGTACCATTAAATGTTGAAGATTGTTAAATGAAAGCCAAATTAAAATTCCTGGGAAGAATCACTTCTCTACCTCTGCCACTGTGTAAAACCTTGGGAGAGCTGACATAAATACAGATATAAACTGGCACAGGGTGCCCAGAGCAGCTGGGGCTGCCCCTGGATCCCTGGCAGTGCCCAAGGCCAGGCTGGACACTGGGGCTTGCAATAACCTGGGATAATGGAAGGTGTCCCTGATCTTTAAATTCCCTTCCAATCCAAAGCATTCCGTGATTCCATGATCCAAATTTTCTCTTAAAGTTACATGAACTAATAAAACTTGACTCCATTAATTTCTATAAATAAAAATATTCCCAAAATGCACACTACAAATCACCTCACACGGGGTTTTGAACCTCCATAAAGGCACTGAATAAAATTCCCTCCCCCCAGAGCTACAGGAAAAGTGTTAATCCCTTTTTTCCTCAAATGATAATCCTGCTCCTTGTGGATTCTTTTCCTGAGATTGCATCTCACTTGCCTGAGGTATTATGCCAATATAATTTCCTTACCCATGGGGTGTCCATTCATCAGATTTGGTGCTGGTACCTTTGAGTTGCTTCACTTGGAGACGAAAAGCTTCTTTTAGGAAAAAAAAATTAAAATGTGACTACAAATAACCAGAGGAAAAAAAGTCACCTAAAGGTATCAACAGGTCTAAGACAACAAAATTCAGTGTTATGTGGATACAAAATTAAAGTAAATCAACAGCCTAAACCTAAAATTGCTGCATCCAGCACTTCCTGGTTTTCCCCATTCCTTTATTTCCTAAAATTGCTGTATCCAGCATTTCCTGCCTTCCCCCATTCCTTTATTTGCAATCATTTAGAAGAGCCCCTAATGAAAAAAGGCCAAAAGACAAGTACTTTTAATTCCACAAACTAAAGTCCAGTAAGCTGTTATTATCTCTTTTATTTCTGGTCCACATGAAATAATTGCTCGTGTTTATCGAGGCTGTGGTAATGGAGAAAATTAATTTGTGGGAAATTCATTAACAAACTGCTTTGCTGGGCTGGCATGGCCACCTCAAATGACACCACAGACTGTCAGGGAGAGGGGAAGAAAGATAACAGCCAAATAAAATCCTTAATTTTAATGAATCCAGCACATTAAGGCCTCTATTTGACTACTAAGGAGCATTTTTAATGTTTGTATTTTAAAAATATAGAGCATGTTGAAATAAAAGGGAAAATTCTGCCCCTAATGAGCCACAAGCACTGTTGGGCAGCTCAGCCCTGGTGTAATTCCAGTGTAATTCCTGAACTTTACTGAAATAAACACATGCACTTAGCAATATATTATGCAAATCTACTTCTTGATATTAAGAGCTTTACATCTGCTGGCACAGGTTAATTATCTTTATACAATTTAGAGAGTTAGATCATCACTAGGATAAAAAAAGCACTGCAAATTCCCAGGACACCTGGATTTCATCAGTTGTTTTTCTTAAATGAGCACTGGGTCTTCCTCAGCTGGAGGAAGGTTTTTCCAAGGCAGCAAGGCCTTGGACAAAAGGAATTTTTAATCCATTTTTAGTGTTTCTTCTTGCCAGAGGGTTGTTCCTTATTTATTTTTTTAACTGGATTTGTGATTACTCAATTAGCAGGGAAATAACGAGTGATAGCCAATAGAAATTGTGCACTGCTATGAGAAATTGAATCAGGAATAAGTGATCTAGAAAGAGAGGTCACCGAGTCATTTTGAATAAGTACATTTGAGATAATTGTTCCGTGCTTTGAAGACATTCTGAGAAAAAGAGGCAAAATTAATCAGATACATTAAATTATGAATTATTAACTCAGCTCTATTAAACATCACATGGAAAAGCTCTTTAGGATTAACCATGTTTTTGGAAATTCTACTAACTACAGAGAAGATTTCTTTGATTTTAAAATGATTTTTGTTTACATTTGAAATGCAGAAAGGCCCTCAGGGGTGAGGGACCCTTTCCAGAGGTGTTGGATCCATTTGTGGACGGGGCTCACCCTGCAGCTACAGAAATCCCTTAATCCATTCACACCAAAGCTCCTCAGGCTCAGCTGGGGGTGGTCACAGCAAACAAAACCCTAAAAAAATGAGTGGCTAAAGACAGAGGTATCCAAGAAATTCCTCATTTTTCAAGCACTGGAGATCAGTTTTTAAGAATTATTCAATGAATGTGTCAACCCTAAGTGAGGAGGAGCAGCTCACATTGCTGCACTCACCTCAAAATAAACACAACATTTCTGTGTCCCACCTCTCCCAATGCCTTGGGCATCTCAGGTGGATGATTCAACTTTTTTAAAGGATAAATTCCTGGGCAGAGTCAGCCTTTACACAGAATGATGTGAGAACCAAGCGGCCTGGCCTTCATTTAAATTGATAACGTTGAATGAATAAAGGCTGGGCTGGATGCTGCTTTTTCCTGGCTAATGAACATTTCCCCTGTCATTTCCTGAGCCACCACCCTGCCCCAGAACTCAGCAGGATGAGAGGCAAGGCCAGCTGCTGCTCTGGGGGGATTGCAGCACCCAGGGAGGTTCTGCTGCACATCCTGGTCCTTGGTCCCAGCCCATCCCTCAGGGGCTTTGCTGCAGCTGGGTGATGCTCCCACTGCTCCTCAGGATCCATAAAACCATGAAAAACCATCAAAAACCATCAAAAACCACCAAAAACCATCACCCTTCCATCTCCAGCTGCTTCACAGGACCCCAGCAACACCAGATTTGCCCAGAGTTACTCACTGCAGGTTTTGCGAGCTCCCTGAGAGCTGCATTTCACCAAGAATAAAGTTCCTAAAAATTTTTCCTTATTTATTTTCATTTCTACCAGTCTGTGGCACAGAAAGCAGAGCAAGGAGCAGCACCAGTGCCTGCCCCAGGGGCTTTCAGGTGTCTGCTCCCTCCAAAGCCCATCCCTGCTCCACAGGCACCTTTCCACACTGAAGCCCTTCAGCAAACATGCCTGGGAGCTTTCTCCTTCAGGGTTTGGAGAGAATTCCTGACAGCCAGAAATTCTCTCCTCACCCCTCTGCTCCTTAACTCTGGCATTAAGGAATGGAACTGGGTTTGGACCCTCATTTCCAGCTCTGCATTCCTGTGTGGAGCACAGGAGAAGCTGCAAACCTGCAGCAATTCCTGGTGCCTTTTGATTTCTGACAGGGATCCCTGATGGCTTTTGATGATTCTGACAGGATTGGTTTTGTTCTTGGCCAGTTCATCATATAATTACAAATTAGTGAATTGCTCGATACCAAAGGATTGTTTCATAAATTAGGTCACTGTCATTCATCGTTATAATTTCTTTCCCCAGCACATCTCATCCTTTGATCCACTCACACCCCCTCCCTGCACCATTAACACTCACTCTCATCACCACCCTGAAAAGCTAAATACTGAAACTCAACCTTTACCAAGCCAGAAAAATTCACTTTCTTCGTCCTCCTCGTTAACAGGTGCATGTTAATAGGCAAGAGCTGAGAGAGAATTCCAAAGAGAATTCCAAAGAGAATTCCAAAAATTCTCCTTTTACAGAAGGGGGTTTGCTTTGCAACAGAACCTCACCCTGGATGAGGCACCTCTTTCCTACTCATCAGATAATCCCAGTTTTTATCCTCTGCACTTTTCCCCTAGTCATGTTTTTAAGGTATTCTGCATCATGCCTTGCCTTAGAACCCTCAAACACTTCCAGAAAAACTGCTCTGAAAGCTGCTCCCGAGTAACCAAACAGAGTGAAAGGAAAGTGATCCCGGCTTGAGCCAGGAGCCCAACCAGCCATCTCTGAAGTTTCTCACATAAACAAGGACAATTTACAGCCCCAAATCCAGTCTTAGGGCACATTTCAGAGGTTCACTGATGGATAATTCCAAGTTCGATGGAACTGGGGAGGTAACAAAGGTTACCAGCTCTTCTCTGGGTGACAGCAAAGCATTATTGGGGAAGGTGCAGGTGAGGACTAAACATAGAGCACAACACCTTAAAATGACTTCCTGTGGCTTTTGCATGCATGGATTATCGTCCTGGTATCTCCAAGGGGTTGGGAGAAGGATGATCCAGCCCCAGGGCCAGTGGGAGCAGCCAGGGACACAAACCCACGGCAGGCTGAGCCCTGGTGCTCTGCATGGTGCCTTGTGCTGCCCTGGAGCAGAGGCTGGCCCACCACAAACCACACATCAGCCATTTAAAAATCCACATCTTTTACACAGATGTCTTGGAAAATGCAGCCAGAATGTCAAATTTCCATTCACAGCTTCTCCTGGTTACCTCTCGTGCACACCAAGCATCCCTGGTACCACTCTTGGGTGACTCTGCTTCACCTGAATTACACCAGGCTGAGATATCAGCTCTCAGCTTTTGAACTGAGGTTTGTTTCATTGCCTGGAATTGCATCACCTCTAAAACCTTTTCTCCAGAACCACCACGGCTGCTTCTTCAGAAAGTTCTCTTGGAGTTAGCTTCAAAAACACAGATCCTGCTGCATTTCTGTCTTAATTATATTTTTGGTGGACAGGACAATAAAAAAACCCACAAGTCCTCCTTTCTTTTGTCATTAAAATGAAACACTTTCATTTACATTCCACCATGGTGGGGACATTTATTCCTGCCTTGTGTTCACTTAAAAATGGGCTTCTTCCAAGTTATTATCACTGACTCTGAATCTTGGGTCTGCCAAAGCAAGAAACAGACCTCTAAATCCTAAAAAACTTTGTATAATATTTCCCAGCCAGCCTTTTTCTCTCAGTGGTTTAGTGTGCTATCCATCCCCTGCAGTGCAAGGATAAAATAAATGCAATTTCAATGGCTTGTTATGAGAAAGACTCAGGAATTCAGGGTAGTTTTGTGGACAAAATACCTCATTTCAGTTTCTTCTGAGTCTAATGAAATGGCTGAAGTCTTCTGACACTGCCCCTGAATGATATAATCCTGGAGAAGACATTAACAGCTGCTCTAAAAATCTAATTAAATTTTAGAGCACTGGTAATGCAGCCATAAGGCCCATGTAAGCCATTATCTACATTAATAAAAATTAAAGTCAAACAGTGTCTACACAGTAATAATGTACCTGCATTCAAGGTCACTTTAATTCCCTTACTCTCCCTTTTTTCTTTATTGTTGCTGTAACTATTATTAATATTTATTCAAAATTTCAAATCTATGTTCATTTGTTCCCCTGAACTGTTTTCCTAATACACAGTATTGAGACAGGAATTAATTCATTTGTCTTAATTGTTTATTTTCTCCCCTTCTATTATTAGCATAGAAAAGGGCAAGAAACTGGAACAACCTACAGGGATTTTATGAGATACCTAAATGAAAATCCAGAATGGAGCAACACAGGCTCAACTCATCTCAAACCCAATTATTCCCTTGCATGGAAGACCAGAAAAAAATAATAAATTATGCTATGGAAAGGGAAAAGAAAAAAAAATAATCAGAAAAATTATCTGAAGATATTTTATTTCTATCCAGTTATTTTTCTCCACAAAATCCAACAAACTGATTTTGTTTTCCTGCGCTGGCAAAGATTACTGTGCATTTATAGAAAACCTACCAAGGTGTGTTGGGAGTGGCAGAACAAATGACAAAGAATTTTGGAGCAGTTCTTTGGAAACTGGGGATTTACTTCACTGAAACTCTGATTTATTTGGGAAGTCTGAAAACTGTTGGAAAAGCAGCGAGTGGACAATCTCAGGCAGGATCATCTGCATTGCTTCTAAAACCTTCTGGAAAGGTTTTAAAAATCCTTTAAAATTTGGAAATGCATTTTAAGAACCAAAGTAACATCAAAACACCCCGTTAAAGTTGTGCCATGTACAAATGCACAGCATCTCAACAATGATTTAAATCACATTTTAAATATCTAATCCAAGCTCTCCATGAAGAAAAAGGGATCAGGCAAGGGGGGATCCCCACTGTACTTTCCAACAGCTGTGCAGGTGCCCAAAGAGTGGAAATAGCTCCTAAATGTGAATAAAATATTCCCAAATGCCCAGATTTGCATTAAACTTCTCAGCCCTGCGGTGCAGAAATTGTTTATGGAGTGCCTGATTAAAACCTCAAGTGTTTTCCATAAAAATATTTGTAAATCAGGTGAATAAATGATTCAGTGGTCATTCCTGAGATGAAACATTCTCCCAGAATATTCTCTCAGCAGAGCACTGCTAATTCTCCTCGCTGATTATTTCAGTGCTGCCACAGCACACCAACTTCCCAAATTCTGTCTGGTTCATGGAGCTCCAGCCTTCACCTCCTCAGTGTTCCTTGGAATACACAATCCTCATGTTAAATCCCTAAAAAGACCACCAGACCTTAAATTCCTTTTTCTCCTGTCCAAGGCCAGTCACCAGCAGCTCAAGAAAAAGATCAAGGTGGCTTCTGTGTGTGTCACCTCTCTTAATGACCTCCACATACCCAGATGTTATGCCTGAAGTGAAAAAGGGACTTCAGACAGGGATGAAGGAATGAGAGGGATGGGAATGCTCTGCTCTTCCTCCCCTGGTCCAGCTCAGGGAGCAGCACGTCACCCAGGCAGATGCTGCAACCAAGAATTAATAATTCCCATTTATTTTTTAGTCAGGTTCACACTCCTGGATGCAAGTTCAGCATCAGCCACTCTCCATTCAAACAGAGCAATGGTGAACTGGGCAGCTCTTGGGATATTCGGGTTTTTACTGGGCTCTGGCAAGAGGATGGAGAATGGTTTTACCCAGGGTAAACTTCAGGAGAGTCTGGTCTCCTACTCCAATTTATCATTTCCAATTCTAATCCCTGCTGGCACCTGGAGAAATAAAAATCCCTCCCTCTCTTGTTCACCACGAGAATCTCACCTGGTGCTGCTGCAGAGAGGAGAGAAAACGCTCCAGGGATGGAGCAAAGAGCAGGAAAGACAAAGAGCTCAAGGATGGCATTTTGTTTCTGGGATAGTTCCTTCAGCCCTAGCAAAATGCCACTTCCCACACTGGCTTACAAGTATTTTTAGGCCCTGTACAAAATGCAGTTTACACACCCAGCCCATCTCTGCTCCCCTGCATATCCCCCTCCTGTTTTGCTTTCCTGAAGTGACAATTTGCAGGAGCTCATAAACAACCCCAAATATCAGCTCGCCAGGGAAAATACATCCTCTGTTTTGCTGTTCCTGTCAGTTTAAAGGAAATTAGTTAAACCACACAACAGCTTTTACAGCCCCAAGACTTTCTACACTCGGAGAGAAAAAATCTGCCAGCTTTATTTCCTCCAGGCAGTCATTTCACCTCTGGGCATGTTAGGGAAACAATTTTTATGCCGTCAGTGAAAAACTGTTTGTTTTAAGCAGCACTTCACAGGAAAGATGCCATGAACTGCATTTAACAACGTTAAAACTGGTTTATTCACTCAAAACTTTTGACAGCCAGGCATAAGGAAGTTTAATTTTTTTTATTTACTTTGATTTATTGTCTCTCTCAAAGCCAACTCCTTGCTGCACCATTTCATTTTTAAGTACAAGAAGCACCACTTAAGCATCACACAGGGAGTTTGTAAAATCATCATTTACCTCTGAATTTTGTCTCTCCAAATTCCTTGCCTGCTTCAGAAACTCAGTGGAGGGGAGAGGAGGATGGATGGTTGGGAGCAGGGGATCACAGAAACCTCAGGCTCCTGTTACAAATTCAACCATTTCTTGCACCATTTCCTCCTGTCTTTAGGATGGGCCACCCCAGCAGCCAGAAAGGAGCCCATAAATCAACTCTAGGAGGTGGAGAGGACTCCAAAATAACATTTGCTCTGTGCTGTACCAACAGTTTGTCATTTCTATTTCCACTGCCTTATAACTTAGGCAAATAAATTGCATCAGCAGCTCATTGGAGGAAAACATGTAAATAAAAATTGTATTTCACGTGGTGCCTGCACTGGTGACTCCCCATTCCGCTGAACTGAGGGGTAGCTTTTAATTCCTTTAGGATTTAGGAAGAAAATCAAACAGAAAATAAACCCTTAATTGTGAACTTTAGGGATGCAGCCATGAACATCTGGGGACTAGGGAGAACACCCAAAATCTTATTTACATTTCAGGGCTCTCTCAGCTCTCTGTGAGTCAGGTAAGGAATGAAACATGGAATATCTTGCACACAAACACATCATTTGGGCAATTTGCTCCCCAGCTCTCCCTGAGACTCCTGAAATTCCCAGCAAGGTGAAGAAAATGTGAATTTCTCTTTTTTGAGGCCCTGGCCGTGGTGCTGCTCAGGCCAGCTGAGCACACCTGCGTTCTGCCACCCCCAGCCACAACAGCTGAGCAGAATTTCAGAAGGAAAACGTGACTCCAATCCTCATGAATCCAATATTAAATATTTCAGTGTGCTTTGCTGTACACTTTATTGATAATTTCATTTACCTGCTGCTAGAGGATCTTCCTAAAAGCACTTTCCCCTCTGGCAACAGGCACAGGAAGTCAAGGAAGAAGAAAGGGAAGGTTCCCCCTCTTCACAGGCTCTTTTCCCAACCTGTTTTCTGCACAAAACTACAAGGCATTAAAAAATACACTCAGGGTCCAAGACCTCTCCAGGCTACAGAAGAACTGGGAGCCTGAGGGTGCAGAAATCAAAGATTTTTAAGCACAAATCTCTAAGAATGACAATATTTTAGCAGTTTTGTGTGTTTTATTGCTTCTGAATTTCTTTGACAGTCTCGTCTACCCACTGCCACAGGCCATCTTTATCAGTGATTGATCTCTGCCTCCCTTCCAACCTTCTGGGGAAATCTGGAGAGTTGGACAGAATATTTACTTTTATTTTATATAACAACAAAGCTTCCTCTCAAAATCTGTGTGTTGAACACTGCACACATGACCCAGCTCGTTTACCGATGTTTAATATTCTCCTCTCTCACTGAATATAACCAGGGGAGGAACACACACGTGCAGAGGAGCAGAACACAGAACAGTCTGAGCCCCAGGGGTCTCTGGGGATGACAAAACCCTTAATCAGCTCCACCACTGCAGGAGACAAAAGCCATCCAACCTCCTCCTCTCCTGGCTGCCCACTCAGGGACATCCTACCTTGAGCAGTGCCAAATTCCACGTTAAATAACAGTTCTGAAAGCTCATTTTAACTTCAGAATGCCATGATGAGAGAGGCTGAAGTGATTGCTGTGGTTATGGTTTGTAGGGAATTTCAGGGAAGTTGTGGGCACAGCTTCTTGTTTCCCAAGAGACAAAAAATCCATCGTGGCATTAACAGATCTCATGGACCAGGGGGAGAGGAGTAAAGAGAATAAGGAATATAAAATAAAGAGGAAAAGAGCAGTAAAAACCTCACATTCCTGAGCAAGCACAGCTCTCTGCCTGCACTGGGGATGCTTTGAGCAAACTCCTCTGCCTGCATCAGGGGTTTTGCTCCACGCACAGCCCAGCACAAGGCTGATGTTCTCAGTCCTCACCTGTGCCACTGTGGGACTGACCCACGGACTGAAAACCTGCAGCTCTGCCTCGCTGAGCAACCATTCCCTGCTCCGAGATCACTGCAGATCCTGCCCCTCCCCACACAAACAGCTCCGCGTGGGTTTCTAACACAAAACATTCCAGGGATAAAATTCTGCTTTACAACATTGCTTCTACACAGGTCACGAAACAGATCTTTTCACAGATCTGTCCCCAAAGGGGAAGGGCAGCTCATTCTCATGGCAGCAAAGCAAATAAGCATCAACAAATAAGCACAACAAAGTAATAAGCATGTATAATAAGTGATAAGCACAATAAAGTGGGTTTTTTGCCAGTATTGAAAGGCTGTGGATTTGGTTGATCATCCTTAGGGATCAGAAGTGGATAATCACTGCTGGAAGAGACTTTCAGGGGACTTTTGCCCCTCACTTTTGTGCGGGGTGGTGCTGAAGGCATTCAGGAATTATTATGAAACAAAGGGAAACCAGGACAAGAAGCTGCTGTGCTGAGTTCCCAGGTGGAAAGCAAAGGCTCTGAAGCAGGAATGATTTCCACACATCCCCACAACATTCCATGAGAAGGTGTCTCATGGAACTGGGGACATTCCCCACTCCAGTCATCTCTGGCACGCCCAGCACCAGGGCAGCTTTACCCTGCTCTTTCCATCAGCAATGGAAGCCCAAAAAACCACACAACAACACTTCAAAACTAAGGAAGAGCAGAACTTCAATTTGATGAACTTTCTTTAAGGATTCTTTGGAAAAATCCCAAAGATCCGGCTATCACATCTCAAACTGACACCACTGCACAACAGTGAAAAGAGGAGAAGATCTGTGGGCAAACCATCAAGTTTTATAACCACGAGCATCTCAGAAATATTTATTCTCACTTAAAAACTGGCAAGGATTTTCACTGCATAAATTACTTGCTGGTTTACTCTCGAGGGAGCAGGTGTGCTGATAAAAAAAAAATATTAAAATAAGTTCTTCAAAGGAAAATGACAACACTTATCAAATTACTGGGGATGATAATTCTGCTCCTGTCAGACTAAAAATACAGCAGATGCTGCAAGTCAAAGGTTGGTTAAGGAGGATTAGCACCTGATTGCTCTTCTTTGATATTCCCTGTCTTCCACACATTCCAGAGTCAAAGGGTTATTGTTAAAATAATTTGAAAAGGAAAATAAGGGGGAAAAAAAGCCCCTAAGCTTAGACTCTCTTACACTGCATTCCTAGTCCCTAATGGAATGAAACCATCTATTTTGTAAGGATTCTAACATCAAATGCACAATTAAATTGTAAAGCTCAGCACCTTCCAAGATCATTATGTAAACAACATTTAAGAGTGACTCCTGGGCTAATATTAGCTTTATTCTTGCAGAAATGACCTATGGATTTCTTTCTTTTTACTCTGCTCACCACAAACACAGAGCCTGCAGATCAATTTATTTGCTTGCAGACTTCACTGGAGTCTTTGTTTTAAGCTAAACATTGTGAAGTTTTTATTACAATAAAAATACTCAATATTTTCCTCCTTCTGCAATAAGTTGTTTCTTTCAATTAGAAAACTAGCACTGAATTTGGTTAAAAATATTTTATTTATTTATTTTTTTTTTTTTCTCTAGAGCTGCAATAAAATTAAGCTTTTAAGCAACCACTGTAACCACTTCTATTTCAGGTGCTTTCACCCAAACAGCCCATGCAGAAATGGACATCTAATGAGACTCAAAATGAACATGGCAGTTTTACACCACACAAAGGGTTTCTTCCCCCTGGGATTCCCAAAAATCATTTGTTGGCTGTGGGTTTCCCAGAAGCTCTGCTGTGGTCACACCCTGGGGTCACTCTGTCCTTCCCATGGGACACCTGGAGCCAACTGTGCCCTACAAAGGAGGGAGCAGCTCCTGGGGGTGGGACCATGCTGGGCATTAAATGGGTCCCATCTGTCTGCTCCCATGCTCCAGGGCACAACTCTCCAGACTAGCAAGAATTTGGCAGCCCAGAACTCCAGCATTTCACATTTTCCATCACCTGCAACAGCAGAAGGAATCTGGTGGGCCAGGCTGCTCAGCCAAGCAAAGAGATAAAGGTTATTTCCCCAAATTGTGTAACCCAGCTCTGCATAAACAACCAGAGCCGTTTTCCCAAAGGGAATATTGAAAGGCAATTTTAAACTACTGGGTTTTTAAAACTAATTAAAAGTCTTGGTCTTGATCTTGGGAGGTCTTTTCCAACCTTAATAATTCTCTCTGTGAAAGTAAATATAAATACACACTGTGCTGAAAAATTACTTTAAATTATAAATGAACCTTCTGAGATGACCAAACTGGATGTGCAGATCCTCTCTCACCCAGCAATAACTTTTCAAAACTGGGATGATATTTTTTTCAGGTTCATCCTAAACACTCTACAACCACTACAAAACAAAAACTTCACAGTGTGCTTTTAAAAATGCCTTTCCATCCACTTGATTCAAATCAACGTCTGGCTGAACGTGATCAATGTTCATTAAAAGCTCTGGAGTGACAGGTACACGAGCAGCACTCGGTGTTTGCACAGCCAAGCTCCCACAGCTGCAATGAGTAAATGGAGCGTGGGTTTCCACACGCAGCTGACACCATCCAGAACTCTGCCTTTGACACTTGGCTGCCCTTAGGAAGGAGCTGTTTTTCAAAAATAGGTTATTTGCAGGGGAAAAAAAAAAAAAAGAAGTAAAAAATTGCCAGAATAACCTTCTCAGTAAAGTGGCTTTGGAACAGAGTTATGAAAGAAATGCCAGGCAGGAAATTCTTCCAAATGGGAATGCTTGTGTGAGCTGGAACTGCTTAACCACACAGACTCATCAGAAATAGGATATAAAATCACATTTATGTATTTCCTTCAGTAAGTAGATGAAGAGACAGGCACTGCTTTGGTGGGAGAGCATCCCATGGGAAGTCCACCTGAATCCAGCCCCCGGTTCTGGAACAGGAGAGAAAACCCAGGTTCTGCTCAGCCCCTGCTAAAATCCCATCAAATCCCAGAAAATCCCAGCACTCAGGACGGAATATACTTTCTAGGAGATGTTTTCCTGAATTCTTACAGATGTATGGGTGTGGTGCCCTTCTCCATGAGAGAAGGATCAATGTAAGCTTTAGGATTGGTCTCAGAGAGACAAATCCTTCTGGAGAGCTTCTCCAAAGGCATTTCAGGCTATCCCCCAACCTCCTTCCCTGGATGATCCCTGCCCCTGAATTCTTCTAAAAAACCACTTGAAAGTTTTCATGTATTTTTATAATATTTACCACTGAGGTCGATTTTGGGGTGACAAGTTTTTTCAGGGAGCATTTTTCTCTGTTATGACATCAGAAGCATGAGGGAACCCTGGTAGGTAATTCCTCACAGTTTGCACAATGGATTAGAAGAACCAGAAGGAATTTCTTTCCCATCAGCTCCAAATATCACTTTGCCAAGTTTCATTTCAGGGAGGAAGCAAAGCAGATCAAAACATGCACCAACAAGTTTCCTCTCACTACTCCTACATGAAAAACCAACTCAAACTGCTGTGACATCCCAAAACATCTTCTAATTGCAAAAAAAACCCCCAAACAAACACACAGAAAATGACCAATGTTTGGCATTTGGGAAGGAATCCTCAAGCAGAGGGAAAGCAACTGTAATTTAAGTTGGGTTTGCCATGGGGGTGTTGTGGACACTGCAGAGGGAAATATCTTCCCCTCCCTGCAATAGCTGAAGGGAGAAGGTTTGATTTGTTCTTTTCAGCCTTTCTGAAGTCTGACTGTCCATGTCATTAATCAAATTTTCTTTGAGGCAGGGCTTGAAGGCCTTGCCTTCCCTCCCAGCTGAACTTGGGGTGCCCTGGGTGGTCTCCACCTCATTACCTTGATTAGCAGCTGCAGATGGTGATGGACAAACCCTGGGGGCTCCGCCTGGGCTGCTCAAACCCTGCTGGCCTTGAATCTTGGGAATTAAACTCCTTGGGGATGTTTGGGAGTGCATGAGACAGAAAAACATCTGTCCATCACTGCTGCACAAGGCTGAGATGAGCCTGGGGAGGAACCTGGCTTGGGAGGAAAGGATGGATCCTGACAGGATTATCTTCAGTCCTAATGAAACTGATCTCCTCAGGTTTCATTTCATATCTTCATCTGATTGATATATGACAAATACTGACAACAATAAGGAAATAAGAAAAAATAATCAGCTGTGAACTGTGGTATTTCTTTTTTTCCCCTTGATGGAAACACTTTAAGGTGGATACACAATGTTTTTTATAAATTCCAGAATATCTGAAGTGTTGATATCTGTGCAGAAACGGATTAAACTGTGGAATTGCCACATGCTCAATTATAAACTGTAAGCACACATAAGGACCAAGTTGAAAAAAGTCTTTTAAATAAAAATTATTAAAAGTCAGCAATTTTGAGCTGAATAAGAAGGAATTGTCATAACCCAACCTCAGGAAGGACAGGGAGCATGTTCTCACTCACACCAAGGAGATACCCACAAATACACAGATACACCCACAAACAGGGGCAGATTCATTCTTAATTCATTTCAATAAATACATAATTCATGATATGCAACTTTCTGTTGTATTTACAAGACCACCATGGCAGGGGGGTGAGTTAAACTGATTCCCCAAGGTGGATAAAGCCAATCTTCCCTAGGCTGAGGATAAAAGGTGGTGCAGCAGCTGCTATAAATACCAGCAGGCATTATTCTAAATCTTAAAGCAAGAACACCCTGAAATATTTCACATCACAGAGTAAATGGTTTGAAGATTGCAGACAAAGTAGTCAGGCTATGAATAACTGACAAGAAAGTCTCCAGATAAGCACAGGGAGTTAATTATGCCGTAGCCAGAAATAAATAAAACCACCAGCTCCAATGTTCGTGAAGCAGCTGGTAATAAATAACAACTTGTAAACATTTTAATGCACTTATTCTGGTAAAATTAAAATCAATGTTCATGCAGCAATAGCTATTAAATAATACTTACTGGGGAAAAATCTGAGAAGCTTAAAATCCAGTACCTTGTGTGTCAGAAAATAAACCACACAATGAGAAACAGCTGGAGCTCATCATTTATACCATTTTGAGGTCTTAAGGAAAAAGGCTGCCAAAAAAATACCATGTACAGATATTTGGGGCAAATTGATCTCATAAAAAAAGGATTAGTGCATGTGAGGAGTAATCAAATGCTTCATGTTGGATTACAATTCCACTTAATAAATCAAGCTACTTCTTCTCCTGAAAAGGTTCATTCTGCACTCAGTTGATTAGTTACACTAAAATAAATCCCACCAGCAGAAGAAAAAGATAAATGCCTCATCAAATAAACTCTGCCCTGAGTCCCTGTGAGCACCTGACTGATGCCAGCCCCACATCTCTGAAGAGTTTGGGAAGATCCCAGCTCAGCCAAGGTGCTCCTCATTACAGACTGCACTTTTTACAGAGGCATCCACTTTACCAGCACAGTCCTTGCTTTAACTTCACCAAGCGCCAGTTCAGCACCTTGGACAGGAGTCTGGAAAATCACAGAATATTTAGGTCAGAAGGGGCCTTAAAGACCACCAAGTTCCAACCCCCCTGCTTCAAGCAGGGGCACCACATCCATCATCATCATCCTCATCCGAGATCAGAGGAGATACAACAGAAGATCTTCCAAATGTGGCTCAAGAGGGTCACTATGAAGAGAATAAACCATCCAGCAAGGATTAATTTGGTTCGATTTCTGTTTTCACTGCCTGATGTGGTGAGCTCAGATGGATGTGACACCACACTCTCCTCACAGGATGAAATCTGAAGACACTTGCATTCTGGCCAGGCTGTTTCCAGCCTTGCCTGGAGAATGGAAAACTGCTCTGGAGCACATTCCCCTTGCAGCTTTACTTCAGCATAATTAGGGACCTCTCTGTTCTCAGGGTAATTTCTCCTCACAAGAGACATCAGCTACTCACTCTTCTTATTTTTCTCTGGACAAAATCCCTGGGTAAGAACATGACTGCACAGTGAAAAAGGACAGGAAAAAGTGGGAACCAAGGTTCTTTTTGAAAAATCGAGATGGGTTTGTGCTCTGCGAGCTGAACCCAGCCTTTGCTGTGAATCATGGTAGTTCCCCATTTCATTTTGACCTTTTCATCATTATGCAGCCTGATTAGCTCTCCGAGCCAACTGCCTTCATGCAAGAATGAAATCAGCTACTTAAAAGATAAAAGATGAAAGCCATCAAAGTTCTGTTTCATATTCTCAGAACGTTTCTTTTAGAGAAGTGCCACCAGCCTGACGTCCCCAAGAAGTAAACACCTTCCATTGTGGCAGGAAAGGACAAGAGAGCCTCTCCTCCAATGGAGGAAAAAGCCTGGAAAGGATTTTTGGAGGGATGATGTAGCTGAGAGACAGCAAATTCACAGCTGAATTCCCTGTGTGCCTCCAGGGATGTGCCAGGGCTCAGGGAGTGCCAGCTCACACCCACACACTCCAAGGCTGGAACAGGAGGAGGGAGCTGCATTTGCAGCACACAGAAGTGGTTGCAATCACAGATGCAAATTCAAGAAAAGCAGCAAAAATCTGTTGAAGAGACATCGAGGAACACGCTGAGTAAGCACCTCCTGAACCCCTGTCCTTGGAGCACCCACAACCAACTTCCAGAGCCAGAGGAATCCAAAGGCAGGATTGAAATGACTCCTTGAAGAGCTGCCTCCCCATGCTCACCTTCCAACACTGCTCTGAGCCACCAGGGCAAGGAGAGGGCCAGGACCTCTCCAAGATTTCCACCCCAACAGGGACAAACAAAGAGAAATGGTGAGAGACCTGCCCCAAACACAAACCTGCCAGAAATGCATCAGTTACTACAAGAAATTTTGGACTGATGCACCTATCCACACACACAGGGACACAGAGGAGCTTTACCAATGTTCTCATCTATTTCCCCCCACAAAAACTACCAGAGATGTGAAAGGTGTGGAAGGAGGATGGGTGAGATGCAGCCCCTGGGCATCATCAGACATCACCCACAGCAGACCACCTGGAGAAGAGAAAATGCCAGGAGTTCTGCCAAAAATACCCCAGTACAGCCCACCCCTCCAAAAAACCCAACCAAACACCAAAAAACCCCAAACCAAACCCAGATTTGCATCTGCTCACCACAAACCTCGCTGCCAATCTAGCACCAGAGCATGGAAGAGCAGGACAGGTTCTCCAAACCCCGGTGAAAACAGCCTCGTCTCCCAGCAAGGATTTAAAGTCAGGATTTAAAGCAAGCAGCCTTTGCCAGTATAGGAACTAAGCAGCCAGCAGCCAGCTAAAATTCAGAGATACAACATCTTTAGGCAATTATGGAATTAGTACTTGACTTGGGTGTTTCTAAGGCAGCAATATTGCAGCAGGCAGAGTCCCAAGAGAGCGTTCAGCGTGCTGCAGACTCCACACAGGGCTCTGTCGCTCACAATAATTTGGTTATTAAGCTTGATTAGCTGGTGTTGGTGGCTAGAGAATATTTGGAATCTGGAAGATCCAGTGGCTGAAGAGGTGAAGCAGCAGAGGGAGGTGCAGGGCAGGAGCTGGTGCTGGCAGGAACGATCCGAGGGGATGCTGTGGGCACCAGGATGTGGCAGGGCCGGAGCAGAGCACAACAGCCTTTTAAAATTTTATTTTTCCATCCTTCAGATTCTCTAACACCAACCCACAAGCCCAGAGATGAGCACTGAGAGCTCCATGCATCTATCAGCTCTATTTATTACATAAAACCACAAGGATGCTTTAACAGTCCCTTTCACTCTGCTTCCATTAGCAAAATATTGGCACGACTTCCTCTCCTACTCCTCCAATGACAATTATAAGCTATCCCCACCAAGTACTTCTGTTTTTTAAAAGTACATTTTCCTAATATTTAATTTATACATCATTTCCCACATGTATTAGTAATAAATGTTTCAAGGCGGCAGACAGGAATCCAACAGGAAAGCATAATGCTTGCTGTTTACTAGGAGGCCTCATTAAAAAGACATCAAGAGCAAGGAAAATAAAAACAACCTTGTGAACCTTTGTAATTGGTCTCCAGAGAAACCTAACACTGAGGACATCGATGCAGAAACATCCCAGTGACTGGAAAAAATAAAAAATCCAGTTCACTCAGCCTCTTGCACCCCTCAGTTCTTACATTTACTTTTTAAATTATTGTAACACACACTTTTTGTATTTTCTTATGGCTGTAACAGCTCTCTGAGGTGTTTGATCTGGTGATATCAAATACTTAAATAATTATTGATCCCTCCCCACCTTTAATGATTTTTTAAGGGCAGAATAACAAGAGGCATTTTCATGGAATTTAACTTTTTGCAAGGTCTCCTGTGGGGGAACTCTCCAGTATTGGAGCCAGTTGTGTATTTTTATAATCTCTCCTGTCCTAAAATAAAGAGAATGAGTGCAATTACAGTGGATAAATTTGTTATTATTTCTAGAAGAGAGTTGTTACATCAGACACATTTTTAGCAAAATAATGACTTAATCCCCCTTTGAAATGAAAGATAATTTGACTGGCTTTGCCCCTAGTTAGGCCCAGCTGTCACTGGCAAGGCTTAATTTTTAAGCCAAGCCCAGCATAACCCCCCTATTACTGAGCAGCCTCCAAAATTCATATTTAAAGCCAACAGGTCCCAGCGGCTCCTTTCAGATCCTCTGGGCTTCCCAGAAGACTCATGAAAGTTGATTAAACTAAAAATTGCATTTCATTTTCCTGTTTTGTTTGCATTTAAATGGAGAAACTTGCAGCTGGATAATGGCCATATATTTCCTGTTGTACTTCCACTCCCAGCAATAAGTGTTTTGCCATGTTTTGTGCCGCTTGAAATATGAACTTCTTGCTCCAAATGCAGAATTAAGACTGTGCAGAACTGAGACTACAGCAAGACTTGCCCGAACTGTTTGATTGGTGGGGTTTAACATCCATCTAAGCACAATTATCCGTCATGTTTTCGCTTGCAGGTGCACTTGGTGACGCCCCAGGCACCCATTCCTCCCTCCTCGCTGCCCTGCTCCATCCCCAGCTCCCAGGCTCGGTTATAAACCCCCTCAGATGCCAGATTTTACAGGAAAGATTTAAAACTCAGCCAAACACTGGATGTGATAAAGCTCATTAAAAGCCACCACCTTTTACCCAACCCGTGCTGATCAAAGGAGCCTTTGCTCCGTCACTGCTGAGCTTCATGTGCAGAATCCAACTCAATGAGGTTGAAAAGACCTCCAAGATCATGAGATCCATCCCTTGAGTCCCCCATGCCCACTGAACCACACTGGGCAGTGCCACATCCACTCCTTTTCCACAGATGGTGGTGCCACCACTCCCCTAGGCAGCCCATCCCAATGTCTGACCAATCTTTCTGTGATGAAATTCTTCCCAACATCCAACCTGAACCTCCCCCGGCACAACTTGAGGCTGTTTCCCCTTGCTGAGTCTGTCCAGCCCACCCCAGAAAAGCCTTGGAAGAGCAGCACCTCCAAGCCCAGCCCTCAGCAGTCCCTTCTCCCCTCCTCCAGAGCCAGGCAGCTCCCAAGGGATGTGAGGAGTATCATCCCTTAAATTCACAGCTCTTCAAGGAGAAAAAACTTCACCCCTAAAAGCACTGATGAGAAGAAGTCAACCAAATTTGCTTTCATCCTTTTAAAAGCCCATAAACTTTGTTATTTATTGGCAGGTTTTGCTCTGCAGGAGGCTCAGGGACACATGGAGTTGGCACAAGGAGCAGCTTCCACTGCATTTTGGCACATTTTGGGCTGGTTTTGCCACACCATTTTTTACAGCTCCCCAATAAAGAACTGCATCTTTAATCTCCTCCCTACCTTCCTTGCCTGGAAAGGGCTTTTCCAGGTTTTGGGGGCTCCAGCCCTGGTGATGCCCAGGCCAGGGTGGCTGTCCCAGGTGCTGCCAGGACCAGCTCTTGCCCAGCCCCTCCACTCCAAACCCATGCAGGACCAGCCCCTCTCCATCTCCCTGTGCTCTCATCCCATTTAGCACAGTACAGCCAAAACAGGAGTAAAGAAATGAGTTTAAGTTCATCAGAAATATTGTTTTTAGTGGTTTTTGTGACATTAGCTTGGGTGAGGTGGTGCATGTGAGCATGGATCCTGGGAAGGGCTGCGGCATTCATGCACTCCTCTCTCCACAGGGCAGAGAGGAAGGAAGTGCCATGGTGATTTTCACATGTTAAGCATCACCAGAGCATGATTATGCAGCTAACAATGAAGGAAAAGCTATTTCCCATCCCAAATGAAACAAACTGGACAGCCTCTCATCCAGCTCTGCTCCCTCCTGTTTTACACCTGGCAGGGAGGTGACACCACAAGCAGCACAATTCCCACCACAGCCCCCAGCCCAGACCTTCCCATGAGTCTTCTTTAAAAAAATCACTCTAAAAATTCATTTACTATCCCAAATAATAGGGAATAGGGATAGGAAAGCTGGGACAGCTCCCCATGCCAGCCCTGGCCCCGCAAGCACCTCTCCAAACCAAGTTGTTAAATCTGTCTATACACAAGTGCATTTACGGCTTCATGCAAACACAATAAGTTAATGAATAATTTCCCTATGGAAATTGGTGATTGGCATGCATCTTGTACCAAAAATTAAGGTTAAACAATGGCTTCATGCAAACACACAGAGATAAGTTAATGAATAATTTCCCTCTGGAAATTGGTGATTGGCATGCATCTTGTACCAAAAATTAAGGTTAAACAACAACAAAAAGGAATAAGAAACTTAAGGGAAAGTTTCCAACTTTGTTTTGCAGCATCACCAACCAAATTTCTCGCCTGGGGCACCAAAAAAAGAGGCAGGGTGGGAATTGCCACATTTAATCTGAATTTTTTTAGACTAATTACTTTCCTGCAAGCAGAGTCACTGAACTGCTCGTTCCTAACCCTGCCTTGTCTGGCACATCAACAGATGGGAGCAAAATGACTTCTGTAAATCAGAGCCCAGTGACAGCAGCGAGATTATCTCGGTTCTGGGAAACAATCTCAGGTACAACTCACATTAGAATCTCGTTAGGATTTCTCCCTGAAATATTGCTTTACATCAATTTTGCAGTGTAATGGTTCCTATAAACTTCCATACAAAATGAGATCTAATCAATTCCTTCACACCCTCTCGTCATTTGTTTAGAAGTCTAAAAATACCTTTAAAAACAGATTATCTATTACAAGAGAGACTCCTTATTTTAATAACTTATCTTCAGAGACAGAGAATAGCATTGCCAAAATACTAAAAATGCTCCAATGAGATTTCAGAATTAGCAAAGTCCTGAAATATTTCAGCTTTCCATTACACACCCTTAAATTTTGCAAGATGGGATTCAGTTAAATTAGCTGCCACCCTCGACTCTGCAATTGCCAAAGGCAGATTAAATCAGAGAAGGGCAAAGTTGTGAAAAGAACCTTTAGGACTACGTCAAACATGAAATCATTTAAGACAAGAGACAAAAACACCCATTTTTATTTGGAGAGAGAAGCTAAGTTAGGGGACAAGATGAGGGTCGTCAAATAAATTAAAAGCTGGTTGAAGTGGTGCTGCAAAATTTACCTGGAGAGCTCTGTTATTTAGGAAATAAATTTTACTTACAATCCCAGCTTCCTTTGTATTTGGCCAATGCTACCTTGCATCCATTTGAGTTCAATTCAAGCCACCACAGATTCCTCCTGTTCTTCGACCACAAGCAGCTAAATCCTTCCTTTTCCTTTTCAAGCTCTTTGAGCTGCTGGTCTCCCTCACAGTGATGCAACTTCAACATCTCCAGCAGCCCAAGCCCCTGAGAAATCCACGTGTATTCATTGCTTTGAAATTGTCACAGGGGCAAAAAAAAAAAAAAGATAAAAGGAGAAAAAACCAATCCACTTCCTTGCTTTGTGTTGTATTTCAGAGAGTTTAAATGTTCTAATATCCAATTCCTTCTCAACGTACCACAAAGTGCTAAATGGGAAGAATTGCATTACTGCCACTGCTTAGATCTTGGCTGATAAGGTGAGCCTTGTACATTTAAAGTGAATTCTGAAAAAGCTGGTGCTATCCTGGTCTGGTAATTAATAATTCATGGAGCCAAATTACAGCGCGAGAAGGATCCAGCCATTTTTACCAGTTCTTTCAAATTCCTCTGATTTATGTATGACTAAGTAGGAGACTGAGCAAAGGGAAAAAATTAAAACTTAACACTTCAGGTTGCAAATTAAACTGTTCTGTACTCAGAAAGGATGGATGGAGCAGGATATAAAAATGCTTCTTGGGAGACAAGCACATGGAGAACATTTCTGAACATACATTCATTTTATGATATAAAAATAGCTTCCGCAGCTACTAAAATTGGAGATATTTAAAACTGGAAATATTTCTCACTAATGGGACTTGAGTGCCCTGGGAGTGCAACACAACACATTAATATTTGTAACATCTTACAGCAGCCCTCCTTCCATGCTGCCCTTGATGAATGGACTAATTTTTCTGCCCCTTGTAGCTTTATCCTCTCATTGTTAAAGACATTTTTATTGATCCATGTACAGAGCAAGATCCACCTAAAGACAAGGATCAGTAAAGGAATCCAATTTTGTGATTTTATTTCTTCCAGGGGGAAAAAAAAAAAAACAAACCCAAAAGATGATTCAGAAAATGATTTCTTTCTCAATTTACCAAGCACACCCTAAGCTGATGTTTTCAAAAGGGCCTAAAAATGTTCTACAGGATAAGGACACAGCCCAAAAAAGCCCAACTAGAGGAGTAACAGAGCAGATACAGGAATACCCAGGGGCTTTCCAGAAGTTTTTAGTCCAATATGGCCTTTAATTGACTTTTTATGTAGAACATTTCATCCTGAGACAGCAGCTGAGGAGATGCCCATACTCAGAGGGGCTGTGGAATTCCTGGCTATTGCATAACCCAAACAAAAACCTCAGAAAACATTAATTAATGCAGCTAGATCATTTAATCTTTTAAAGAATAAAACAATTTTTTTTTTTTTTTAAATAGTGCCAAGAAGAAAGAAACTTATTTGCTTTGGTTTTTGGGAAAATGTGTAAGGGCAAAATTTTCATAACTGTGGAAATAATTAGGTCTTAAATTGAAGTTGAGCTTCCTAAAAGCCTAAGCTACTTTGAAAATTGTTCATTCCATATCACAAATGATAATCTAGCAGTTTTTCATTACCACTATCTAATTACATCTTACTTGAGCTCCAATGTCTTGTGATAGGAAGTTATTTAAGCAGATAATACAGGATTTTGGAGCTGCCAATGGTTGGCCATGTTACACAGAAATATTTACACCCACAAGTTTCCTTCAATGCAAACAGCAGCTAAAAGGTACCACAGCAGATTGTCCTGCTGCAAACCAAAATGATCCAAAATACCCCAAAATGATCCTTTGGAAAACAACTCTGAGGATCTACCAGAGGCATCTCCTCCATGTGTTAACCCTGATGTTGATTTACTCCACTTTACACTGAAGATGAGAGCATGAGAATATTACTGGGAGTGTCCTGGAATGAGCTGGGATCTTAAATCCCATTCAGTGCCACCCCTGCCATGGCAGGGACACCTCCCACTGTCCCAGGCTGCTTCCAATCCCCAGTGTCCAGCCTGGCCTTGGGCACTGCCAGAGATCCAGGGGCAGCCACAGCTGCTCTGGGAATTCCATCCCAGCCCCTCCCCACCCTCCCAGGGAAGAATTTCTTCCCAATATCCCATCTAACTCTGCCATTCCCCCTTGTCCTGGCACTCCAGGCCCTTGTGAAGTCTCTCTTCATGTTTCTTGTCACCTCCCTTAAAGTCCTGGGAACGCTGCATTAATTGACTCCAAAGCTTCTCTTCTCCAGGCTGAACAATCCCAATCACTGAATCCTCTCCAAGGTTGACCAATTATGGCACTAGACTGAGTAATATATTTACTTTTGGTTTTTCTATTTTCCATAGTGGATGGTAAAATCCTGCAGTAGGTTGTCCATAGAGGTTGCAGAGTCCTTGAAGAGGTTCAAAACTCAAAATGGAAAAGTGTCTGAGCAACCTGTCCTGCTTGGAACAGGAAGATGGAGCAGATGACATCCAGATTCCCTCCAGCAACATTATTTTATGATTTTAACAGCAAAACAGGCATGAAAACTCCAAATGTTAGAGCCTGGAAGTGGGAATGAGCAGAAGAAGAAGTGGACATACACAAACACCGTTCTGTGTTAAAAACAAACCGGTGAGATTTACTGTGAGCAGTTCATTCAAAGAACTTGAGTTCTCTCTTGGAGCTATTATTTTGATAGCAAATCATTTGATTTGTCACTAAAAGGTACATTTCAAATGGAAATTGTTTGTTGACACTAAGAGGAGTCAACAACTTTCAGCTCATGGAAATATCCAGCACCCTGGGGCACTTCAATACTCAAACCAAGCTGTAGAATGAAATCCCCACATGGTGTTTGGCCAGTGAGGAACCGCTCCGCTCACCCCGGAGAGCCACTCCAGAGAGCTGCTGCCTGAGTGTTCATTTGCCACAAAGCAGCTTGAAAATCAGCCCTGTTTATGTTTACTCCTGAGGAATCTGAGGCCTCTTTGGTGTCTCCTGGAAAGGCTCAAAGTGCAGTTTAATTGAGAGAGAGCTCTGATAGAGAGGAACGGCAGCGGGGGAACGGCCGCGCTCCTTAGCGCGGAGACATCAGAGAAACCTCTCCTTCCCTGAGCTCCAGCCACCCGAGCCTCAAACACTCTAATCCGAGGTGAATTTGGATGCAAAATTGTATCAAAGGCTGTTTCTTCTCGCTGACAGTTTTGTTTATGCCCTGTTTTTCCTGCAGGTTCCACGGCACCCAGCGCTCCCCGCACACGCGAGGGCGGCCGCGCTCTGGCTTCTCACCATAATTAGGAGCTTTGCAACTGCACTTGGCCACAGTCACCGGGATGAAAGATGCACAAAAGATCACTGCAAAGATGCAGGTGTGTGGTTTAAGAGCCTCTCTAAGCCTTCCATTTGATCAGCCTGTTCAAACACCCTGTGCCTTGGACTGCGCAGGATTTCTTAACCCACCAGTCACATAAAAGAATCCTCTCCTCAAGCTGAGCCGGACACCCGGTCTGGGTGTTCAAAACAAACATTTCAATAACAAAATCACTTTTTTCAAAGCTGTTAGGCTCTCAGTGAGATCCCAGGAAGCACCTGAGCAGCCCAAAAATCACTTGACAGCACTCTCCGCTGTGCTGAAGCACCTCTGAACATTTCTGGTGCCATGCAGTTATTTCAATTTATCCCAAAGTCCTAAAAGGCAGCACTAAAAACAAGCAAGGCTCTCAGCATGAAAAAGTGCACCCTAAATAACAAATACAACGTATGCAAATACCACTCCCCTAAAACAAGTTCAGTAGCTCAAAGGTACATCAATCACACTGTTACAACTGCAGTTTAAAATACCATCAGAAACTCCTGGAAATAGAGTTTTGTACTTTCTGCAACTGTTGTGATGAATTTCTGATCATTTTCAAATGAATTATTATTTAAGCTTAATAAAAATCTTGCTCTAACACAATTGTTGTTTGTATTGGCTAAATAAATCAGCACAGCAAGCCAGGACAATAATATTCATTTTCAGTGAAAAGGTGAAAGCAAAGTCAGAAAAGGGAATGAAAAAAAAAAAAAAAAAAAGTAAATTTTAAAACACAGATGACATTCCCCAAACCATTTAAATGTGGTTTTTGTCTTTTCCCTAAGAAAGCAGAATTGTGCAGAAAAATGAAGAAGACAGGAGGAAACCCATAAGGCCCATTAACATCTACACACACACCTTCCATGAGGCCAGGTTGGTCAAAACTCCCTCAAATCTCCAGCTGAAATAAAATTTAACTCTTTTAGAGTAAGGGGCACATCTTTTCCAGCTACAGGGTCTGGCAGAGGTGCACTGCTGTAACTTTTCTTCCTAAATTCAGATATTTTTGCATATGTAACAATTGTTCAAAGTTGCTGCTAACTTCCAGTTTTTTCTTTGCTCCAAGTCTAAGAAGCCTCCAGTAACATCTTGAGTATAAACTCTAAAAATCCAGGTGGAGCTGTCCGTCAGTTGACCCTGTTACTGCTCAGAGAGCATTAGGCAGACTGGCAAAAAGCCACATCCAGTTTGAAATGTGCACTGAAAATTTCCTCTGTCAGATGAATCTTTAATCTATTTATAATCTCCAATGTTTCCTCTGAACAGCACTCCATGTCTTACCTTGTATCATTTTCCACATAAATGCCATGCCACAGAGCTGAAACGTATGTCCAAAGAGAAAAGTGGATTTCATTTTGATTTTTTTAAAGTGAAATGGTTGAGAGATTGACCTTATTATAATTTGATCTCCAGTCATTATTACCAGAACAACTCAAAAGCAATTCCTGTCATCGTCCCTGCTGCAGAGTGTTTTGGAAACCAGGGCCCTGCTACAGGAAAACAATTCCTTCCTTTCTGTGCACTTGATCAGAAAATCAGGATACTGACAGAAATTAGCACCAATCTTCTGATGCTTCTTTTAAACATTAAGGTTTCCAACTCATATTCTTGTTTGGGTAATTAGCATCATTATCTGGAAATGCTTCAGACAGGAATGGTTTATCTGAACCAGAATCACAGAATGATGGAAGGGACCTTAAAGGTCATCTCATTCCACCCCTGCCATGGCAGGGACACCTCCCACTGTCCCAGGCTGCTCCAAGCCCCAATGTCCAGCCTGGCCTTGGGCACTGCCAGGGATCCAGGGGCAGCCACAGCTGCTCTGGGAATTCCATCCCAGCCCCTCCCCACCCTCCCAGGGAACAATTCCCAATTCCCAATATCCCATCCATCCCTGCTCTCTGGCAGTGGGAGCCATTCCCTGTGTCCTGTCCCTCCATCCCTTGTCCCAAGGTCCTCCCCAGCTCTCCTGGAGCCCCTTTAGGCACTGGAAAATACTCTCAAGGTCCTCCCAGAGCCTTCTCAAGCCTCTTCCTCCTCTCCAGAGCCATTGCAGGGAGCACTATACTGCTCCCCAGACTTCCCTCCACTGCAGGAGACAGAATTTGGGATGTCAGGAAGAGGTCTCAGGCTGTGTGCCATGGTCAGGCTCTCTGAAACAAGAGGAAGCTTGATAGAGCAGGTGGACAAAACCTCCTGCTGCAAATGCCAGCGCTGTGACTATTCCCACTCCCATCCCTGCCCAAGAGCCCTCCAGGACGGCAGACACACAGAAACTGGATTTCCTTGCACAAACCTACCTCACTCTGGCTGTGTCCAAACAAAGTAAATTAACAACAAACAAGTTACCAGCGACAAAGAGCCTTTCAACAGCCCCTTTACTCCTGCACTACAATCCACCCAGCACTTATGTTCTTTCAGAAGCTACAGAAACTAGCATGGGCAATAGTGCTGAGCTCCCCTATGATTATTTATGACCTATTTTATGCATCTGATGATTCACAGGAGCCAGATTTACATGTGGCTCCTTACGCTGGGTGTTCATTCAGCAAGGTGCTGTGGGTTTAATTCTCCCTTCTCCAAGTTCCGTGGGATCCTAGTAGGTCCTGGAGTGGAATTTTGAGCAAAACCCTCACCTCAGACCTCTGCAAACATAGCAGGACGGCTTTGAACAGACACTCAGCATCCCATTAGTGTCCTTTGTGCTCCTCACAACGTGTTGCTGTCCCCGATGCTCTGATAAGGGCAGCAGCCCCATTTGGTGCCTATCAGATAACGCAGCTATCAGGGCGATCCTTATCTGCTCTGTGTAATCTTTATCTGCTCTGTAATGCCTGGGATAGAGCAGATCTGGAATCTGAGAGTTCTGCTGCTGCTCTGGTGATTTGAGTCACTCCAGCTCTGCCTGCAGCTCACAAGGATGAAACACTGACAGGAAAATATCTGACATCTCCTCCTAGTCTTAGGGCACTTGAAAGGAGAATTTTTTATTATTGTTGCTTTTAAAACTATGGAATCATTGAATATGGGCTTGCAAATAGCAATCAACTTATAGAGTCCATACATCAAAGTTCTTAGAGCAGAGCATGTAAGAAAAATGGGCAGCTGAGGGTTGGAACTTTGATTGGGTTGGAACAAAGAATGTCCCTTTGATGTCCCTTCCAATCCCGGGCCATTCCGTGATTTTTTTTATGATTTATGAGGAGGCAGCAGCTCCTCCTGTGTAGGACAGAGTAAGGCATCTCTCCACACTGGAAACATGACAATCCTGGCAACAGCACTTGCCTGGACAGAGTTGAGTTTTGGTTTTTTTAAACTGTAAATACTTTGCCCCAATTTCCCCCTCACCCACTAAACCAGAGCACAAAATCCACTCATGTTTTGATCAGTTGGCTCTGAGCTTTGGATTACAACACAACCACTAAAAAGGAAGCAATGCATGGAATAATACTGATTATCTCCTCCCTGACCTCTTCCCTCATTCCACATCTTCCAAAAATTATGAAGTTTAGCCTGCTAAGGACTGGAAGGTCTAAGTTTCTCTCACTTGGATAAAGTTTGGGACAGCAGGGTTGTCTGAAGGAGACACAAGGGCAGAACTACTCTAATATGAAAAGAAACTCAAAGAAAAACTGATTTACTTCTCACTTTGATATTCTTACGGAGACACACAAATAGATCTCAGTTTTTATAGCCTTTAAGGGCAACACATCATGAAACTCAGTCTTTCAAACTGAATTTAAATGCATCCTTAAATTATAGAAAAAAGGCTTTTGTTCCCATAAGATGGCAATCAAAACCAGACCCACTAAATAATGTGGCTGCTATGAGTCTGGGCAATTTTATTTCCAATACAAAAGAATCCTACTTATGCAAAAACTTTGATTAATTATTTTGCATCAGGAAGAAAGAATCTCTTTTTAATTGTAGCAAAAAAAATCATTATAGATTAAAATGTCATTTAAAGTAAGACATTATGGAACCAAAAGATCATTTCTTCTCTTTCCAAATTAAGAATGGAAAACTAAAAATTAAACTGTAAGTAAAATGCCATATATTGCCTTGGAATGAATTTCCAATAATAGTATCTACTTTATATTGGTACAAACAAACTTTATCTTAATTAGATTGACCTTTAAAAAGCTTCTCAGGCATTTGAGAATTGTAAATACTTAAAGTCTGATTCATTCACATTCCTGTTTGCTGAAAGCTTCGAAACACAGAGCTGGGGCCAATTCCACCGGTCCTGCAGCTCTGCTGGGACCAGGCCAGCCAGGCCTTGGAGGAATTTCATCCTTCTGCCTCCACGGAGGCTGGGGGGGATTTGGAGCTTGGCTGCACTTTGGAAGGGCTGTGAAATCCAGCAGGAGCTGCAGCGAGGGCAAAGTGGGAGATGAACAAATGGGAAGTGGGGCTGAAGTGGCATCGCTGCACCAGCAGAGGGGAAGTTCACAGAATGACAAAATAGTTTGGGATGGAAGGGACCTCAAAGCTCATCCAGTGTCACCCTGCCATGGCAGGGACACCTTCCACTACCTCAGGGTGCTCCAAGCCCTGTCCAACCTGGCCTTGGGCACTGCCAGGGAGCCAGGGGCAGCCACATCTGCTCTGGGAATTCCATCCCAGACCTCACCACCCTCACAGGGCACAATTTCATCCTAATGTCCAATCTCACCCTGCAGAACACTAACACATCCACACGGATAACTTGCAGATTGTCTCTCAGAGCAATTTCCTTTTATTGATGTTGAGCTTGTCCTTGCTGGAGCAAGGAAGTGAATTTGATCTGAGGGAATTTATTTCAGCAGTTTATGATGCTGTTTCACAGAGTGTGGCCCTCCCACGTCAGAGGATAACAGAGCTCATGTTTCAATGCTCAGAGCTGCCATCTCTGCCTCCACCTCTTCTTCCAAGTGACCACTGCACAATCCCTGTGACCAGCCAGACAATAAATAATTGATGAACTTCAGTGACTGACTGTGTCCAGAAGGGCTGTAGAATTTGGAATAAAATGAAACACACACACACTAACAAACACCAGACCTTTGCTGCAATGAAGATCAAGAAAACAAGAGGCTGAGCCTTAAAAATATTCCTTGTACACACAGCTGCAGCATTATAAACCCAACACAACTCTGCCCAGGCTGACAGCTACATGCAGGTATGTGCAACCTTCCCTTCCAAAGGTCACTCTCATCCCAAGGAATCTGCCAGCTGTGCCAGCTGTGCTCACTTGCACAAGGAGCAGCTCCTCACTCGCTTTCACCACAGAAAACCTCCTCCAGCTCCTGACTGTTCATTTGAAACTGTCAATTTAAAACCTCTCTCTTACCAACTTTAGCTCTAACTGGACTACAGAGACTGTGTGTGTTCCTGGCAATAAAGGAAGATTAAGGCTGGGAAGGACAAGCAAGTATCATAAAAATAACAGTGTGTAATTGGGCAGCCTCTCATGGTTGGGGAAGAGAAATGAGCAGGTCAAGCAATTGAGAACCAGGAGAAATGACCTCAAAAAGTTCTGTCTGGGGACAGGCTGTCGATGGTCTCATCAGCATTCAGCTCCACTGCCACAGTCTGGAGGAGGAAACATAATGCAGAAAATGGAAAGGAGGGAGATAGAGGAGCAGTGGGGAGAAAAACATCTTTCTTCATTCAGCCAGGGAGGAGATGGAAACCAGCCGGCCGCAGCCTTTTCCCCTTTTCCTTCTTTTTTTACAAGTCCTCTGGTCTGTGACCCACCCACTAATATGTTTTCAGTATCACATTTAATCTTTAAGAAGGCAGATTAGTGACTTATAAAGAAAACAGTTGGGAAAAGGGAGCTGTCAGATCTTTTACTGCACGTTTCAGTTGTTTCACATGAAGCGAGAGGGGCTTTGGGTGGGATCTTCAACAATCGAGGCGCTCAGTGATTTTCAGCAAGAGCAGAACACCAATTTACCTTTTATGTCTTTGAAAAAAATCCCCTTTTACTTGTAAGCTGTTCAAGACAGATTGTGCTTTCCGAGGTGTTTATACAGCTCCTTTGGCGTCTGGGTGTTACAGCAACATAAAGTGATATTGAGAATTGGTTATTTGCTGTCATCCGGCTTTTCCATCAGCTTTTTACAGCTTTTTATAATGGAAAAAGATGTGGGGGGGGAAAGGCCAATTTTGGAAATGTATACACAGACACAGTTTTCATACGTGTTTACAGGTTATCACTGAGAAAGTAAAAGCCTCCAGAATTTATGTCTTCTTCAGGGTTCCATTCTTCAGCCATGATATTTTTTGCCAGGAGCCAGAATCCTCGTGATCCCCCTTCCACACACAGAGCAGCACACATTCCTCAACAGACTCAGGTGTAATTAGGTTCTCTGAGGTACCACCTCCAGTTTCTAATTTCCATTACTTCTTTAAAATGAGCTCATAATTAGGCAATGATATTAATACTGGAGGCTGGGCTAGCTGAACTTTAAAGGTTCCGTCACTGGAATTGTCCAAGGCCAGGTTGGACAGGGATTGGAGCAGCCTGGGACAGTGGAAGGTGTCCCTGCCCATGGCAGGGGGATAGAACAGGATGGGAATTAAGGTCCCTTCCAGGCCAAACCCTTCTGGGATTCTCTGATTCTTCCAATTGAAACCATTCTGGGATTTTATATATGAATAAAGACACCAGATAAAATTTCCTCATAATTTCTATTTTTTATTGTATAAGGGGTAAATATCAACAGAAACACTGGCAGTGCTTCTTGCCTTCAAATCCACTCATGTTCTGGGCAGAGTTTGGCTTCAAACCTTCAGATAAGGTCTGGTGCTGAGCCTCTTACACACAGATTTATTCACACCCCAAGGTTTATTCCCCACACTGTTGCTCCAATGACATTTAAAAAAAAAAGATAAATTTTCAGCAGGGATCAGCACTCTAAGAAAACGCTATCCTCAGATGAAATAAAAATGCAAAAAGCCAGACTCAAATATTCCTCCCAGGCAGGTTCCCTTCTCCTCTGCTCAGGTCAAAGACGAAGACAAGCTGTGGGAGGTAAAACCATATCTACTGTGCCATATGTCACCCCATCGTGTCCTCAGACCACTTATCTCTTTCAAATGTCATTAAAAGTGACTATATTGGAACATATCTGAACATCACAGCATCTGCTGTGCTCCTGACCCATGATATTCAGGGCTGCAAGACTTTCACTAATCTGCTAGAAAAGAGCTCACTCACGGGTACAAAGGACTTGGTCCTGAGAGGTGACAACAGCCCTCAGCTCTCACCAGGAAAGTGAGAGCTGAGTGAAGTGAGGAAGACAGTGAGGAAGACACTCAGGAATTCATAAAAATCTAAATGAAAAGTTACACATTTCGCTCCAGATGCTGCTCAAGTCTCTCCCACATCACTCATCCAACACCTCCCTGCAGCTAACTCAGGTGTATGACTTGTTAGCACCATTACTGCACTGATTTCATATTAATAATCAACAATGACATGAGGCATTCACTCCCAGCACACTGACTATTCCTGTGTTTAATTTTTCAGAAGGATTTCAACCAAGTTTATGGCTGAAATCTGTGCAAAATCTAAAGAGAAACAGCTGGGCTATTTTTGCTGTGGAAAGCAGCATGAAATTGATGCTGGATTTGTTACATCCTAAACCATCTGGACTTCACCTATCTCTGCCCTACATGACAGTCCTGCCATGGTGGGCATTTAGTTCTTGCATCCCAGATTCTCCTGGCATTTTCACTACAAATTCTTTTTTTTTCTTTTTCTCCTCCTTACACCCACAGCACGCCATTTTTCTCGAAGTCTGGCCAGAATATAACAGGCATGAGATCTCCAGATCTTAAAAAAAAAATGCAGGGAAACCCATGTGATCATTCTCATATTGATTCATTGACCCTTCTGTGCTCATTTTCACCTGGGGGTTGTTTCAGGAAGGACCAACAACCATATAACCAGATTAGGTCTGGCACTTAGACACAGCAGCACCTCGGGTTTTCACCAAGTATTTAACAACAAAAAGTTGATTGCATAATGTTATATTTAAGAGGTCTGAACAAAACTCCAAAGAAGCAATGCCATGCAGATATCCTCACTTCCCAGCAGGCTTGGGTCTCACCTGTGCACGGAAATTTGTGTACAGGGGCTGGGATTTTCATCTCCACAAACAGAGCTGCACTAAAAGTGGTTTTACTGCTGTGTGTGCGCTCTGGCCCTACATTAGAGATGTGCACATCTCAATTATGTGTCTGCTCCAGAGACTTTTCCAGGGAGAAGCAAAGGCTGGCTGAACATTCCATCCCGAGGGACTGCGCAGCTCATTCCGGCACCACACGCGGCCTTTGCCACATGAGCTGAATAACCCACAAGCCCTCAGCTCCACACGCAGAAACGCCCTTCATTAAACACACATCCTGCTGGATTATCACTGCTCCAGTAAATAATCCTTCCTGCACCTATTGCTCACTTCAAAAAACCCGGATCCGGGGAATTGTCCGAGGAGAACAAAGCGCGGCCTTGTCGGCCCCGAGGCCTCGCACGCGGCTCTGAGCTCTTTGCTCTCCCACCTCCCGTGGGCAGAGATAATGACATTCTCCTGTTCCTCAAACAGCCTCTCCCCAAGGTTTCCCTCAGCACAACCACAGGGAACTGCTGCGGAATGGATGCAGCTGGAAGTGATCCAGCTGCTTCACTCCCGGCCTTCTCCCGCAGGCCGCGGCCACCAAGGGCTCCCACAAGTGATTTTCTGGAAGCACATGAAGAGTGCTCTCACAGTCAGATGGGACTCCTCAGAGACCTACTCGTGCTTTACAGTAAGATGGAGGAGGGCAAAGTCACTTCATTCTACGTTATCCAGTTGCTTTTGGTTGGTAACACAACTACAATGCCACATAATTGGAGTTTTTCTTGATTTTTTATGTTTTACCCACAAAAACTTTCTCACAGATCAACAAAAATACTTTGCTTTTAGTATTTTCATGTTTTCATCTCTACAGGTGATGGGATGAGTAGGTATTTCTAAGGTCTCTCTTATTTGCTTCTGAAAACCTCAAAACACCCCATTAGATTTTGGATGAGCCCTAAGATCAAGTGGTTGGGGAAGCAAAACTGTTTACATTTAAAAAAAATGATCAGGTTGCCAAGTATGGGAAAAAAAAATGCTGGAATTCAAATACGAAAACATTATGTTGTGAAAGGAGGTTTCTTACTACCGATCTCTGCTTCAGTTAGATCAAAACATGAATTCAGGCTGAATTTTCAGCCAGTGCAAACAAGCAGGGAAAAAAAAAAAAAAAAACAAAAACAACACAAGGCCAGATTCAGTTCTTCATTGCCTTGAAATCTGCAGCCAGGATTCATCCAGGCTCATTTCATCACAACATGATTCAAAACATTCTACATCTATACAGGAGGGTTTGTCCAGAAGCTTTGTAAGCAATATATGAAGTACAACCTACATTAGTTTGAACTTCAGACCAGACTAATAAAAAGTCCATCCTAAGTTTATTAGCATCATCTTATCCCCGCCAAAAACACAGAGTAGGCACTTGATAGCGAAACTCTCAGCAGTGACCTTCCTAAATTCAGCCAGAAGAGCCTCCATTTCATTAGGATTCCTATTAAGGCAATAGAGCCCAGCTGTAAATTACTGGTTATTACCAAATTAAATGGTACAGAACGGATTGTTTCTGGGAGCTCTACTCCACTGCTTAAACTCCCTCCCCTCCTTGTCAGGCCAGGTTGGAAGGGATTGATCACCCAGCACAGCAAATAATTAATCTGTTGTGGTGTTACCCAGCTTGAGAGCTCAAACACAGAATTAAGAACAAATGTATTTGTTGTTTGCAGGAGATGCTGATCATCAGGATCCGCCTCACCCTGCTATGCTGATATTTATTGGTGCCAATTGTTCTCGGCATCTTCCCGTCTGAAGAGCTTGGATAGGTTTGGAAAAATAAAACTGAGATCAAGGCATTGCTGCTGTCTGCTGAGGATGCTGAAACTCATCTGATATGGGAATTTCCACACCAAAACAGGGACCATCAGACCAGGAGGCTGTGATGGCACATAATGGCACCAGGATGGACATTCCTAGGCACAAAGCCAGAAAGATCAGAAGTCAGCTGGGGGGTTTGGACCTAGAAAGGAAGGGAAAAGACCCCCACAAAGACTATGAAAGCACCCAGAAAACTGCCAGGGTGGCTTGGTGATAGCTGAGAGAGCACCAAGCCAGGAGAACATCATTGTGAGATTCCTGATCTTACTCAATGTTTTATTTGGGCTCTGGACCTTCTGAAATCATGCCCAATGACTTCATTAAGGCTCTGGACCTTCCAGTTTCACTCTGAAATCATGCCCAATGACTTCATTATTGTCTGTATGACACCCCCAAATCACTGCATAACTTATGAGGTTTGCAAACTGTCTACTATGGGTCAAGGGCACATTCAAAGAAAAAAAGGGAAACCATCATTAAGGATCCTATGCATTTCCCATTCATCAAATAAAAATCATAAACTTCCTCCCAATCCTGGTAAGTAAAACATTGCTTTACACAGAGAGCAGATTTCAGGAGAGGCCACAGATATTTGAATATTTCTATATGATAGCATTATTTCCCTGGCTGACTTTTCACTTCAGATACATCCCTTCTTTTATCTTCCTTTGGTCCTTTATCATACTATAAAGATTAATTTTGAATTTCTGCTGATTGTATGATCTTGGACTTGACGAACAAAAACCTCTTTTATGGGAGACATTAATATTCACTGTGACAGCCCCGAACTTCCACTTGCAGAAAGGTTTAATAATTTTCTAAAACCTCTTGATTTTGTCACAATGACTTGTATTCAGCCTAACTTTTCTCCTTGTCTTGGGCTACGTCATTTACCTTGAACCCTGTCTCGGTAATAAGCACGAGGCAAATCCCTCATTCATCTTGCCACTAATTGCAATTTCTTTCCCTATTTTTCATAACAGATAACTTTTGTGCAGAGCAGAAACTCGGGAGAGAAATGGTATGAAAGCACTGTCCATGCAATCCCACGCCTTTAGCTCAAAGAAAGCATCTTTAAAAAAGGGAAAGGTCAGCTAGGAGTGTGTCATTCCAGGTTTTCCCAATTTGGGATTTTACCCTCCTTCTAGGGATGGCCAGGAACTTCTCTGGGGCATCAGCAAGGGAAAGGTCAGCTCTGAACATAAATCAAACAGCAGCTGCCTTTGAAGTCTGGCTCCTTTTGCCAGAGCAGGCAGGGTTTCAAACTGAAGCTTCTTTCCCCAAACACCTGGGGGCAGGTACCCCCCTTCCAGAGAGGGCTCTTCACAGCAGGAGCCCAAGATTCAAAAAAATCCAGTGAGGAGTTACTCCGATTAAAATGTCCCACTTAAACAGGTCGGAAGCGTTTGAAGGGAGATGAAAAGCAGATGGGAATAAGTGTCATTGACAGCTCTCCTCTAGTGGAGTCAGAAAATTGTATTTTTTTCTGGAGGTGAAGTAATTTGTTAGCAAAGATTAGGAGAAGAAATTATTTGGGCTTGGAGGGAAGAAACTGGCACAAGCCCAGCAATGTTCTGTATTTAGGGGCATCAACTTAAAAATGGATTTCTTTGACTGGCCTGGCCCTGCAGTGCCAGATCCAGAGTGGGATGAGGATGTGCTGCCTGCAGAGATCCAGGGGTGAATCCAGCCAGGACACAGCCTGGGATGAGAGCCCAGATCCCCAGGATGCTGTGCATCATCCAACTGCTCTTCCCACACTGCCCCAAAGGGTCCTTCTGATGAGGACACACTGCTCCGCCAGAAAATAAATCCAGTTTCTTTCCAAGCCATGTTTTTCCTGGGTGTCTAGCCCAGGCAGTGAGCAGGGACAGAATCCCACTCAGCCGCTCCTGGATGACAAATCACACTCTGAATTTCCAGTCCCTGCTGATTTAGCACTGATAAAAAAGCTTTGAACCACAGTCTAAATATTTTGTCCCTTAAAATATTGAATAATCCGCTCATTTCTTATTCTGCCCTGATCAAGAGATTCCAGTGAATCTCACAGTAAATTTCGGAAGCAGAGCTGCACACACTGGGCACAGCCAACTTCCAGCTCCAGTTGCTCGGATCTCCTTTTGTTCCATTGCCATTGGCAACACTGGCTTTTCTCCTCCCAGTCTTCATTTGTGCCCTGGGTGAGTATTGATGAGGTTAAGAGGATTATTCCCCAGCTGCATCCCCCCACCTGCTCTTCCAACACTTGCTTTTCAGGGCTTTGAATGCTTTGTGCACATACCTTGGGCTCAGTTATTACAAACACTGATAATCTGCTTCCTCAAGGCTTGTTTCTGTCTTATTTGAAGACAGCTGTAATTAATAATCTCCTTTTAAGGGCCTAATTTCTTTTTAGTTAAAGCCAACTTTCATCTCATTACTAATCTTCCTTTTATTTTAAAGTCAACTTTCATCTCATTACTAATCTCTCTTTTATTTCAAAGGAGGCTCTAAAGTTAGAGAGTGAACAGACATCTGTAGAAAATAATGACATCTGTGAAAATATTTAATTGCAATTTTTATATGAAAAGTTTTAGTCTGACTTCCAAATAACTACAGCTCTATGATGATTTTAATGTTCAGCAGACCCTTCACCCTTCCTCACTATTTCTCTGTGCTTGCTGACAAAAAAGCCTCTATATCGCGGAATTGAAAGGTTTTTTCAGATTTTTTTGCCATTTTATTTCACTCCAATTTTTTTTTTACCACTTTCCTATACTGGGACAAGTATTTCTTTCACCCTGCAATATTTGTGGTGTTGGAACAGGAACTTCTTAGGTTGGGAAAGATCTCCAAGACCATCAAGTCCAAGCTGTGCTTGATCCCCACCTTGTCCCCAGCCCACAGCACCGAGTGCCACCTCCAGCCCTTCCTGGGATGCTCCATGGATGGGCACTCCAAACCTCCCTGGGCAGTGCCAAGGCCTGAACACCTTTCCATGGGGAAATTCCTGCTGCTGTCCAACCTGAGCCTCCCAGCCCAGCCTGAGGCCGTTCCCTCTGCTCCTGTCCCTGTTCCCTGGAGCACAGCCCGACCCCCCAGCTGTCCCTTCCTGGCAGGAGCTGTGCAGAGCCACAAGGTCCCCCTGAGCCTCCTTTGGGCAGACTAAAATACAATATTCTAGATCTATCTAATATTAAATCCTAGACAGAAATCCAACCTCCCCTTTCCCCTGTTCCACCATCTTGGTGAAGTTGTAGGGTACTTTGTCATGAAGAGATGCAACAACTCTCTCTCCTTCCCCCAAAAAATTGCTCCTGTAATTTCTTACATTTCAATCTTCCATAAGATTAAATGTGTCACATCAAAAATTGTCATTGACCTGAAGCTGACTGGTTATCTGCTACGAAGGTGGTATTTTAATTACCAAAGTTAATTACCATCTCCATGGAATGCAATTTCCTAACTTCATGCAGTTGTAAAATAGGAAATGGAAAGTACAAGCGATGCAAAATCCACAGAAGGTCTACACAAAGGCGTCTGTATGACTAATTGGTCTGAAATTTAATCAGTTAAATTTCTGTTTCATGTTCTTTTGATAAGATTATCTTAATTACTTTTTACAGTATCTAAGTAGGAAAGATAAAGAAAAAACAATCTGCTGAAGGGGAAAACTAATTCATAAGTCTAAAGGGAGAGAGGAAAATAAGGGGAGGGGGAATACACAGCTGTTGATTAGGCCACAAAAGCTCCAATCTTGTACTTCCAACACTTGATGTTTCAGAGTAGTCAGGAATACATGAAAGCCTCAGAAAGCTGAACTTCTACTCAATCAACTTGCACAATGTTTTTGGTCCTCATCTCCTTTCAAAGGCTCCATGTGTAAACTGGTTGTAGACAAATATGAGAAAACCAGGGCAAGAATCATATGGTCCATCAGCATCAAGGCTGCCTTACGAGGTGCTAATAGTGTTCTGACTTTTTATGTACTTTATATGGTGGTTTTACAGTCCTTACCATCCAGAGGAAAAAACCACAGAATCAGAGGCCCTAAGACTGAAGAGAAATTTCCTCTTCAATGTCAAAGATGCAGAGGTACAAAACCTCACCAGTGGAGAACTCCAAGGCATTTTGATTTTTACCTTCTCTGAAACTTAAAGATTCCTCACAGACTGGTTTGGGTTGGACCTTAAAGCCCATCCCATTACACCCCTTGCCATGGGCAGGGACACCTTCCACTACCCCAGGGTGCTTCAAGCCCCATCCAACCTGGCCTTGGACACTTCCAGGAATCCAGGGGCAGCCACAACTTCTCTAGGAATTCCAACCCCTCATCGCCCTCACAAGGAACAATTCCTTCCAAAATCCCATCTAACCCTACCCTCTGTCAGTGGGAAGCCATTCCCTGTGTCCTGTCACTCCAGGCCCTTGTCAAACATCCCTCCCTGACTTTCCACACGAGTCACGCTAAGCCCAGCACGACATGAGTCATGCTAGGGACATCTGTGCCAACAGCCAAAGTCAGCCCCAGAGCAGGCTCAGGAAAATTATCTTTGGATGTGTCTCAAGAACTCTTTATGCATTCAAGATGCCACATCAATTCTCACGCCACTGTAACATCCCCAAACAACAGCAGGGAGAAGGCAGCAGCACGGACCCAGGGCAGGGCACTGGGAGGCTGTGTGCCAGGAGAGACAGGCTGTGCCTCAGCAGAGCAGAATAACTGGGAAGAACTGGGAAGAACTAACTGGGAAGAACTGGGAATAACTCCATGTCCCTGTCCCACAGGAGCAGCCAGGCCACGGCTTAATTTTCACCTTTCACTGCCCATCGCTCTCCTGTTTGTCATTTCCCTGCTGGATATGGAGGTGACAGATTTGGGCTTCTCAGAGAGAGGGTGAGCTCTCTGAGCACCCATCTCCCAATCCTGCTGATGTCCAGCTGGGAATGAGCGGGTGTGGCACAGGGAATGGAGCTGTCCTCATGCCTGGCAGACCAGCAGGATCCTCCCTGGCTGTGGAACAAACACCAGGGGTGATCCCATTACCTGGTCATCTACCTGTGGATGGTGTCCTCACCCATGGAGGTGAAACAAGATGGTCTTTAAGGTCCCTTCCAACCCAAACCATTCCATGATTCAATGATTACATCATTCCAGTGTTATTTTAGAGGAGGTTTAGGATCATTTGTCCCCCAGCTCACCTCATCAAACTGTTCCTTGGGCATGGGCTAAGCCAGCAGGCACTGTGCTCACAGGGTGCTTTAACACATTTCTACAGATTCATTCCCTTCTCCATAAAAACACAACTGTGGATTCATTCCCCTCTCCACAAAAATCCCTACAAGCTACTGGTTTTAAAAATACATTGTTTTCTCCTCTCTTCAGCTATGAACTCTTGCCTTGGAGCCAAATCAAGTGACTTAGTGCTATGTAAAAGCTGTTCATTTTTAATTTGATAGAAGAGGTTCATTGTTTCAAAATGTATGGTTTTGATAAGTATGATTTCTGTGAAATTAAAACAGAGTAAAATTAATGTCTGTAGTTATTTCACTTCAATTATGTCAGCTTTACATTTGCATAAAATATTGTTTTCATTCCTCTTTAGTGCAACACATAATAAGGCTTTGTATTTTTAATTTATCTGGAGGAAAAAATATAAAGGTTCTGCAGCCATGTGGAGAACTCTGTTAAGAGTAATTTCAGATTTGGTTTCATTCAGCTGAAAAACAAGAATTTGGACTGCCAGAATTTCTCTTACAATGGAAGTCTGCTTCTTTTTCAAATAATACTTAATTTGCACTATTTTAAACCTACACTCTTTGGGCAAACAGTCACTTGAAGTCTGTTCAGTATTTCTGTAGATCTCATCCTATTACTCCTTTTCTTCTGTGATGGAAATAAGAGCGGGATATGTTTTAAATTAAAAAGATCAGACAAAAATAAACCCCAAAAGATGGCTTATCCAAACCCTCTCAACTCCAAGAGCTGTTTTCACCCATACCAGGGATATGGAGCAAGGTCCTCTCTCTAAAATTAAATGAAGATCCTGGAGGAACTCAAGTTTAATTACACTGCAGACCTCAAGTGCCAACTGGAAGTGACAAGAGACACATTGTGATCCCAAACTTTTGCTCTGCCAGTACTAGAAATTACAGAGAGAAGAGGTTGTTGAAGTGTTGCATTATAATATTTATTTAAGAAATAAATTGAATCCTGGAGACTTTTGAGCCTCCTCACCCTCCTGGGATTTCTGGTCCCTGTGATAATTAATGGAGATGGACTCAACCAATGGACCCCTCTCCTGCTGCTGTCCACAGGCAATTTAGGAGGGGGATAAATTGCTAAAAGCTCCATGTGAGCTGGCAGCGCCACCGATTCCCCGTGCTGCTCTCAGCTGCTTTGATTCTCCAGACACGTAAAAGACAGGAGTTATGCATTAATTACCATCCAATATTCTTAATCAACATCAACTATCAAATTCTTCGTCAAGCTCTTGATCACAAACTTAATCATGCCTAGCCCAAACTGCTTCACCCTGTTAAGTGGCATTCATTAAAAAAGCTCTGCTATCACATCATCAGGCACTTCCCAAGCGTGAGACTCTCTCTGTGACAAACAAGGTGCAGTTGAAGCAATCACTGTGGGGCAAAGATGGCATTAATTAAAGAGGATGGACATTTAACTTCACATGAGCCAAGCAGCTCCACAAGAAAAGGGAATTTAGAGCTCCAGGTCCATTGTTTGTCCATTATGAGATATTTTGGAAGACCCTTGTGATACCTCCTGCTCCAGCAAAGAGAGGATAAAACTGATGAAGATGAAAAATAGCAGTGAAAAATTAAAATATGTCTTTTTTCAGTTAGGTAACAAGTATCTCTTTCTTTCAGAAAGGTAACAAGTCCTTCTCAGAGTAAGGAATAATTGGAAGAGCAATTAGAGCTCCCTTGGGATGTTTCGCCACATCTCATTTTAAACACTGATCTTTGTTCCCAACGTGTTCCCACTTCACCACACAGCAGCTCTGAGCAGGAGTGAGGATGGCTGGGAGCTCCTTTCCCAACCCACACAGCTGGAATTGTGTCTTCAGCTATTGGAACAGCCACAGGTCCCTCCAGACACTCAGCTGAACCCCCTGGATCTGAGCACCAGCTAACCCATCCTGCAGGGCCCATGGCATGGGTGTGTCCTGCAAGAATTTACTACAGCAATTTACTATACTATTTACAGGAAGTTATTTTATTTCTCCCCAGTTTTATGGGAAGAGGACAGGGGGACTCATTGCTTTTGATCACTTGGCATCTCCAGTCAAAATGCACCAGTGGATACAATCCTAATCCATCAAAACGCACAATGAGATAGAAGAAAAAATGCCTGATTTTCTTCCTATCAAATGCAAGCAGAGAAGTCTTCTCAATCAGACAGTTTGAAAATCCAGGCTGACTGTTCTGTACATCCCCCCAGTCCATAAAACACCACCAGGATAAGGTGTCCATTACGACAAATAAGCACTTAATAAAATTTTGAATCAATTTTTCTACATATTGGTTAAAAGAAAAGAAAAAAAAAAGAAGAAAGAAATCCAGGGGAAAAAAAAATGTTGACAACTGAGAAATTTCCATTAATCCAGCACATATGTTCTAAACACAAGTGAATTCCTTGGACAATTATGAATGAGTGGTTACTACCCAAGAAACAATTCTTTTAACATTCATTAAAAGATTTCTGTCACTCAGAAGTTGTAGAACAAACGGAATCTGCAGGCTTTGAAAATTAAATGCAAACTTGTACCTGATTTATTACAGAGATGTTGTAATCAATAATAGAATTGAAACTTAAAAGAACGAGGTGTCCTCTGACAGCAGAGCATCTTCTTCACCCCCTCCCTGCCCCAGCTGACGTCTGATCCACAGCATCTCTGGTAATAAGAACCCCTATCTGATAAAGGAGAGACATCTCCAACTATTGATTTCTTTTTTATTTATTTTTTTTTTTACACACCGAGTTCCTGGGTAGATTTAATGGAGCTCTCTCCCCCTGTTTTGTATGTGCACAGAGTCTGATCTCACTTTCAAAGCTGGGTGTTTTGTCAAAAGGAAAAGCTGATCCTGGGGATCTCCAAAGATCATCCATCCCTGATCACCCTGGTTCATTAACTAATTCTTTCAGTGATAACAAAGCCTGGTGACTTTAATCTTTCTGGCCAGTGGCTATTTTTGTCATTAAGGGAGGATCTTCAAGCTAAAATTCACTTCTCCTAGTTGTGCTTTACTTCCACCCCTCCAACACCACCACAGGAGCTCCTTTCCAAACAACACATGGATGGGTTTGCCTGCTACATCCCATAAACCTGCTTCCCCCTCCTGCAGCACAGAAACACATTTTGGGATCCGGGCTCTTCCAAGCAACAATTCCCATCCCTGGGGAAGGTTCCACAGGGAGCAGGTGACTTTTCCAACCCCAGAGCCAAGCAGGTTCCTTGCACAAAAAATTCCACACGGGGGCTGACCTTCAAGGAAGCCCCGAGGACCAGGTGTTTATCAGAGATACCAACAACTCAGCAGGGAATGTGCTGCCTCAGCAAAAAGTCTGAGAAGCCAAAAAAAAAAATTAAAAAAAAAGTGTTGGAGAGACGAGTTAACCTCTGTTTTCCAAAACTGTGGCTAGGCCTTTATGTCCCCAGATCTGGACATCAAACCTCATGTTGAGAACAATAAAATAAACAATTCAAAAGTTATATTTTGAGGGAAATAGGCACAGAATGCTTCTAATAGAATGAATAAAAATTCTGTTTAGTGTAATAAGGAAAATGAAAACTGCTGTACTTTTCTCCTTCAAAGAAAGTTAAGTGATTGAAATTTCATCACTTCAGTGCTTGTATTGTATTAAAATCCATCTCATACTTGCTGTAGGTTAAACTCCTCATTGCCTCTACCCACTTTATATTGATACAGTGCACAAAACAGATATGAGAGTGTTCCAAACCTAAACTTCCTGCACTAAAACCTCCCTAACCCCACTAAAAATGAATATATTAACCCTCCATGCACTCCTCTGCAGCATTAGCACATTTATGGCTATTCAAAAGTATTAATAATTTATTGCATCAACACATCAGTGCTACTCTGTTTCTATATACATGTATATGCTTGAATATACATCGAATATACATTGAATTCAATTTACTGTCACCACCAATTGCTGCACAAATTTCACAACTTCTTTCCTATCCTTTTCTCTAAAAAATAACTTGAGCTTTCTCCAGCATATCCCCAAATTTCCATACTGCTGACCACTGTATTTTTGTGCCAAGCACTGTGCATCCACCCTTAAACTGAGCTTAATCCTTCAATCTTAAAAAAAAAAAAGGTTCATCATAGAGTAATTAACACACTGTCATTCGTCACAGCCAGCTTAGTGAGACCCAAATTTTCTCAAAGATAATCTGGAAATGCAATTAATTACTCAAGTACACAACTTTTCATGTTGCTAAAACTCTATTGTCACCTTAAATTCCAGGCACCTTCAGGAAATCCAGATGTGTCATGAAGGTTTAAAAGAACCAATCTAAGCTCTCAATGGGAAGGAGAGATTATTTGGATACGAAAAAAAGCCTTTTTGCTTCCAGAATTCCTGCTAGCTTTGCCTCACTCCACCCTGGGAGCCGTTGAAACACAAGCTGGAGGAGAAGGTTTTAAATCCACTCCAATTTTTTCTCCAGCACCTGGTTCGATGTGTTTGGGGCTTTAACGCAGCTGCCTGATACCAACAAGTAAATGGTCACTTTTATTCCTTCAATGCCCCGATAAAATCAACCTCAGGGACTGCAAATGCTGCCTGCACTGTGAGGAAACAACAAAGCTGAGCAGGCTGGAGAGGTATCAGGAGATAATCACATCCTCAGGACATTTATCTATCGTGTGAGATAAGAACCACTGCCAGAATATGATTATCTGCTGATAACAAGAAACCCTGGAGTTCGCACTCTGCTGCAGGAAACTCATTATGGGGATGAAAACCTGTGTTTGCTGTTCCTGAATGTGGGACTGGCAGCTGAGAAGTGCACGTGGCAGCTGCAGGGGGTCAGCTCATGACATGAGTTCTTGAGGTGACCACCTGGACACTGAAGTGACCACCACCACCAAGCTAAAACTGCCCAGGACACAGAGAAATGAGCTGGCACAGCATTTAATCTCCTCCTCCCATGAGCTCCACTGATTGATTGAGATGGAACCACTTGCAGGGAGAATGAAGTTGTATCAGATCATCAAAAATAAAAAATCTAGCAAAAAAAAAGAATGATAGGAATAAAGGATGGCCTTGTGGATAAGGAAAAATAAAGTCCTCACAAATTCTATCACCATATCTGACTCAGAGGTCTTTGCTAGGGTGTCATCTCCCTCCTGCAATAAAGATACAAATAAGTTTAGATATGGAATGGTTTTTCTGTCTTGTCAATGCCTCAGTCCCAAAAGGAACCCAACACACCCCAGGCTCCAAAAATAAACCCAGCCTGCCTTGGGACAACCTTCTCCTCCAGGGAACTTCTGCCAGGGAATGAAGGTCACCTGTTCCAGAGCAGCCATTCCCTGAGGTCCTCCAAACCACATTCACACAGTTTTTGCTCTTGATTAACCCAAAGAACTCTGCATGGAGGGTGGAAAAGGCAGATCAAGGCCAGCAAAGAGCCTGACCAGGGCTAGCACAACACTGGAACAGGCTGCCCAGAGAGATTGTGGCTCTCCATCCTTGGAGAGGCTCAAATCTGAGCTGGACACAGCCCTGGCTACCCTGCTCTGACCAGGGTACACTGGAAGGTCTCTGGGGTCTTCACCAGCTCCAGCCATCCTTTAATACCCTTATACCCTAGGCACCAAGATATCTTTCCCAATGAAAACCCAAATGTGTGGTGAGGGAGGGGAGGAAGTAATTTCATACTGATTAATTTATTTTTCTAAATGAAAAACACTTCCAAAGGGTTTCCAATCCCAGACATTCAAGCACAACTTGAGGTGTTCAGTTGTCTCAATACAAACAGATGGGACTTTTGATTCTTGATGCAGAAAAGCTAATTTTTCATTTACATAGCTCATATTTTATAGGATTATTAGAAGACACTGTGCTAGATCTAATTGGTTAATAACATATTGACACTCAGTTCATTGGTTGGTAAATGGCATTTTGCACATTTATTAAATCTCTATTTCTAGATTGACTTTTTTTTACTGATTCTCATGGGATAGTTTTCTTGGTTTTGCAGGTGTGAACAGTTCTGTTACTAGAATAGTTTGTTGTGCTAACTGGTTTTTATTCTTGTAAATTTTTTCACATGGGAACTTACAAGCTAGCTGCTGGTTTAGCTAGAGTAGTAAGGCTTAAACTATATTTTATAAGGCTTTTCTTTTCTAATATCTTTACCTGCATGCAACATTCAGCCAGGCCTTTTCTCCCCTCTCCTGATTCCAGGCTCACCAGAGACAGAAAATGACCTAATTCAGTGCCTTCAGTCCCTCGCCAGACTCAAAATCAAATTTAAGGACTGGCTAACTCCGACGCAGTGGGTGCTATTTTGTCCTACCAGCTCTATTTCACTCAGCAAAATGTCAAGTGTGTCTATCTGGACAAGAGGCTTCTGCTTCATAATCTCCTCTCCTCAGCACTCGAAAGCACTTGGGCTCCAGCCTGTGGAGAGGCAGGAATTCCCTGCAGAGCTCTGCCCCTCTGCTCTCTCCTGGAGGGGCCACTCCCTTCCCAGAGCTCCGTTTACTCAACTGGAGGGACTGAAGTGCCTTTGCATCTAGTTACAAGTGCTTTATTTTATTTGTGTTTACTTCCTCCAATAGTAAACCCACCAGCCAGGCCTCCCCTTCTGTAGCTGCAGGGAAACTTTTTTTTTTTTTTTTTTCCCTAAAAATACAGAAGGAAAGCAAAACCAGAATCTCTCTAAAGAAGAGATCTTAAATTCATATCCTATTTTCTCCCACTTTTTTTGGTCATATCACTGTTGGTTAAGGCATCACTTCCCACAATTATGGAGATGTTTTAAATGGGAACATGATAATCAAGCAACAATAATAATTCAATGAAAAAAAAGTCTGATTTTTTCAACAGTTAAACAAATTTAAATAAACCCCAAATTTCTCCTCAGGATCATTTGCCAGATTAGCCTTCAATGCTCCATTATTATAGATTTCTTTTCTTTCCTCAAGTTTAGGCTTGCAAAGATGAAGCCTTAAAACTATATTAAAAAAAAAAAAAAAGATTTGGTAAAACAACAAATAAATTGATTTTTATAATCTCTTCCTGAAAGGAATCTTTTTCTAACCCCCACCTTTACTTTCAGCACTTCTTTCCTCCTTCAAAACATGTAAACAGCTTAATGTTTTAGGATTGAACCATCATTTATACTTCAGGCATGACTAGACATTTCTATAATTTCATAAATGACATCCAAAAAGGGCCTGATGCTGGCTGTACTGAAGGTACATCATCTACTACAGCTTCCTGATTGATAAAAGAATAAACAGCCGTATTTTTATCATCCTAGATTAGTGCAAGTATTGCAGCCCAGTGCATGTTGAAAACATGCCCATCATCTGAAATCCTCAACAGTCCAATTAGGAGAACATAAAATACTCCTCAGGAAAAGAAAACCATGCAAAGGTCTGGTTTGATGTCAAGATTTGAGATACAGCCACGCAGGACAGCGATTTCAGAAATGGAAATGGAAGAAGTTGGCTTGTTCCCTGCTCCTCTAAAGGGTTTTTCTGATTCCAAGTGAATTATTGCTAATTACTGCCATGAAGAACACAGAGAGGCAGAGCTCTCTGCCTGTGTTTAGGGAAAGCTCACTGCACTAATCCAAATGACAAATAGAAGTTTTCCACAATATTTTAGGAGGATAATTGTGCCATCTGGGAAGCCATGTCACAGCTGTAACAGAGTGAGCAGGCCCAGGGTGTGCAGCAACTCCTTCTGTGCTGAATTCATTTCACTTAATAGATTCATCTTGCAGTTTATTTATTTATTTGTTTCAAACATCCTGGGACTTGGAGCATTGTAACAGGGCTGCCTGGATATGCATCAAATGAGCTTTTATTGTAGATATTATACCAGGAGTCTATCAGTAGCTCTTCACGAGATCATTATCAGGGAACTACAAATTAAAATTCATTTCATCAGGTCCAGTTCCTTAACCCTGCAGCCCTGTATTATCACTTCTCTCTTTTAGAAAAAAAAAAAAAGCTTAAGAGAAGAAGAACAGACAATATTTCCCAAATATATGGACCTTAATATTGTGTTAGAAGTGAGAATGCACAAAAGCTCCCATGGTGGCAGGAGATGACGAGCAGCATTCCATGGAGGAATCTGTGAGGATCTGGGGACATTATGGCATAAACAGCATAAAGAATTCCATGTAAATGCCAAGATTAAACCCCCAGCAGCTGGGATCAATCCGTGCCCAAGGACAATTTAATATGTGTGAGAGTAGGAGGATAACATGTCACACTGGGACCACAAAATTTCCATATGGGGACCTTTAAACTTCCCTTTCAACAGCTGCAGCTCATATCCCAACATTCCTTTCACTCCCTTTAATCCACACTGTGCAAAGCCAAGGACCAGAGCTCCACTTGCAGCAGAGGTCCTTGGAAACCTGAAGCTGCCTGGTCCCAGCAGATCAGGCTGTCCCTGGGTGTCACCATGATATTTTATGAAAATCCCTCTGCTAGGATTTTCTCCTGAGGAGCTGAGAAGCCTCAGAAAAGAAATGTAAACAATAACTGTCTGATGGCTGTGGAATGTGGTCTGGACATTGTTTACCAGCAGGTGCATCTTTGATTGGTCCATGTGGGTTGTTTCTACTTAATAACCAATCAAAGATCCAGCTGTGTTGGACTCTCAGCATCACGAGCTTTTGTTATCATTCCTTTCCAGCTTTCTGATGGATCCTTTTTCTCTGTTCTTTTCAGTATCGTTTAGTATAACATTTTAATATAATATAATATCATAATATAATAAATCAGCCTTCCAAAACATGGAGTCAAGATTCTCATCTCTTCCCTCATCCTGGGAACCTTAAACACAACCACACCTGGGGACAGCCTTGTGCCATCCTCCTGCACCCACCCTCATGAGGAAAAACCCTCATGGATTTGGAGGGCAGTGCTGAAAGGAGCAGTGGACAGCAGCAGAGCCCTTCTCCTCTCCTCAGCCACGCTGAGTAACTCCTCAGGGTAAGGAGGCATCACAGCAGCCTCATTCAGACACTCTGCATTTGCTTCTGTGCTCACTCTGCCCCTTCCTCCCGGAGCTGGGGCCAAGCCAACACTCCTGGGGCTGCTCTCACCAGAGCTTCCCCAGCTCCAGACCCTCAGCTGCAATAATCACAGCTTGATGTGAGATCAGAACAGAAAGTCTGACTTCCCCTGCTCCTCCTGACAGCCACTGGAGCTTGCAGAGGAGCTGCCCTGCCCAGAGCAGCATCCCCAGCCCCAGGAGCAGCCACTCCTGACCCTCAGAGGGGATGGGAGGTGAGCCGTGCTGGGATCTCATTCCTGCCTTAGCCTCACCCTTCCCTCTGAGCTCAGGGCATTTCTTCCCCTCTCTGCTCTCCCCACTCCAGACCAGATGCAAAAAAACCCTGTTGGAACATGGCAGCAGCAGAATAAAGCAATGCAAGGTCTCAAACCCCAAACCCAGCTGGAGTGATCCATGCAAGAGCACGAACACAAGCAGAGCTTGCACAGCAGGAATACCCAAAGTGACAAGTCCATAGAAAATATCAAATTAAAGATTGGTTTACCTGGCACAAATATACTGCAACTTAAACAGGCAAAAGCTCTCATCTGTCTGGTTTGTAAAGCTTTCAAAGTTATTCTGACCCTTCTTTGTGTCCATGTAATCCTTTAACGGGGGGAAAACCTCCCATTCATGCAAGACAAGTCAGAAGATTATGTTCTTGACAAGCCAGTGGGGATGTTTAGTGCCTTTTTAATAAAAACACACCCAGAATATCCTGCAAAAAGGGCAAATTAAGTGCAAATTTCTGCATTGACAACTTGAAAAGACTGTGGTGTGAGCAGAGCTGAATTCCTACTGCTAATTGCTTCAGTGTGATTTATGCCAGTAGGTGCTACAGGAGGGATAGGATACTAGCAGATAACAATACTTCAAATTAAAAACAGAATTTGCATCAAATTAAAGTACCACTAAACTTGGGACATCACTAGAAGTGCACTGGGACGGTCAGCAGCAAGACCCAAAAATCCCTGGATCCACCCCAGTTTCAGACATGTGAAGTCACCTGAAAACAGCAGTGGGGAGGTTTTGGAGCAAAGACAAGCAAGGGGTCACAGAGAGAGAGCAGGAGTGAGATCCTGACCTGGGTAATTCCATTAACTTCTGGGAAATTGCATCAGGCTCCACCAGAGATGCTGAATTTGGCACCAGTTCTGTGGAATGTACACTGAATAAATGCACATGATTTACTGCTTGCTGCTGCCTTGGTTTTAGTGCATTTTTACTGAGTTGTTGCAAAAGTAATTTCTATTTGTATTTAGAAGCACAAGAAAAACTAAATGTCTTTAAAGTAAAACAGTTTTATTAATTATTCTAAAAAACAACCGAGTGTTTCCTAAAATATAAACCACTATCTATGTTATATACACCTATTCTTCTATTATTCCATCACTGAATTTTGTTAAAAATATAAGCAAGTTCCCTAAAAGACCATCTGAAAATCCTATTTCTCCTTGAAATCAAATGGCCATGACTCGCTCTCACACTTCCCTGCTGAAGTCACTTCACACTTCCATAGAGGAATCATTTTTGGTTCACTGAGTTGTTTTTTTGGAGAAAGAGACCAGGAAATAAATATTTTGTGAACAGATATTCCAATCTGTGGGATGAAATCCCTTCAGGATAATGGGACAAGGCAGCTCCATGCCACAGAGAATTTGCTGTTACTCAGGAATATTTTAAGGGCTCAATCCAGACATCAGGAATATTTCCAAGATCAATGAAGGCAGCTGGATTTCAGGCTGTACACACAGAGGAGTTTGATTTGTGGTTTCACCCAAACCAGAATGGTTTGGGATGGAGAAGACCTTAAAGCCCAACCAGTTCCACCCCACCATGGACAGGGACACTTCCACACACCAGGATGCTCAAAATCAGGACACGGAGATCACAAAGAATCATTAAAAACAGAGAGCAGAGAATGATTAAACCAAAAAAAAATTAAAAAAAACAAACCTGGGAAAAAGCTCCAAGCCCTGCAGAATATATTTAATAGGCAGCACCAAAACAAATTAAAAACAAAGATCCAAACAATGGCATCTCCTTGCAGGAGGAGCAGTGACAGCTCCCCAGGATGGGAAATGGCCGTGCTGGAACAGCAGCGATTTTCAGGGAATTACTGGCGTGCTGTGTTTGGTTTGCTGTCTCCCACCTTGCGTTTCCCAGACTGTATCAAAGCACAGACTATAACAGCTCCAATTTCTCTCACAGCAGCTACACCATGTGAGAAAAATTGACAGATTAAATAGAATGTAGCTGCCAAAGCAACTGTGAACTATGGCTGCCCAAGAGAAGAAAATGATGTTCCTGAGTATCATGTTAAGAAGCACTTTTGTGATCAAATGCAACAAGAGTCCATTTCATTATAATGCACTTTAAAAAAAAAAAAGCAAAAAAAGCAATTTTTTCCCTCAGCCCAAAGCATTCCTGCAGCTCACATAACCCTCCTGCCTCCCCACCTGAAATACAAGTGCCACACACAGAACAAACACACGCCTTGAATTTCTCTGGGCACTTCTATTTTGATGAATTCTCAAGACCAACCAGCTTCAAGAAGGAAAAAAAAAAACCAAAAAAACGAAAGAAAAAAAACCCAAAAAAACGAAAGAAAAAAAAAAAAAAAAAAACAAATGGTTTGGGTTGGAAAGGACCTTAACAAAAATTGATGATGCTGTGCTAAATGAGCCCCTCGCTCGGCTGGCGAGGCGGGCGCTAATCCAGCCCCAGCCTGGAAGTTCAGTGCTTCATCAACGCTGACATGCACATGCCTAAGCGCCACTGACATCTGCATACATGCCTTATTTGTCTTGCTCTGCCTTCATTAAAAGGACAAATTGATGTCTCAAACATTTTAAACTCGTCACAGAATTCTCCCAGGCTCAGCAGAACGTGCCCCAGAGCTGCTTCGGAGGCCACGTGTGCTCTGGTGGGGTGGCAAGAGATGGAGAGATAAAAGGGTTTTATGGCTTGTTTGTGAAAAAATAAATGCCTGGTCATACCCCACACCGAGAATCCAGAATCCCAGAATGGGATAGCACAGAATTCCAGAATGGTTTGGGTTGGAAAGGACCTTAAAGCCCATCCAGAGCCACCCCTGCCATGGCAGGGACACCTTCCACTGTCTCAGGCTGCTCCAAGCCCTGTCCAACCTGGACACTTCCAGGAATCTGGGACAGCCACAGCCACAGGGCCTGCCCACCCTCACAGGGAAGAATTTCATCCCAATATTCCATCTAACCCTGCTCTCTGTCAGTGGGAAGCCATCCCCACTTGTCCTGTCTCTACATGCCTTTGTAAACAGTTCTCTCCATCAAGATTTGCAACTTCAGCCTGCATTAAACTAAAGATAACATAAAAAAGGGTTTTTTAACAGCTCATAATTTAGTCATTGGGATAAAAATTGTAATAATCCATTTGTAGGCTCCATTCCTGTGAAATTGCCAATAAGTGTGATTTCATCAGCCCTTTACCAAAAGGCAGTGAATAAAGCAGTGATTTTTGGGAGCTCTGACAGAGGCAGGTGGAGAAAGCTCTGATGTCCTCTGGAGATGGGTGGGACAAGAGCTCCAGAGCCTGGCTGGGCAGCTCAGCTATTCCAAGCACAGGTAAAATGGGTGTTGTAATGAACCAGCTGCACTCCTACAGCTTCAAACTCAGCCCAAGTCCTGGTGACTCAGATTTCCAGGAGTACTCTGGTCCTTCATTAGCAAAGTAAATAGCAGAGTCAAACCACAGCATCTTCTGAGGGAAGAGATGCTCCAAACCCCTCAGGCGTTTGCCATTTAGTTGACTTTTACAAGGCAGCAGAAAGAGCAGAAACCATCCAAACTTCAGGCATCCAAACCAGCCCTGAGACTGCTCTTGAGCTCAGCCCTCCCTCCCAAGCTGCTCAGTGTGACAGCATCCCAGTTCCAAACTGAAACACTAATATTAATCCAACAACTGACTCCAGAGGTTCTCTCTTTTGCCTGGATTTTTCAGATTTTTTCCTAACTAATGTGATTTCTTAATTGTAAAGAAAAGATTCATTTGTGCTTTGTAAGTAAGGGACAGGTGAGGGAGCAGAGCAGCTTCTGGAAGTGAACTTGCTCCTTACAAAGGCTCAGCAACTTGTACAATGTTCAAATACTTCAATTATACATTGGATAGAGCACCCTGGTCTGTACAAACTGAATACTCAATGTTAAGCAGCTGATTTTAGATGAGAAAGGCAAGAGTAGTTCAAATCAAACAGACAATTTATAATTAACAAAAAAACCCTGAGTTATCTCTGGCTTCAAGCACTGCTTGTGGATCCTTCAAGCTGCAAGAGGGAACAGAGGGGAAGGTAGGAGAAATCCCTGTTATTCCTAAATTCCAGTCAGACTTTAATTTCAGAAGCAAGGCTGCTTCTTGATTTCACTCTGAGAATTCTTCTCCCATTTCCAGTTCTCCCTCATCAGTGCTGTGCACCCCTGCAGTGCAAACCCTCTGCCAGGAGTGGTCACAGGGAGGTAATTCAGCATCTCCCATGGTCTGGATGGCTTCCATGGGGCCCTTTGGGTGGTGATAACAATTACACAACATTTTTGTGGCTATTTTCAGCTCATCCTGCAACCACCTTAATTCTAGCTTGTTATCTTAGAACCACAGAATGGCTGGGGATGGAAAGGACCTTACAGCTGATCTCATTCCACCCCCTGCCATGGGCAGGGACACCTTCCCCTAGCCCAGGTTACTCCAACCTGGCCTGGGACACTTCCAGAGCAGCCACAGCTTCTCTGGGCAACTCCATTGCTCCAGCCTGGCCTGGGACACTTTCAGAGCAGCCACAGCTTCTCTGGGCAACTCCTTTCCTGTTGGAACCCAGGACATCCCTCTGGGTGCCCTGGATGGCTCAAAGCCCTGGCAGGGGCTCAGAGACCCTGGCAGGAAGCCAAAGACACCTGGGAATTTGATCTCAACCCATGGAGCAAATTACCAACTTTGTATGAAGAATTACAGGTCACAAAAGTTTAAGCAGCACAGCAGTAGCAATCACAGGAAAAATTTTGGAGCACTGTAGAGGGGGGTTTTGGACCTTGTACAGGGGGGTTTGGATTCTGTGCATGAGGTCAGGGGCTCCAGGATGGAGGGATTTAAGAGGGACATCAGCACTGCACGTCAATGAAACCAAGCAAAGTCAGCTGCAAACATTCACAGATCTCCCATGCTTCAGTCAGTGATTTCTGCAAACCTGAAGTGGCTGCTGGAATCTGCCACCGTTTCCTGCTGCTTTCACTGCTCCAAAGAAGCCAACGAGATGGAGCTGAACCAGTCTGCACTGGGCCCAGCACTCACGCCAGCAGCTCTGCTAATGAGGGTGCTGCTCAATAAATGGTGTTCCATAGATTTAAGGACTAAAGGAACAGCTGTACACTTGTACTCGTCTTGGTACAAATTTTCTGTTTCAAAACATAATTATAGGCCGGGGGAGTAAGGAAGATAGAATAAGAGCATGATGAACGTTACAAAAACTACCAGGAAAGCAATTATTTCCAATCAAAGTGTGTTGGATTAGCCCAGAAGCATTTTTCTTTGGAAGCCTTACAAGCTATCTGATGGGAGCTGAAGTGTTTCATGAGCTCAGCTGGTGAGCACAGGGGGACAGGGCAGGGGGGACACCTGGCACAGGTAGGGAGGGATCTCTGCCCTCAGAGAGGGCTGGGGGTGCTCCTGCATCTCTGCCTCTGCTCTCTCCCTGTCAGGATCAGCACTCCAGACAGGCAGCACATTTAATAGAAGGGAAATGATTTCGGATTACAGTGATCAATGCTAGAAAACAGTGACCCGGGGATACAAAGCTACAGTTCATAAAATACCAGCAGAGATTATCACACTCAAAGTACTTCCATTTCAGTTGTTCTGACCTTCAATTGGAGCTGAATTTTTTTTTTTTTTTTCCTTAAGCCCTTTAAATCTTCTGTTGAAAATACCATGGTGTTGAAGACTGGCCTGCAGCAGCATTTAGAGGATTTCCCTCCTGCATGGCTCTGTCCAAGGTAGGTGCTGGGATTCCTCCCACAAGGGGTGTCTGATTCAAAGCCAAAAGGACTCTTTGAAAATCCCCAGAGCAATCTCATTTCAAGACTAGCACGTGCATCCTTAAAGCAAGCTTCACTCACACTGCCTCTGCTCTATTCTCCCTCTGAATAAATCCTGGAACATGGAAATGCTCTGAAGAGATGCTGCTGCTCAGCAGAACGAGGCTGGTGAGTGTTACCAACACCAGAGGCAGGAGAAAGACAGAAGGAATGGGAAATGTTAGGGAGGTCCTGCCAGTCATTTCTCTAAAAAAAAAATAAAAATAAACCAATAAAACAGAGTCTGACAAGCACATTCAGCTGTTGTTTGGTTTCTGGGGCAATGCAGTATGCAAGTGGTCAATGGCTGCTCTTTCCTGGAGATAAATGTGCCCATAAAAGCATTTTAAATCATTGAGGACATTACTCACAGCAGTGCTGAATGATGGACGTGCCACGTCCTGCCAGCAACGAAGGTGATTTCTTTGCTGAACTGCTCTGCCGAGCAGCATAAGTGCTTAAACCAAAATAAGCTCCTCACACCTACAACACTTCTGAGAAGACTCATAAAATAAGACAAGATAAACCACGTTTTAGGCTAAGAAGTTCATGTGTGCTCACCAGAACTGAGATGACAGATGTGTCTGTCTGCAGCCAGCCTCCTCCTCAGCCAGAAATAAACCACACAGCAAACACACCCGGGCTGTTTGCTGTCACCCCTCATTGTTCAGATCTTTGAGGAGATAACCCAGGTTCTTCAAACAAGCAAAAACAGTCCTAAAACCACTCTGGAGCTGCAGCGCCTTTATGAAATGGCTTTTCATTCTCTGCTTTTCCATGCAAATACTCTAAATAAGGGGGAAAGATTCCCTGGAGAAATGTATCAATATTAAAAGCTCTGGGCATTCTAAGGAGGGTCTTTATTCCAAGCTGATCTCCAAACCCAACCCCTCTCCAGCAGATTTCTCTGCAGACACATCAAAAAGTCACACAAGATGATTTCATGGGTCAAATCATGCCTGGTTTCACCAGCTCATTTCCCCAACTGCCAGGGCCACCCCTGCAAGAGTTAAATTCTGATATAATAAAAAGCAAAAACTTACTTCCAACCCTTGGTCCACCTTCCAGCTCAGTAAATAGCAGGGAAATTATTTAATGCAAATAAACTCCATTTGCACTGTTCCTAACCAACAAAACCATGCAGAGGAGCCTTGAGCAGCTCTCTCTCCCAGGATGTTCAGTGCCACTGATCTTGCTGTTAAATGCATTATTTCTCCCCCACCGGATAGGAAGGATAGATAAGGAAGGATTTATAAATGAATGAGGTGGTCAGTGCCTCCTCAGAGGAGACCTTTAAGTCAATACAAACAAATGGTGTGGCCTTTCTGTACTTCAGAGGCAAAGATAAATATATAAATAAATGAACGCAGATATTCTTATTCTGAGCCCTTGCCTCTCCCATCCTCCTGCCTGCTTAATGGCCTGCAGTCTGTATTTATGAACACTTGCAGATCACTGGGGTTGTTCTGGTTTACTGGAGCTGCTGCTTGTGTTGCCCCAGACACTGCAGAGCCTCCTGGTGTGCCCTGGGATCTGGGCAAAAAAGAAAAAAAAAACCTCCTGGATTTTTCACTAAAAATCTCTTAAAGTGCTTTCCACTCTACATTTTGGGCCCCACATGATGAATTCACCTGAACACTTTATTCCTCTTCCTGTTGAGTTGATGCTCTGAGTGGGACCCAGAGCCTGAGCATCCTCCAGCTGCACCTGGAAGCAGCAGGATCACCAGAAAAGCACCCCTGAACCACCAGGGAACACCTTTAGAACACAAAATTATCCATCTGCTCTCAGCTTCACAGAGCTCCTCATCTCCAGCAGCCCAACCCAGAGGAAAAAGGTGATTTAGCCCTGTAATTAAGCCCAAGGAGTGATCATGGAACCAAAAGTTAACCCAGAATTAGATAAATCAGCGCCTTCACAAAGAAAGACACTCCAACAATTTTAATTACAACTCAGGCCCTGGTTTTGCTACCCTAAAAATGAAGTGGCTTTCTGAAATAATGAGGTTATTGTGCTTCATTAAGTGAGAAAAAGTTAATTGGGTTCACAAGAAGAGCCACACTGCAGTAAGTCCAGCTTTTTCTTTCTGACAAGCAAATATTTGGGGGAAAAAATACACTTAAGGAAGGGAACACCATCCCTAGCAGGCAAGAGCATGGGGTCATGTAAACAAACAGGACAAGCTCAGAGTTGGGCAGGAGATGTAAAAAAGGAGGAAAAATAGGAAAGAAGGAACTTCTGGAGCGGCCTCTTCAGCAAACACAGAGCAAACCAGGAGAACTTCACCCAGGAAAATTTGGTTTTGTGCATCCACTGCAAATTGTTCAAAATAAAAACTTTATTCTGCAAATGAAGGGGAAAGTTCTCACCTGGAGGAAATTCAACTTTTGGCATCAGATATTGTCTGCTCCCCATATTTTGGGGACAATTAGTATCTGTTTTGAGACTGTGATTGAAGGAACAGGACAAATACAAGGAAAACCTGTGTTTTGCAAGGTGTTTGTGGGATCGTGGTGGTCCCAGCTCTGTCCAACACCCTCCAAGCACTCTGAGATATTCTGAACCATCACCTAAAGGGTTTCACATCTGCTGGGACACTGCTCAAGGCAGATAATCAAATTATTCCAGAATCAGAGAGAATAAGACAGAGGTGAAGCTGTTAAAAACCACCCATCAACCTAAAGGTCAGGGCCTCTGGCAACAAAGAGAAAGAATTATTCCTGCAGTCCTCAAACAGATTTATCCTGGATATAAAGCAGGACCATTTACAGCTCAGCAAAATTTGAAAACTGGTAGTAAAGCACATTACAAGCTTTCTTAATTCAATTTTCCCTGGCATTTATTGTGGTTAATAAAATACCCAAATGTCATCGAGATTTATAAAAATGTATTTATAGGTTAATAAATGCGTAAAATGGATTATTCAGAAAAAAAACAGCTTACAGAAAGCCTAAATGGATACAGATTTGGGGGTTGCTGCCTGTCAGGGGGGTAATTAGTGCTTATTTACACAGATTTTCCTTCCCTGTGAAAATGCAGCCCTGAATGCGGAGTTCAGGCTCGGTGTTATCTCCTCTGTGAACTTTTATGCACCAAAATGGAAGAATAAAGGCTCCTCCAAAGATCCTTTGCAGATTCTTTCGGGAATACAACCCTGCTACTCTCCAAAACAAAGACCATCAACACTAAAATTCAGGATGAAGATTTGCCTGGGCTGGAATGGTGACAAACAGGGGAAAGAGGCTCTGTTTTGAGTTCAAGGAAATAACTTTAAATAAGAAAAATACACATTAAAGCATGCTGGGACAAGCTGGAAGCACTGATGGGAGTGACAGGCTCTATTTCCACATTTTTATGGAGTATTTCCAGAGAGTGACTCAGTTTTTTTGCTAAATAGGCACAAAATTTAAACTATTTATTGACTTCTTCCAGCTGTGTCAATAAACTACTTTGGATGGTTCAGTATTTGGTCTGTGTGCACATATATACACAAAAAAGTGGATTATTTCCTTTCCTCGCTTCTTTACATGCTGGATTACAAAAATGCTCTGCATCCAAGCAAAATTCCGAGTATAGAGAGGAAAAAAATGTATAAAAACTATAAGTATAAAATAACAGAAACATAAAATAATATAAAACTAATATAAAAAAAGAAGAAATAATATAAAATAAATAATATGAAAATAATTAAAAGGTATAAATGTAACATTTTTAAAATAATAAAAATAGTAATAAATAATAACATAAAAATACAAAACATACACTTATAAATATATATATATTAAAAAAAAGCTACAAATCCATACTGATCCCATGAAAATTCTGTCCTTTTTGCCTCATTTTTAATAAACCCTCCTGAAAAAGTCCTGTCAAATATTAGCTTTTCTCTCCCTGCTCTTCATTCTTAATAATTCAAGTTCAGCCTTTTCATTGCTGTTTCCAGATCTCGGTGTCACCCCCAGCCAGAACTTCCCTGAAATAAACTTTAATGTGCTTTAATAATATTCCTGCTAATGCTGGTGATTGGCAACGCTCTGGTTTTAACAACTGCTCCAGCACTGAGTGTAACCAAAGCTTTTATTTGTAATTACTGCTCTGAGCTGAATTCTGGTACAATCCCATTTATATCCAAATTATTTGTAATGAACGTTGGGCCGCACCAGACTAGAGGGCTACACGTTTAAAAGAAAATGGATTAATATTTTATTTTCAAGCCGTTTCAAATGCATTTCTGTAACTAATAAAGAAACAAAAAAAAAAAACCACATCAAGCCCTTGCTATGATAATTAACTAAAAAGGGGATTTTCTAACTCACGGAGCACTGCATGAAGTTTTTTGTTCATTAGAGCACAAGTGCAGCAGAGATTTATGGGCACAAATAGACATAATTTCAGGAAAAGCAGAGAGAGGGATGCACACACACAAATAACATAAAACACTGCAACTTATGGGATGTGCTGAGCCTTTTAAGCACTGAGAGGACAAACATTTCAAGGCACTCATCCCTTCTAAAAGGTATTTAATAGAATGGAAAAGCCTCACGTTTCCCAGAAAGCTTTCATGGACAGCTCATTGTTTTTAGACAAATGCTTTCTGAGCCCTCACTAATACAGTAAGTTATAAAAATTCTTGGCAATGTCGTTCTCATTCCAGAAGCTGCCATTTTTTAATTGACACTTCTGATTATACAAGTAAAGGACACTGCTTTCCCTCTTTTTTTTTTTTTTTATACCTTCATTTACTTTAAAACTTATCAGGGAATTACAGACATTTCCAGGCATTAGTCTTAAAAGACAGTAGCAAAGAAATATTTCAGGCCCTTAATGCCATGAGTTTTAGCAGTTGCTGAGCTTTTCCAGAAAATTATTCCAGAAAATTCATTATTTCACTGAATACTCCCACTTCCTTTCAAAACCCTGCAAGATGCAGAAATGTCCTGGCAGTGCCAAATGTCTTTTTTCCAAGCTAAAACAGAGATTGCTGGGATGGACAATGACCACCATTCCTACACTTTTTATCACAACCACCACAATTATCTTAATTATCATTATTTTTAGCAACATTTCCCCACAGTGCCACTGAGATGTCGGGGTGGGAGCCCCAGGGGTCACTCCTGCCCCTTCCAGACCTTTCACTTTGTTGGGATTTTGAGCTACACACAGCCCCCAGATTTTTAGCTTCCCTTCTTTCCTCCATCTGCAGTCCCACTCTCCAATTAGCTTTAATTATCATTTGCATCATTAGCCTTTGGTCTTGCCCCCGGGTGCTCACCCATCCCTTGAGGCTGACGACAGCAAGGAAGGAGAGATTCACTCCAGAAGAACTCCCAGGAAATGCCAGTCACAAAAATTTCACTGTCAGGAAAAGTTAAGGTTTATTCAAAGCCCTTTTTGAGACAAAAAAGTGAGACTGGAGACTCCACAAACTTTTCTTGGCAGCTTCTGGGCCTTTTAAGTGACAGCTTTTCTAAGGCAGTCAAACAAGAAAGTGCTCACTGCAGCCTCCCTCTCTCTGTGCAGCGTTTTGCCTCCAGACTGAATTACATATTCTGCAAACTCTACTTTTTCGGAATGGCTTTCAAGAAAAAGGGGTAAATTTTTAGATGATCCAATTAATTTAGTCAGGACATGGCTGTCCTAATTAATCCTGCATGATTCAAAGACTATTTATGCAGTACAGCTGCAAGAACAAAAAAATGTATTTATCCTAAAAAAAAGCCCTTAGAAAATAAAGTTTCCTGTCTTGGTCCAAAGTCCATTTGACCCACTGGAAAAATACCACCAATTTGGAAGGAGGCTTTTAGAGCAATTTGCATTATTTTTAGGAAAGATTATCTTAAAGCCAAGATTCTGAAAGACTCTTCAGAAGTCTAAAGCACCACTCGAGACCAAGTCACAAAAGCTTTCTGCAGACAAAATTCTCATTACAATCAGCAGGGGTTTGCTCTCCTAATGAATATTTGAGTGAACTGATTGGAGTGCTCAGCTTTGGAGGTGGTTGGAGCACAAGATCTTCTTGACTCAATGATTTCCCTGCAATACACAGCACTGATCTCTTGGAAAACAGCAATTGTGGCAGGGCTGAAAAGGGTGGAAATGGGTGAAGTTCTCTCGGAGTAGCTCTCTGAAGTACAAATTGTTCTTCCTTCAATGACAGCGCTCAAAGTTCCCATCAAATAAATGATCCAACTGTTCTAACTCCTTCAAATAATACAGACAGGCTGGAATTCTTACCCTCTTGTGCAAATAAACTCAGAGAAAAAGAAATTAAGGAGTTCTTGTCCTCTTAAATCTGCCTTGATTCACAGCATGATAAAGTCATGAACGCGGCGACATCCGGAGCGGCACTAAAGGGAAACGGAGTTACAGCTTCAATAACCAGATCCCACAGCGGAGCTCTTCACAGCTCCTGGCACTCCCAGTGGATCACAACATCCACCCCTGGGTTTTCATGATTAAAGGGCAAACTGCAGCTGTCCAACAGAAGCATTCATGTTCATGCACCACCCAAAATCCTTGGCATGTAAAGCGACGGCACCGAACGTCAGCAGAGTTTTTATTGGTTCCACAAAGCACTGAACTGGTTTAGGGAGATTTTAGGGGCTTTCAGACACGTGCACTTCAGCATGGGACTTTGTGTCAGTCCACCCACTCCCGTGGAGTTTGAGCAGTGTGAAAAATTGGGATCAGACCCCAGAGGTTCCTAACAGGTTTTAATCCCACACAGACGCTGGGGGATGTTCCGTAGGCATCATCCCCCTCACCCAAATTCCTGCCAAGTGGTTTCAGACCTGGCATTCTGGAGTTGGCCACCTCTCAACACAAAGTGCCAGGAGGACTTCTCCATAGGATATTCCAAGTGGCACAGGGAGGTTTCTGAGTCCTTCCCAGCCCACCTTTGTACACCCCAGAGTTCCACAATCAGCTAATTTGGCCAACAAAGCCAATACAAAATCCTTCTGTCTCCTCTCCCCCTCTTCATTCTTCTTCCCCATATTCAAAATTATATCCTGTTCTCCTACAGCAGCTTTTGTTGGGCTGTTTCATCAAGTGGATCATTAAAAACAACATTTCTCTGATTATATTTATTTAGTTTTACTTATATAAATAGGTTGCTTCTCCAGAAAGGTCGCTTACTCTTATTTCTCCTTTTTTTTCCCCCCCAGGAAACAGAAAATATTTTAGTACATTCTTCTATTTAAACAAGCACAGTAGATTAATTAATGTATTTAGTCTCTGGAAAGCTTCTAAGTTCTGTCTAGCAGAAAGTGGCCATGAAATTTTCTAGGTTTTTCCCTGTAATTAGGCATAATAATTAGCACAATAATGCCCTTGTTAACATCCTTAATTATATGCAACTAGTGCATCAGTAGCTCCTAGAAGGAAGCTGGTTACCTTTCCCATCTCCTGTGGGCACAGCAAACCAGGATCCTGTGCTGAGCAAGGACAGGCTGCGGAGCCACAAATCAAACAGCAAAACTCCTCAGTCTGAAACAGCCCCAACTTCAAAACCACTCCTCAGAAAAGTCGTAAAATAGCTCCCAGCCAGGCAAAAAAAGTTCAATAAACCCCTCCACATCAAAAGCAGCACCGGGTTCTCCCAACACTCAAGTTTGGCCATTTGTTCCTTCAGACCCATTAATCAGCTCCGGCCGTGGGTTCTGCCTCGGCTCTGACGGAATCAACACAGGGACCTCTTACATTTTTACATTTTCGGTGCGTCCTGCCCTATCACCAAGCTGCTCAGGTTAGCTCTGCTGGGAGGCTGGCTCCTTCCAGGAATAGAAATTAATTAATCAGTGTATTTTCCGCCCCCGTGCCAGGAAAAACATCCCTGATTAAAACGCCGCGCTCAAGTTTTCGCAATCACGGCCGACACCGCTATTGATTAAATGGAAGCCTTGTGAGCACATACTCATTTTAGAGGTAGATTTATTTCATTCTTCTCAAGCTGCTTTGTTTTAATTAAAGGGTGTATTCCAGACATGCTATTATTATATGTTGAGAACACCTCTGTAAGCCTAAACTGTCTTTGTGGAAAAAAAAGAGTGCTCGTGGATGATGGAAGCATTAATTCTCCAGTTCAAATCAGTCTAGAGAACAGCATGCCTTGGAGGCAGTCACTGAAACTTGGTGTGGAAGCTCCAAATCCATCTACAACTCTGCTTCCAGACAGGAAAAAAAACCACTTCAAACACAAGCAGTTGGGGCATCCCAAATAAATCCCCCCAAGACCGCAAAGCTGGCAGTGTTGGCATCTTATTTGGCTGATATCACTTAAATGGAAATAAAGAAAGCAACAACCTTTTGGTCACAGCCTCTCAGCAGTTGCCCTCACGCCCTCATACACTTGGTATTCCATGTTATCCTTTCCAGATTCCACAGGATAGGACATCACCCTTGCCCCAGCACATTTTCACATCTCACTGCTTTCTTTTGTATCTTTATGGAGACAAATGGTCACCAATTTCTTTTGAAAATACCAGATATTAATCCTCACACATTCCATTATAAGGAAATCATGCTAAATTAGCCAAATAATTATAAATTGTGAATTATCCAGTCAGGTTTGATAGATGAGAGCTTGAAGCACTCTTGACCTTAAATACCTCATACATTTCTCACTATTTTACTTGCAGTACAATTGCATGGAATCCTCTGGGAAGAAGAGTCTGATAAATGCACATTCTTTAGTTATTTTGCCATTTTTTAACTTACCAAAACCACACAACTCTTCTCAAGACGTCTAGAACATTTTCAGGCCTCTGTGTGCATAAATTAGTGGTGCTGCATAAGGCAGCCCTAATTAATGCACTCACTATGGGCCCAATTAGTTCCCCTGTACCAGAATGCCAAACAGATTTCCTTAATAAAGCAGAACAGATCACATCTAATATTTATATAGAAGGCCAAACTTGGACTGTTGTGTCACCAACTCCAGACTTTGAGAAAGGAATTCTGAATCAGCAGGGACACCTTTCACCATCCCAGGCTGCTCCAAACCACATCCAACCTGGCCTTGGTCACTTCCAGGGATCCAGGGGCTGCTCTGAGCACCCTGTGCCAGGGCCTCCCCACCCTCCCAGGGAACAATTTCTCCCCAATATCCAATTTAAATCTCTCCCACATGATGAGGCTCTGCGATCTCACCCTCCTCCTGCCCAGAGCAGCCCCTTCCCCTCTGGGGGCAGGAGGTGATAACCTGGTGTCAGACAGCTGTCAGAGACTCAATATCTTGATTATTCACTTGTTAATATTTTGATCTCTCCCAGCCCAGCTGGTTTCATTCCTTGGTTAAGGCTGAGCCATGCCTGAGTGCTCACAAGCTGAGGCTCCACCAAGGGAGCCGAGAGTGACGTGGGGAACTGAGAGAAAACAACCCAAAACTGCTGCTGACGTTAGTGCCGCGGATGTTTCTCACTCGTGTTGGGAAGCAGAAACCCTGCCAGACATCTCTGTGCTGCGGTGATTCTGCTTCAAGCCCTCCCTCTGCATTTGTAACCTACTTGAGGCATCTGCCATGTCTTTATTTTGTCAAGTTTTGGCTGCCCCAGGTGCCGAGAGCATCACAGAAAGCACCAGGGACCACATGAAGGTGGTCAAACCCTGGGAAGGTTTAACTGTGCTGAGGTTTGCACAGTTAAATCGCAACCAAAATATTGACTTAAAGCAGTGCTGTGTGGATAGCCAAGATCAGTGTAAAGCAGGCTGTGAAGTGGACCATAAACTGATAAAGAAATGAAGTGAAATGGGGAACTGCTTCCCTGCATCCTCTGTGAGAAGAGTAATTTAAGATACTGCTGTCCCACAGGAAATATGCTTACAGGGGCTGTGAGCAAAGCCATGTCTGATGTACAGTGGCAGGATGAAGTGCACTAAGTCACTTCACATGACAAGCAAACCATTTTTCACCTTTCAGGCATTTATTTCAAGCAGATTAATCAAAATGAGCCATTTTGATTTTCATGGGTACCTAAATTGGTTTAACTCTTTTATCAAACAACCTCTATTCGAGACTCTGATAAAAAGTTAAATTCATGTAAACATTTTACAGCAGAATAACAAAAAAAAGTATCACATTATTTTTATAGGTCTAATGAGAATCCTATACCACCAGAAATTATGTAAAATGATACACCTGCAATAGAGTTGATCCAGTGAGTGCTCACATTTTGAATCCCACAAATCCCTTCCACCCCAGTAACACAAAATCCTGGATAAAAAACCACACATATTTTTGCTCAGGTATGTTTAGGTTTAAGTGTACAACTCTGCAATGAAGTTTGGCATTCTTTAAGCAGAGGGCAGTATTACATCAGGAAATGGTTATTAAAGTTACCTGCTCCACAGCATGCGAGATTACAGCACTGCCATTGAACAGACATATTCCAGGTAACTGATTTTATGGATGTATAAAGTTTCTGGAACTACAGCTATATTCAATTACGACAGAAAATTATAGACAGGAGAGCACTGCAGCCTCCTCCTACACTTTGCTAAGAATAAAAAACCTTCTTGTCAATGCATTGTTCTCCTTTGACCAAGTCCCTTTAATCTCAGAGGATTTACCCTTCTCTCCTCAAATTAGCAGCTCATGAAATATAAATACACCAGCAACTCTGTCCATTCATCCTTGAAATCCACACGTTCTCCCATCCCTCCTGGACCTGGCACTGCAGTCCTGTAACAGGAGCAACTCCTCTGAGCATCCTTTGATGCTCTGGTCCTTTTGGCTCCTTCAATCCCCAACCCTGCTGCTGCTGCCCCTTGTAATGGCAAAGTGGGAGCTGAAAACCCAGCCAGGAGATAAAATTCTCCAGCAAAGGCTCAGCCTTAGAACTTTTCCTCTCCTGCTTTGACATTTGTGCAACATTCAGAGGCCTCTTGCTCACACAGAGATGTTCCTCATCTCCAGCCAAGCACTTCAGATGGGAAGAATTATCTATTCCTCACTGACATCTTCCACTAAATGGAACATTTAATTAATTTGGTCCTAGGCCAGTCTGATCTCTTCTGCTCGCACGAAGACGAGCACGACTTGTAACTCTCTGGCACCGTTTCTTCTCCTCCTCCTCCCCCTCAAAAGGAACTTTAGTTGTTTACAGAATAGATACAAGAAAAGCCAAGCTGGTACAGTGACACATCATTAGTTAAAAATACACCACGGCATAAAGAGCTTTAGTGCCGAGAGCGCATCGGAATGCGGAATTACACGAAAATGGCTTAGGAAGGAAAATGAAAGTCATCTGGAAAGTGGTGATTTTTCCTGCTATGGGCTGGAGCAGAACAAAAAAGACTGCAAGCACTTTGTGTTATTGCAGAAAGCCAACTTTAGTGCAATTAACCAAGTTGAAAAAATTTTTATAAAGAGTTATAAAAATACTTGAAATGTATTACCATCTCTAAAATGCAGATGGTAAACAGAGGGTGTGAGGAGATGTGGGGGGAAGGTCTCAAAAGCCAACCCAAAGTGCAGGACCCTGGCCAGAGGCAGCATAAGCAGCAGAGACAATTTGTGATTTGCAGGAAGCTCTGAAGACAGAGAGATGGCAACACAGCAGAGACGAGAGGAGCTCCTGGGCAGATTCCTGACAAAGCCCAAAGCCAGCGAGCCTCACGTTGGGTCTGAGAGCCACAGCGAGCTGGGACTGCACAGAGCACAGCACAGGGAGCCAGGCTGAGCCCAGCTCAAAACCACAGCAAAGCCCAGAGCTGGGAGCTCTCTGTGAGACAAAGAGCTCAGCTCCTGCCTGAGGCTGGTGGTGATGCTGCCTCGTGGTCCTGAGCTGCTGGGAGCTCAGAGAGAGCCCAGGTTCACAACTCAGAACAGAAATATGGGCAGAGACCCCCTGAAATAAACCACCTACACCTTGGTTTGAAATAGAGTTCAGACTAAAATGATTAATTGAAAACCAGCAGGTGAAATGTAATCAGGTACCAGCATCTGTACAACACCTGCAGAAAGGTTTGGGTTGGAAGGGACCTTAAATCCCATCCTGCCCTGCCATGGCAGGGACACCTCCCACTGTCCCAGGCTGCTCCAACCTGGCCCTGGGCACTGCCAGGGATCCAGGAGCAGCCACATTTCCTCTGTGCCAGGGCCTCACCATCCTCACAGAGAATTTCTCCCTAATTGACCAATCTTCCACTGACACCAGAGAGATGCAGCCCCAAGCACACCCAAGGCATTTGGAATGCTGGAAAGCTGAAGATCAGACAGTTTAAGATCCTGATGCATAAAAAGAAATTATGAACAGAATATTTCTGTAGTTGTACCAAAAGGAATTACCAATATGAGATTGTCAATAGTGGGGGTTCAAGTTCATAACAAAGCACAACCCACTGCAGCTTCAGGGCTGCCAAAGAAGTCACCAAGAAAAAGTGAAAGAGATGCTCTAGTGGCATTTTGAAAGGGGGAAAAAAACAGAGGTAGCTCTAATCATCATCCTCTGACGAGGTGTTTTAATTCTAGGATAACAGACTGTGGCAAAACCTAAATAAAAACAAAAATAATCAGGACACATCTGTTCAGCATGAAAACATTTTTTTTTTCCCCCGTCTGCTTCCTATGGAAGAAAAAAGACTTCAAGGACTGTGCTGAGGATAAGATCTCCTGTATCAAAGCAGGTGATACAGTAGAGTTGTGATAATTCTTGTGGAATGAGAGGAACGAAGATTAAGAGGAAAATGAGGAAATGAGAGATCTTTGAACTGCTTTGAAGCAGGGCACCAAAAAGCTGCTCCAAATTCCCATTAACTTCAGCAGTGCATGAAATGCAGTTTACTGCCTGCATGGCTCCGTGTTCTGGAAATTCCAATAGTGGGCAGTTAAACCCTGGAAATACACAGATTACAGGCAGGGAAAGCAACACAACTCTGCACGCTCAGAGCTGGCAGTGAGTCAGCAGCACAAAGGAAAACACTGATTTAACAGGAACAGGCACACAGGCAAGAACTGATGGCCAGGAGTTTTTGGTGTGAGGAGGAATGAAAATAGTGGCTGTGAGACTGAAGTGATAACTCCTAAAAGATTCACAAGTGGTGAGGGAGCTGAAGTGATGGAAAAAGAGCAGAAGGAATTACAGACTGGAGACAAAGAGTGAGTCATATTCCAATTCCTTCTTTGTGCCACATGGTGTATTGGGGACAGCTGCCACTCAATAAATCCTAAAATAACATTTTACTAGAAAACTTTTGAGCAGGGCAGTTGCACCACATCACCTCTACAGATCCCTTCCAAATCAAACAAAAACCACCAGAATTTGCAACACAGTTTATGCAGATTAATCATTTAAAAAGAGCATTAAGAGAAATCAAACAAAATATGTATTTGCAAGTAAGGAGATAAAGATGATGTTGTTCTTAAAATGGTATAAACAGGAACAATGATCAGTTTGAATGAATTAAACAAACCAAAACCATCTTGTGTTTCTTCTCAATAAGGACAACTGTGAACCTGAGAAACTAAGATCCAAATTCAAAGAAAAAAAGTTCAAAACTGACCCTAAGGAATATTTCTCCTCCCTTCCATTGGCAGATGGATCCTTTGAAGCAAGGAATCCATTTGCCAAACACTTCCAGGGGGGCAAGGGATGCAAATTTTCACCCAAGACCAACATGAAGACAGAGAAACCAGGGAAACATTCCTTGAGCGAATCACACTCCAACACCTTCATGCAGAATCACATCTATAATCTTTTTATTGATAACTAAAAGGGTGAAAAAATCAGTTCTAGCAAAGATTAGACTGAATATTTTAATCCACAAAGATAAATCTGAATTATAGACTTCCTGAAGAACCTTTGTTTCTGTCTGAGCAATTTATTTTGAGGTATCAACTATTTCAAAAAGGAGGAGTAAAATCAAAGCAAGCCATGAGGGGTTGGCAGCATTAGATGTTTCATCCAGACTTTGCCTTAGTTTGGGGTTTCCTAATTTTTAGCCACAATTCTCAGTATCACACAACCCCAGACTGGTTTGGGTTGGGAGGGACCTTAAAGTTCATCCAGTTCCACCCCTGGCACCTTCCACTATCCCAGATTGCTCCAAGCCCTGTCCAGCCTGGCCTGGAATCTGAGCAGACAATTTCATGCCACTGGTGCAGTATCAAACCTGGCAGCAATAATTCCACGTGCCACAATTCCAGCACCAAACCAAACCTTTGTGTTTGCCAATTTAGCTTTTCTTTTTTTTTTGCCTTATGAGGCTGTGGGTTAAAAGGGGCACGAGAGATGCACAGTCAGTACACCTCATTTCCATCTGTAAAGTAAATGTTTAATATTCCAGGAGTCGGAAATTAATTTCCTAAATGTTAATTGATGCTATTTCAAATCGCTGAGGGCACATTGAAGGCATTTCAAATGATTAACACAAGATTTGATGGCAAAGGAGCCATTTCAGTAATGGGCAGAGCCACAGCCATCCCTCCTGTCCCACCTGCAGCAAGAAACACTCACTGAAAACCCAGTGAAATGGAGGAATTTCATCTGACTAAAATCCACCCACCTCCAGCCTGATTTTGTGTCCTTCACTCGAGGACAGAGCTGCTTTTAGGGGTGTTTTGGTTTGTTTTTGGATTTGCACCGTGGACATCACTGATGACACAAGTGGAGGCTGCTCAAGCCACTCAGCCCTTCACAAGCACATCCTTAAATAACCAAAACAATTAAATAACCCAAATAATTGAAAGAAAAAGCCACCATAACCCTCCCAGTTGATTTGCAGCCCCACAGCCCGAGCAGCATCCACGGGGTGCTCCTCTCCCAGCCTGCAGCACAAACCACAACTCCGGCCTGGGATAATCAATGGAAAAGCGTCAGAGCCTGAAGAGTGAGCAGCAATCCAAACTGCGAGGTGAAAACACATCAGTCTGGGAGGAAATGGGGACTCTCCTGCTGCAGCACTGCCACTCCAGCATTTTTCAGGAGCTCTACACTCACTTAAGCACCCCTTGAGGCACAGGCACCACCAGATCGGGGATGACGGATGCTCCATCTCCAGCAGCAAATCCCACTGTGATTTTAATTGAATTCCAGCAGCCATTTTATTTTTTTTCCACACAGCCTCTCCACCCTCTATTTCCTCCTTGCTCCCAGTGATTCAGCAGTTTATTCCTCACTACACTAATCCCTCCATAAGACAGTTTCTCATCCCTTTCAAGCAGTGCTCACGACAGCAGCTTCCCATATCGCTGGTGTTTGGGGCTCTCTTTTTTCCTATTAAACAGGAATTTCTCTCAGACACGCTTTGGCTTTCAGGCTCCACCACTTTTCCAGCCATGAGAAGCATCACGAGTCCTCACACTGTGCTCATCCAGTCTCTCAGCTGAGCTGATGACAGCACTGCAAGAATTTAAAAAGGAGACAGAAAAATGGAAATCGGTAGCCCAGAGGATCAGAAACAGGCAGTGACACCTGGAACCAAAACCAGCTGTGAAATGTTCTTCAGAATACCTGGAAAATACATGTTTGCTATTTACAGGGGACTCCACTGACCTGCCAGCTGCCTGTTTGAGTTACTCACTTAAAAGGTGCAGAAATTCAGTTAATAGGAAAAAAAAAAAATAGGGACAACAAGCTGCCAGGACCCAGCTGTGCCAGAACTCCCAGCAACTCCTATCATTCAATAACACCTTGGAATCCAGGCTGACACATCTTGACCCAGCTATTTATGCAGAGGCTCAAAACTCAGTCTAGTGACTATTTATTGTAGTAATGAGCAGTTTAAAACTACCATAATTGCTTCTGCCCATAATCATCCAACAGCCATGAGCTGTTTATCTAAGAAAAATTAATCCTCAAAGGGTGACCCTCATGTCCACAACATGTTCTCAGTCATGGAGTGATTGATAAGTTATTCCAAGCCAGTCCACAGAACCACTGGTAGTGGCATTTTATCATCAAAGCTCCTTTGCCCTTAATCAAAGGGTAATTCAACATGAAATCCTTAAATATGGGCTGCACCACAAGATAAAGTTAGCAACCTTGAAAAGGCTGGGAAATGGCAATTTGCACACACAAACACAAGATTGAGAGCTCCCATCATAACCTGCCTCATCAATCACCAGCAGCAGTGGCTTTAGCAGGACTGTTTCCAGAGTATATTAAACTTCACGACACCTTAACCTTCTTGTAAGGCCACAATAATCTCCTTTATAATATCAAACAAGTGCAGAAGGGCAGACTTGCTTTGTGCCAAAGTATGCCTTGTGTCAGATTTCAGATTTAACAGCCTTGTTGCCTTCCCAGACGTTCCTTGGTGCCATTTCAGCCCCATATTCCCACTCGGGGAACACAGGCAACACATCTCACACATATCCTGAAAGGAAATACTCTGAAATGCTGGGATGAGGCACATCCCTTGAGCTATCACCTGGTAATTACCTGTGCTTCCAAAATCTCTTTGCAAGGAAAAGATCTGGCCAGGCACCTGTGACTGAACACAAATTTATCCTAAGTTTTGTTCAAGTATTTATCATGATCTTAGGGTGAAAAGTCAAGTCACAAGGACTCCATCCTAAATATTACTTAAAAAAAAAAAAAAACAAGGACTCTATCCTAAATATTACTCAAAAAAACAACAAAAAAACCCACCAAAAACAAATACTCCAAATCTCAAGCAAGATGCAGACTCTGCAATAACTAATTACAATCAGGGTTGTATCAAAAAGTTGCCATTTCACTCTGCTACAAATCAGGATGCTCCCACCCAGCTCCAAATACCCAGCTCATCCTCTAAAAAACACAACTTAATCCACCATGAAGTGGCAGTTTTGGTGATTCAGTTTCATCAAATTACTTTAGAACAACCGACTCTGTTTTAATTTTGGGGGGTTTTTGGGTGGCACGAGGAACCCAAGTGATAAGGGGAGAAGGAAGCAGCCAAGGAAGGGGATGGCAGAGAGGCACAGAAGGTGAAAAACAGGAGAAGGGAATCAGGCTGGAAGCAGGAGATAATAGAGAGGAAAAGAAAGGACACAGCAGATTTTCAGAGGATTAGGAGAAGAGTAGGAGGATGTGGTGGCAGACACATCTGACAGTGAGGAGCCAGGGAAGGAGGACAATTCGGGATCCTGGGAAGCAGAAAGATGCCTGGAGATCACAAACAACCCTTGTCTTTGAAGGAGGGATCTAAAAATTGCACGTTGGAGGCAGTTCAGTGTCCCTCCCAGTAATCCTCTTACACACTGACCCCCAGCACTTCAGCCGAGCCGAGAGCTGCCAGACACAAACAGCCCCACACCAGGCAAGGGGGAAGCTGCCAGTGGACAAAACCAGTCCCAATCTTGTCAAACCATGCCCTAAAACCAGCTGCTTTTCACACTCTGCCCACCAGAATCTCCTTTTTCAGAGCATTCAGTTTTAGGACATTTCTCCAGCACAACTGTGCATTGTCTGCTGGTAAAAATTCTAATTAAATTTACACTCTAAGCCTGGTTGTGGGATACAAAGCACAGATGCTACAAACTCTAAGAGGACTGCTGGCCTGTCAGTGTTTTAATTAGCTTGACAGGTAATCAAGTAGAATTTTGTAATTATACCACTATAAAGCACAAATGTTTCCTTTCAAATCCCTACTCCTGGAGTCACTTTGGTCAACCACAGAAGCAAAAGCCCAAATTTGGCTTCCTCAGGGCCTGGCTTTGACTCAGCAAGGCTCATGTGCTGCTGAGGAGCGTGGGAGAGAAACTCCTGCCCTCCCCCAGAATGAAGTATGTATAAAAGCTGAATCTGTAGTCCCCAAATGTGTCATTTTGTCGAGTACAGCAGAGTGTGTGACCACTTTTCCCTAAAAACCTGGAGGGCACAGCCCTGGATCCCAAGGCTCGCTGCCACTGGGGCAGGGGCAGACTTTGGGCACACAAAATTCACTTTTTAGGATATCTCAGCAGCTTGGGTGACATTGCTGTTCCCACTCCCCAAGAACCAAATTCTGCCTTGTGGGGCCATTCCCAGACCTAAACACCCACAGGGCACTGCTGACCTCCTAATGGCTCACACTCACCAGGGGCTTCCCCACATCAGCTTTTATTTCAAATACCCCTTCACTCCCAATGCCACTGACGCCTTTGGGGCTACCTAAAAACAGAGGCCAGGCAAAATGAAGGGAATAAAAAGTTGTTCTATTTATTGAAGGGCCCAATTTTGGGCAGACAAAGTCCCCCAGGAGCTTTGACCCAAAAATGGATGATGGGTCAGGGTTTTCACACTTGGATAAGTTTGGTCCATTTGCATATTGGGGATTCATGTCCCAATTCCAGCTTCAGCTAATGAAGTCATTGACCCCAAGTTTGCTCCCCCAACTCGCTTTTGTTCCCATCTCTGAGGTGTCCTTGACTGCCAGGCCTGGAGAGGAATTGTGTCTGCCCAAACTGGGAAAGCAGCAGCTCCCACTGTGTGTGGAGTTTAGAGCTACACACTAAAGAACTGCAGGAGTACAAATAGATGGAAAATAGAAAAGCTGAAATCCTAAGGCATGCCCAGAATGGAGGCATTTAACCCAAATTCCAGTCACATCCTCACTAATGAGGAATGTTTACCCAAGAGTTAAAGACTCTGTAAACAGAAAGCAATTTCCATCCTCCTGCCTGGGCCGGTGTCAGCATTTGCAAACCATTACCAGCGTGCCCAGAACTGTCTGCTCCAGTCCTCCACACTTCCTATCAAACTGGCATTTAAGGATTTGGAATGCAGAACACAAGGCTGCAGCCTAAAAATAATATCCTGAGATTTGATCCTGCACTTCTTATTCAGGCTCAATTAATCAAGGTTGCCTAACTCTTCAGAAGTACTTTTCATCAGCAGATTGAAAACACTTCCCACGTGAAACGGGGATCAGCGTCTCCTTTTTACTGTGGGGAACCTGAAAATGAGATTTCACCTGGGAAGGAGCTCCGAGGCTAATTTAGGAGTACTGTCCAAAGGGATGAGGAGTCCATTATTCAAAGTTATCTTTCATATTAAGAAATAAGCTTTTCCTTTCAGGCCACTAGAAAGACTAGAAAGTGATCTATCACAGGATTTATCCCACTGTCTTTGAAAACCTCACACCAAGACAGCACATTCCAAAAGAGCCAGGCTGAATGAGAATATTTACTTGATCTCCATCTTCAGTTTTCATTGTGAACACTCCCCAGGACTAAGGAGAAACTCCCAAGAATTAAGAAATTAAATATTTTTGTCAGAAACCATCTGTAGGCTCTCTGAACAGATACAGTAATAACATCTAAAACTAAGACAACATTCATTTTTCAAATAATTGTAAGCTCTGAAAACATCTTGTTCTCCTTTGGAAACAACATCATTCAGACTGAAAAGCATGTTGGAAAAAAACCCCTCCAGATAATTTCAGGGTCTGTAGAACAAAACCCACCTCTCCACTAACAAGATTGATTCCCTTTGACATTCAAACTGAGAGGCCATTAAGAAAATTTGAGTTTCAGAAACGCCACAGGTTTTTTTGACTAATTCAATTGCAGAGTCAATCATTCAATGATTAATTAAACACCAATTTTGAAAATCTCTTGACAAGAAGAATAAGAGCCTAACCAGAAAAAAAAAACACCCTAAAACATTATTGATAGCAAGATATCAAGATCCTTTTGAAAAAGATTCATTCTATAGCTTCCATATTTAAATATATATATTTTATATAATATATATAAATAAATAATATATACAATTTACAATTAAATTATATATAATTTACAATTTCCCATTTACAATAATAGCTGAAGGCAAACTGCTCCACATTTTCCATAAACCTTCCAATACAGAATTGCATAAATGCAACATATACACCCCGAAGAACTTAAATGCACATTTATATATTCTTTTAAAAAGGGAAATCAAAACCCCCTGTCAGGGCACAGAGAAACTCCAGGACAAATTCTTTAATGCACAAACAACACAAAGGAGATGCTGACATTCAATGCAATGATATTCAGAATAAAGAGAAATTAACACCAACCTATCAGAATTAAAGAATTGTTACCTTCTCCAGTGCATGATATGCAGCCTTCAGTCAAATTTCCAATACCTGAAAAAAGAAAATCAAATGCAATGTTGGTTATGCTGATATTTTAAGACACTAAATTAATTCTTGTTATTGTCAATTCGTTTTGCAGACAGAGAGGCTGTGATGACTTTTATTTGCTGTTTTCAAAGCGCCACGAGACAACAGCAGTAACCTGCTCAGATCCTTTCCCACTGCTTGATTCAGCTCCCCCCAATCCATGAGGTCCCTTCTCCAAAACCCCCAGCCCCTTCCCTGGGGTTCAACTTTTCCACCTGGGATGACTCAAACCTTAATTTTTCCACCTCTGACTTCACTAAAGGCTGAAACTCTTCCACTGATAATTCAGCTGACAACAAACCAACCTAAATCCCACAGAAAGGGGCTGAAGCAGAGCCATTTCCTATTAGATCATCCAAGCTACATGCTAATAAAATTTGAAAAAATAAGAAAAACCAGGAAACTTATTCAACACATGATTTAAACATAAAGCTTCACAGGTTTGGTAGCTAGGTACAGGTCACATAGAGAACATATGGCAAATGGAGATGATGTTTGTGAAACTAGAATTCAGTGGGCACCAGAAATGCAGCAAAAATTATGTAATATAAGGAAATATAAGCTTCTTTTTTTTTTTTTTTTTTTTTCACTATCAAAACACCCCAGAAAGGGGGGGGAAAAAAAA